>NC_140997.1:106213541-106310230 GCF_052327205.1 Somniosus microcephalus
GTCGCTCCTCTCTCTTCCCCCCCAGTCGCTCTCTCTCTTTCCCCCCAGTCGCTCTCTCTCTTCCCCCCCCAGTCGCTCTCTCTCTTCCCCCCCCAGTCGCTCTCTCTCTTCTTCCCCCCCCAGTCGCTCTCCTCCCCATCCTCTCTCCCCCCCCCAGTCGCTCTCTCTCTTCCCCCAGTCGCTCTCTCTCTTCCCCCAGTCGCTCTCGTCTCTTCCCCCAGTCGCTCTCTCTCTACCCCCCAGTCGCTCTCTCTCTTCCCCCCCCAGTCGCTCTCTCTCTTCCCCCCAGTCGCTCTCTCTCTTCCCCCCCAGTCGCTCTCTCTCTTCCCCCCCAGTCCGCTCTCTCTCTTCCCCCCCCAGTCGCTCTCTCTCTTCCCCCCCCAGTCGCTCTCTCTCTTCTCACCCCAGTCGCTCACTCTCTTCCCCATCCCACAGTCGCTCTCTCTCTTCCCCCCCCAGTCGTTCTCTCTCTTCCCCCCCGGTTGCTCTCTCTCTTCCCCCCAGTCACTCTCTCTCTTCCCCCCCAGTCGCTCTCTCTCTTCCCCCCCAGTCGCTCTCTCTCTTCCCTCCAGTCGCTCTCTTTCTTCCCCCCCAGTCGCTCTCTCTCTTCCCCCCCAGTCACTCTCTCTCTTCCCCCCCAGTCACTCTCTCTCTTCCCCCCAGTCACTCTCTCTCTTCCCCCCCAGTCGCTCTCTCTCTTCCCCCCCCAGTCGCTCTCTCTCTCTCACCCCAGTCGCTCACTCTCTTCCCCCCCCAGTCGCTCTCTCTCTTCCCCCCCCAGTCGTTCTCTCTCTTCCCCCCCCAGGTTGCTCTCTCTCTTCCCCCCAGTCGCTCTCTTTCTTCCCCCCCAGTCGCTCTCTCTCTTCCCCCCCATTCACTCCTCTCTCTCTCCCCCCCAGTCGCTCTCTCATCTTCCCCCCCCAGTCGCTCTCTCTCTTCCCCCCCAGTCGCTCTCTCTCTTCCCCCCCAGTCGCTCTCTCTCTTCCCCCCAGTCGCTCTCTCTTCCCCCCAGTCGCTCTCTCTCTTCCCCCCCAGTCGCTCTCTCTCTTCCCCCCCAGTCGCTCTCTCTCTTCCCCCCCCAGTCGCTCTCTCTCTTCCCCCCCAGTCGCTCTCTCTCTTCCCCCCCAGTCGCTCTCTCTCTTCCCCCCCAGTCGCTCTCTCTCTTCCCCCCCAGTCGCTCTCTCTCTTCCCCCCAGTCGCTCTCTCTCTTCCCCCCCAGTCGCTCTCTCTCTTCCCCCCCCAGTTCGCTCTCTCTCTTCCCCCCCAGTCGCTCTCCTCTCTTCCCCCCCAGTCGCTCTCTCTCTTCCCCCCCAGTCGCTCTCTCTCTTCCCCCCCAGTCGCTCTCTCTCTTCCCCCCCAGTCGCTCTCTCTCTTCCCCCCCAGTCGCTCTCTCTCTTCCCCCCCAGTCGCTCTCTCTCTTCCCCCCAGTCGCTCTCTCTCTTCCCCCCAGTCGCGCTCTCTCTTCCCCCCAGTCGCGCTCTCTCTTCCCCCCAGTCACGCTCTCTCTTCCCCCCCAGTCGCGCTCTCTCTTCCCCCCAGTCGCTCTCTCTCATCCCCCCAGTCGCTCTCTCTCTCTCTTCCAACAACAACATGCCCTCAAAAGACCCTCGGCACTGCCGGGCACTTCAGCTAGTCTATCTATCTATATTATATATCTATACTAGCTGGGGAGCCCCGCGTTGCGAGGGCAATTTTGGGGCGCTTGGTCTCCCTGCCCCTGTGTGTCCCCCCTCTCCCTGTCATGTCCGCTCCCTGTCCTATCCCTCCCTCCCCTCCCCCTCTCCTCCTCTCCCTCCCCTCCCCTCCTCTCCTTCCCTCCCCTCCCCTGTCTCCCTCCCTCCCTCCCCTCCCCCACCCCCACACCTAGCCTCCCCCCACCCCCACACCTACCCTCCCCCACCCCCACACCTACCCTCCCCCCACCCCCTCCCCTCGCCCACCCCTCCCCCACTCCCCTCTGTCCCTCTCTCCGGCCCCTCCCCCTGCCTAGCGCCTGAGTTTCGGTGCGGTTGCGTCCCCCCCCATGATTTTCCGAGGCTCTCTCCCCCCCCCCCGCGGTTTCCCGAGGCTCTCCACCCCCCCCCCCGCGATTTCCCGAGGCTCTCCCCCCCCCCCCCCCGCGATTTCCCGAGGCTCTCCCCCCCGTGATCTCCCGAGGCTGTGCTGGCGTCACGGGGGGCCGTGCGCATGCGTGCCGGCGTCAAGGGTGGCTGCGCAACTGTCGTGACGGGGTGGCGGGCCGTGCGCATGCTTGGTTTCAAGACCGCCGGCATGCCCCGTTGCCGGGGTAACGGGGGCTGTACGAATGTGTGCCGTCGTCAAGGCGGCCGCGCAACTGGCGGCCTCTTTTTTTTGAACTAATCAGCTCTCCACCCCCCCGCGATTTCCCGAGGCTCTCCCCCCCCGCGATTTCCCGAGGCTCTCTCCCCCCCACGATTTCCCCGAGGCTCTCCCCCACCGCGATTTCCCGAGGCTCTCCCCCCCGCGATTTCCCGAGGCTCTCCCCCCCCCCCGCGATTTCCCAAGGCTCTCCCCCCCCCACGATTTCCCGATGCTCTCCCCCCCCGCGATTTCCCGAGGCTCTCCCCCCCCCCGCGATTTCCCGAGGCTCTCCCCCCCCCGCGATTTCCCGAGGCTCTCCCCCCCCCGCGATTTCCCGAGGCTCTCCCCCCCCCCCCACAATTTCCCGAGGCTCTCCCCCCCCCCCCCCCTTATTAAATTGTTATTTAATTCCCTAACACATCATTAAAATATTTACCTTAGTTCGCTAACACACAGAAAGTGTGGGGGGAAAAATTGTGAAAAATCAAGATGGCGGCCACTCACCTCGGTTCAGAAGGATAAGGCCCGCCCACACATGCACCGATTGGTCGACCGGGTCAGGTCACCGAAGCGTAGGATTGGTCAATCGTCGAGTCACTCGACACTCAACTGTAGGATGGCACGCGCCCGTCCGATTGGTCGACACTCGACGTCACACGGTCGCTAATGAGATGCTAATGAGCGGAACGCTGAACATTTTTCGGATACCGCGGGCGGGATTTTTGTCCGGCCGAAACGTAAATACGCCTATGACCGGTCCGGAATCGCAAGCTTTCTTTTGAGGCGACGCGCGCGTCGGTACGCTCTATAACTTTCATACGTATAGAGAACGGACAGACAGACAGACAGACAGACATCGGGACAGACAGAAGAGCTCTTTTATATATATAAATAAAGTGGTTCCTTACGTTTTGTCTGTCCGGCTATACGCTCGAAAGTTATAGAGCGTACCTACACGTGCGTTACCTCCAAAGAAAGCTTGCGATTCCAGGACGGTCGTAAGCGTATTTAATTTTCGCTCGGTCAAAAATTGTTCGCGCCTTATACAAAAAACCTTAAAAATTCCACTCATTATCTGCTAATTAGCATTGAGTGACTGATGTCAAGGTCGACCAATCCTGTGCCGTCATGATTGACCAATCCTACAGTTCAGTCACCTGATGGTTGGCCAATTGCTGCGTCTGTGGGCGGGACTAATCATTTTGAACTCGGGCATCGGGCAGCCATTGCTTCAACTACTTCCAGCTCAAAATCTGCTAATCCAGCTTCGCAAAAGTTAGTGTGTCTTTTAAAAATAACATAACATTTACCAAAAACGTTTTATAAGTACTTTCACTTTCATCTTTCAAGTTATTAAAAGGTAGAAATATTGCCCGGCAGCAGATTCACAGAGGGACACAGAGACAGGCCCGAAAGTCTGGGACTCGATTTAAACCGCCTGGCCCAAAACAGCCCTGGCAACGCGGGGCCCCCCAGCTAGTATTTATATAAATGGGACAGTGTGTATTTATATTAATGGTCAATGTGTATTTATATTAATGGTCAATGTGTATTTATATTAATGGTCAATGTGTATTCATATTAAGATTTCCTTAGCATTAAACAATGTTTTTTCCAGAATTTGATAATTGGTTTCTCCCTGCTGAGTTTGCAAAGGTCCTGATCATGTCTTTTTGTGACGTGGGCCCTGCTAATGAAGCGCCAGGATTTCACTGTCCACATTCAGTGTATGCACTGGCTCTGTAACTGGTGCCAGAACTGTGAGTTTAATCTCACAACACCCTGCCAGGTGAGGCTTGGCTGATCAGCTGGCTGTTCATCACAGGATCCGTTTTACATTGCAGGAGACCCACAGCAGTGGGATTTTCAGCAGGCAGTTGTGTAGCTAGCTGCAGCCAGGACCCAGCAGTGCCAGGCCGGGTCCCACAAAATGTAAACGCACTGTGTGGTCACTGAGAAATTAGCACAATATTCAGCAATTCCAGGTAACTTTTCATGGTGAACTAACCTTCTGCACTTCATATATTCATCCAGTGTCATGTGCAGGTTCTTGCTGCACGATGGAAGAGGTCCACCATCCTTCTCTTTCCCACGGCTTTTCCTGCGGGACTGGTGTGGTGAGGACCTTGATACCCTAAGGAGAAATCCAGTTAAATGAGAATTTAAAGGAAACCAAGTATCTATTTAAATTTAAATGAGAGCAAGATCAAAGTTGGGAACCCGGCACTGTGAGTTAAAGATCCCACTGTGCTGCTGTGGATAGGCATGAGCCAAGGCCAGCTCTTTCATAACAGATGGAGGGATGAACCAGCCTCACCACCTTCCTCCTGCTGTTACAGATTGCTCACAGATGACGGTGTAGAAACAGAAAGGAGAACCACTGATGCACCAGGCAATGCTGGCGCTGAGAGAAGAGAGGGCTGAAGCCGATGGTGGTTTGGATAGGGTGGCTCCACCAGTCGTTACACACAACTGTGCAGGTCCTCAGCTCAACCTGCCACCAGAGGGAGTGACCTTTAAACTGTTCTCACACAGCCACTGCTTCACTTCCAAAATACCTCACCCACTCACACAGGACAGTAGGGACCACAAGAACTAGCCCCAGTGATCTGAGCTGGGGAACGTTCCTCTGTTGATCTATCCAATAACATAAGGCAGGATTGGGCTCATCTGTGAGGCTGTCCACTGTCAAATAATAATAAAAAAGCGACTTCCGCATTCATAGAGCACCTTATCCTGTCTCTGAAAAATGTCTCAATACACTTCACATACAATTAAATACTTTGAAGTCACTGGCTGTTATCTGGGCATATATGCCAATCATTTTGCATACAGCAAATTCCCACAAAGAGATGAACAAGCAGTTAATCTGTTTTTGGTGGTGTTGTTTAAGGGAGGAATAGTGACACCAGGAAAACGCCCTGCTGGTCCTCAAATCGTGCCATGGAATCTTCAAAATCGAGTGGGACCGGCAGACAGGGCAAGTTCAACAAATAATAGGAACTTGTAACAAAGGTAATACAATAATTATGGGGTACTTTAATCTTCATATATACTGGGGAAATCAAATTGGCAAAGGCAGTCTGGAGGATGAGTTCATGGAATGCATTCAAGGCAGTTTCCTAGAACAATACGTCATGGAACCAACTAGGGAACAGGCTATTTTAGATCTTGTATTGTGTAATGATACACAGTTAATTAGTAATCCCATGGTAAAGGATTCTCTGGGGAAGAGAGATCATATGATAAGTATTTCACTCTGAAGTCCAATGTGAAATTCTAAGTCCAAAACAAGAGTCTGGGGGGGAAAAATTTGGTTGCTTTGTGCCTCCCATTAGCGTCCTAAGGGGCACAAAGCAACTACTGCCCGGGTGCGGCGATGTTTGCGCCACTCGTGAAATCGACCCAACATTTTGCAGCGGTGCTAAACACTACCGCCACAATCTCCTGCGCCTGCAGATCGTGACATCAGTCAAGCGTGCAATGCCCCGGACCGGATATTGAGTGGCACCCCCTGCCTTTCCGCCTGCTGCTAGCAACGACAGGTTGAGGGGAATGTTTTGCTGTTGGGAAGGGACTGGGGGAGTGTTATTTAAAGATGGCCGCTTCCTCCCTTTTTTTGTCGGGGACATTTTTGCACCGCGCATTCTGAGAGAGAGAGACACTTCTGGAAGGATTCAACGCTGTGTGAAGGAGTTTTGGGTACTGAGTAGCACTTTGCAGGTTCATTTTGATTTGTCCTTCCTTGCATTGATTTAGAAGAGACTATGGGGGCTGCACTCTGAGCTTTTTCTCCGTTGTTCTTGTAGTGTCCGTGTGTAGATAAAGACACTGAAGACAGGAGTTGGTTCATAGGTATTTACTAAGCAAGTCTGGGGGGGGTTTTCTAAAGGATATACACAATACACAGGCTTATATAGCCCAAGTGGCAATTACCGGCATTACGCACACCTGGGGCTCTTAAAGGCACATACACCATAATTGCTCTTAAAGGCACATACACCACAATTCCTCCCCTTCTAGCTAACTAGTACATCATATTTTAAGTAATTATTAATTACATGTTATATGCAAAATAATATACATTGCTGTATTAATTAATTATAAGTTAGTCTCTCAGGAGGCTTCCTGACTCGGGGGTGTAGTAGTTTCTGGTGGTGTAGTAGGTTCTTCTGGCAAGGCTGATTCGGCTTGAAGGCCAGTGTCGGGTTCATCGGGCTCCAGTATCACCGGATCGGAGGTAGATATGGGTATCTCTACTTCATCGTTAGATGTATAGAGTGGTGGTGTAGGTTGTCCCTTTTCAGGTGACTTGATGATTTGGTCAGCATGGCGCCTTATTATGCTGTCTCCAATGTCCACGGTATACATCAGTGGTCCTAATCGTGTGCAGATAGTTCCAGGCTGCCATTTCTCGGTACGGTAGTCCCGGGTCAAAACCGGTTGGCCTATCTGGAAGGCCCTAGTTGGCCTTTCATTCATGCCCTGAAACTGCCGGTTCTCCACGTCCCTTCGGATGTTGGGCTTGACCAAATCCAGCCGGCATCTTAGGTTTCTATTGTAGAACATCATGGCGGGAGTTTGGTTAGTAACCATATGCGTTGCATTCCTATATGCAAATAAGAAGTTATCCACCTTGTGCTGAAGTTTTATGTCTTCATTACCCATGGCCTTGATGGCCTTCTTGAAGGTCTGGACAAACCTTTCAGCCAATCCATTGGTGGCGGGATGGTATGGGGCGGACGTGTAGTGCTTTACCCCATTGTTCTTTAGGAACTTTCTGAATTCTTCGGCACAAATTGCGGTCCATTATCAGAACATATCTGCTCCGGCAGCCCATTCCTGGCAAATATGGTCCTTAATACTGTGATGGTTTTTTCCGTGGTGGTGGAGGACATCTTTATTACCTCCGGCCACTTGGAGTGTGCATCAACTGCGATTAAGAACATTGAGTCCAAAAATGGACCAGCAAAGTCGATGTGCACCCTTTGCCAGGGAGATGAGGGCCACTCCCATGGATGTAGAGGGGCCTGTGGTGGAGCATTTTGGACCTTCTGGCATCCTAGGCAGCTCTTGGCCATGTCTTCGATGTCTCCATCGATACCTGGCCACCATACAAACGCCCTAGCTAGGTTCTTCATTTTCACTCCACCCAGATGCCCCTCGTGAAGCTCCTTTAGCACTTTATCCTGGAGTTTGGGTGGAATCACCACTCTGGATCCACACATCAAGGTTCCTCGGCACACTGACAGCTGTTCTCTTCTTTGCGAGAATGCTGGCAACAGTGGTTCGCCATGTGCTGGCCATCCCTTCACTGTTAAATCATAGACCCGTGAGAGAGTAGGGTCATTTCTTGTCTCCCTTTCAATGGCAGAATTTGTCACCGGTAGACATTCCACTATGGTAGAGTGGAATATCTCTACTGGGTCTACTGTAAGTGCCTCTTCTATCGTTGGCAACGGTAGGCGTGATAAGCCGTCAGCATTCCCATGCTGTTTTGACCCTTTGTATTCAATGTTGTATTGGTGTGCCCCTTGAAAAAGGGACCACCTCTGTAGTCTTTGTGCCGTCATAATGGGGACACCTTTTTTAGGGTTGAATATGGAGATGAGGGGTTGATGGTCAGCCAGCAAGGTAAATTTTTGTCCGTCTAGGTAATGGTTGAATTTCTTCACTCCCCATACCAGGCTGAGTGCTTCCCTGTCTATCTGGGCATAGTTACGCTCAGCTGAGTTCAATGAGCGTGACGCAAAAGCTATCGGCCATTCCGAGCCATCAGGGAATCTATGGGACAATACCGCTCCTATGCCGTAAGGGGATGCATCGCACGCCAGTCTGATTGGTAGTGATGGGTTGTAATGAGCCAAAATTTTCTCGGATGTGATTAAGTCTTTACATTTATGGAAGGCACGTTTACAGTCTTCGTTCCATTTCCAAATCACTCCTGTCTGTAGAAGATCATTAAGACGGTGTAGAATAGTTGATAAGTTCGGTAAAAATTTATGATAGTAATTTATTAATCCCAGGAATGACCTTAATTGTGAAACATTTTCAGGTGCTGGGGCTTTTATAACTGCTTCAATTTTTTCAGGTGACTTATGCAACCCTTCCTTATTAATTATGTGGCCACAATATGATATCTGATTTTGGAAAAATTCGCACTTGGGGCGATTTGCTCGTAGGCCCCGTTCTTTCAGCCTAGTGAGCACCTGCTCCAAATTGGCAAGGTGCTCGTTGTCATTTTCTCCTGTTATAAGGATGTCGTCTAGGTAGCATTGAGTCCCCGGAATCCCTTGCAGGACTTGCTCCATAGCTCTTTGCCAGATAGCTGGAGCTGATGCTATTCCAAAAACCAGTCGATTGTACTGGTACAGGCCTTTGTGTGTGTTTATTGTGAGATACTTTTTAGAGGTCTCCTCAACCTCCATCTGTAGATATGCCTGTGCCAAGTCAATTTTTGTGAAACGTTTCCCTCCGGATAGTGAGGCGAAAATATCTTCTATCCTTGGAAGAGGATACTGTACCGTGTGAAGGACCGGGTTTACAGTCACCTTAAAGTCTCCACAGATGCAAATTTTTTTCTGTTCCTCAGAGTTATTTTTCAATGTTTTTTTCATGACTGGAACGATGGGTGTTGCCCATTCGCTCCAATCTATTTTGGATAATACGCCTGCCTTTTCCAAATTCTTCAGCTCTGCCTCGAATGCCGGACATATTGCGTATGGCACCGGTCTTGCCTTAAAAAATTTTGGAATTGCTGTATCTTCCACTTTTATTGAGGCGGTGATGCCTTTCAAGGTTCCTAGTTTCTCTTGAAACACTTCTTTGGCGTTGGCCAAGATGTCTTTTAATCGTTCAGGTATGATGTCATCCTTGTTTTTTTCCTTACTGGTCACTGTCAGTGCCTGAATGGGGTGCCAGTCTAAACGTATCTTCCTTATCCATTCACGTCCCAACAACGGTGGACCACCATCTTGTAGAATGTATAAATACAACTTTTGTATTTCTTTGCCGTTGTATACCACAGGCACCCTTATTTTTCCTTTGGGGTAGACTTTCTGCCCCGTATATGTTTTTAAGATAATGGATGTGTCTTTTAGAGGTATATGCGAAAATAGCCTCTCGTAATCTCGTCGATTTATTACGGTTAGAGCTGATCCTGTATCTAGCTCCATTTTAACTGGGGACCCTGCTATTGTGAGGGTAACCCAAATGGTTTGGTAATCCTCTTTGGCAAGTACATTATGTAATTTGAGACAGCTTAGTCTCTTGTTTCCGGAGTCGCTATCGCTATTCTGGTCTTCGGAGCTATTGTCCGTCATCATTTGTACCTTCCTGTACTTTTCTTTATTGATTTTTTGTTTTCTGTCAGTGGATTTATTTTGTCCAGATTGGCATACCCGTGCAATGTGTCCAATCTTACCACATTGCCTGCATGCTTTGCCCTTGAACCAGCAGTCCCTCTGGTTATGGGTGGATCTGCCGCAGCGACAACATCTTCCGAACTCCTGTGTCATTTTATGGGTGCCGAAATCCTGTGTCTCTTGTTGTATCTCTGCAGCTCCTTTTGCTGCTGCTTTGTATGACACAGCCATACTGAAAGCTTTGTCCAATGTTAAATCTTTTTCAGAAAGCAGTCTTTTTTGTGTTCCTTCACTTAAGAGACCGCAAACAAATTTGTCTCGAAGATAATCCGATAGTCCTGCTCCGAATTGGCAGTACTTTGATAGCTTTCTTAATTCGGTTAGGTAATCAGCGTTACTTTCATTCTTGTGTTGATTTCTCTTGAAGAACTTGAATCGTTCCGCTATCAGCAGCGGTGTTGGGTTTAAATGCTCCTGCAGGTTATCAACAATTTCTTTAAAAGTCTTGTCCTTTGGTTTGGCTGGAGTGATTAAATTTCGTAACAGCCCGTATGTCTTCGCACCCATTAAGTTCAAAAGTACTGAAGCTTTTTTTCATCTGTTATTCCATTTGCAGTGCAATAAACCTCTACTCTTTCCACGTATGTGGTCCAATCTTTTATTTCGCCATCAAAAGCCTCAATATTACCAGATTTAGGCATTTCAGAAAAGATATGGCGCTTCCCGCACTTTTTTTTTCTCTCTGTAGCAACGATATGGCGTTTCCCGCCGCTGCTACCGATAACAACGCTGTTTTACTGTGGTTTCAGTTTATTCACTGTTGGAGACTCATTCCCGACGGAGGTCTAAACGCTGACCTGCTTGCCGCGCCGGCCGTCTCTCGAGTGCACCCTCCCAGTCCGTTATTGCTTGCCTCCGATTTCGCTGCCTGTCTCAGCTGTACAGCCCGCCGCTGGAGCTCCAGCCTGACGCCCAGGAAGGATTAGCGCAGTACCTGTCACCAGCTTGGCCAGCTGGTGAAACCACAGTTTCTCTTACTTCCTTGAGTCTTCTGGACGCTGGAGGAATCGATGTCCTTGAGGTGCTGCCGAATTGCAGGTGAGTCCGTTTCCACTTCGTCGCCACTGTAGTGTCTGTGTGTAGATAAAGACACTGAAGACAGGAGTTGGTTCATAGGTATTTACTAAGCAAGTCTGGGGGGGGGGGGGGTTTCTAAAGGATATACACAATGCACAGGCTTATATAGCCCAAGTGGCAATTACCGGCATTACGCACACCTGGGGCTCTTAAAGGCACATACACCATAATTGCTCTTAAAGGCACATACACCACAGTTCTTTCCAGCAGAATTGATGTACAGGTCTCTCCAGGCCGAGATTCAAGGCTATAATGAGCAGGGTGTGGATGGAGAGCAAGATCGACCCTCCCCTTTAAGAACTGGCCAGCGCCAGTGTGTCTGTGTTCCATTGCTGACTGACATCACATGAGCTTCACCAGCGCTCTGAGGTAGCGCCTCGCTCCTCGGCGTTAGCACCTTAAGAGAGGTGTGTAGCGCCTGATTTAGCGCTCCAATCACCTCCAGGGGCGATAGAAGCCAAGTTTACAGTCAGAAGTGATAATTAGCAGCAGGCGCTAAACTTTGCGCCTGGCCGATAATTGCGCTCCAAATGGGGCAATACTGAATTTCTCCCCCTTAAACTTCAATAAAGCCCATTACATAGGTCTGAGATGTGAGTTGGCTAAGGTAGATTGGGAAATTAGATTAAAATGTACGACGGCAAATAAGCAGTGGTAAACATTTAAAGAATTATTCCCAAATTCTCATGAATATACATTCCATTGAGAAATAAAACTTCATGGGAAAAGTGATTCATCTGTGGCTAACGAAAGAAGTTAAGGATAGTATTAGCTTAAAAGAGGCTTATAATGTTGCAAAAAATAGCAGTAAGCCTAAGGATTGGGAGAGCTTTAGAAACCAGCAAAGGATGACCAAAAAATTGATAAAACGGGAGAAAATAGACTATGAGAGTAAACTAGCAAGAAATATAAAAACAGATTGTAGGAGCTTCTACAATTATATCTTCTTAAGCAGTCCCTCAGAACCGAGGATGACTTGCTTCCACATTAAAAATGAGTTCTCAGGTGACTGATGAGTCCAATGCGGGACCTACAGTTTCTGTCACAGGTGGGGCAGACGGTGGTTGAAGGGGCGGGTGGGTGGGGTGCTTGGGTTGACGTGCGCTCCTTGCGCTGCCTGCGCTTGGCTTCTGCTTGCTCCCGGCGAAGAGACTCGAGGTGTTTGGCACCTTCCCGGATGCTTCTCCTCCACTTTGTGCAGTCTTGGGCTGGGGATTCCCAGGTGTCGGTGGGGATGTTACACTTTTTCAAGGAGGCTTTGAGGGTGTCCTTGAAGCGTTTCCTCCTTGGCTCTCTTGCCATGTTGGAGTTCCGAGTAGAGCGCTTGTTTTGGGAGTCTCGTATCGGGCATGCGGACAATGTGACCCGTCCATCGGAGCTGATTGAGCGTGGTTAAAGTTTCGATGCTGGGGATGTTGGCCTGAGCAAGAACACTGACGTTGGTGCACCTATCCTGCCAATGGATTTGTGGGATCTTGCGGAGGCAGCGTTGGTGGTACCTCTCCAGTGCTTTGAGGTGCCTGCTGTACATGGTCTGTTACGTCCGTGTATAATAAGAAACGGACTGCGGAGAACGGTACAACAGGTGTTTACTCAACGGGGCTCAAACTGCAACTGAACTGTACAGATTACTACTCAGCGTTATATACACGTGTGGTCACTGCCGGTACTACAGTATACATGAGCTGTAAAAAGTAGTTCCCCCTTAAAGGTACATACATTACAATTCCTCCCCTTTCAGATTAACAGTACCATAACACTAATTTAACAATTAAATATCAAACTAATTCCAATTAACACTTTTAACATGCAACATTAGCTGAAAATAGTCTATTTATAAATTCAGTCTTTGGGGAGGCTTCCTGATCCTTTCTGGATAGCGCCTTTCCCGAGTGTCTTGCTCTTGGTGCGGAGGCGATTCTGGCTCCCTGTCGTCGGTTGGTTCATCAGGCACGGTGGCATAGTGGTTAGCACTGTTGCCTCACAGCGCCAGGGACCCGGGTTCAAATCTGGCCTCGGGCGACTGTCTGTGTGGAGTTTGCACATTCTCCCTGTGTCTGCGTGGGTTTCCTCCGGGTGCTCCGGTTTCCTCCCACAGTCCCATCTTTATGTGCAGGTTAGGTTGATTTGGCTATGATAAATTGACCCTTAGTGTTAGGGGATTAAATACGTGGGGTTACGGGGATAGGGTGGGATATGTGTCGGTGCAGGCTCGATGGGCCGAAATGGCCTCTATCTGCACTGTAGATTCTGTGATTCTGTGATCAGCTTCCGATGCTACTGTTTCTGGGGTAGATACGACCTGTACATAGGGTTCATCACCAGGTACGTATGGGCGAGGCATGGGGTTGTCTTGTTCCTGTGACTCTAGGATCTGGTCAGCATGGCATCTCACGATGCTCTCCCCAACATCCACTGTGTACATTAGTGGGCCCTGCCGTGTGCATATCGTTCCTGGCTGCCATTTTTCTGTTCGGTAGTCGCGGGCCAAGACTGGTTGCCCTACATTGAAGCTCCTTGTTGGCTTCTCATGGATGTGCTGGAATTGCTTACTCTCAACATCTCTTCGTACATTTGGTCTGAGCAAATCCAGGTGAGATCTTAACCTTCGGTTAAAGAACATCATGGCTGGGGCCTGGTTGGTGACTGCATGTGTCGCATTCCGGTAGGTGAACAGGAAATTGTCCACCTTGTGCTGCAGCGGAATGTTGTCATTGTACATAGCCTTTATTGCCTTCTTAAAGGTTTGTATGAACCTCTCAGCCAATCCATTTGTGGCTGGATGATACGGGCCGGATATGTAATGCCTTACCCCATTCTTTTACAAGAACCTCCGGAACTCTTCGGACACAAACTGTGGTCTGTTGTCGGAGCAAATCTGTTCTGGCAAGCCATTCCTGGCAAAAATGGTCCGTAGGACTGCAATAGTTTTCTCCGTGGTGGTGGAGGACATTTTGATGACCTCAGGCCATTTCGAGTGCACATCCACGGCTATTAAAAACATTGAGTCCATGAATGGACCAGCAAAATCAATATGCACCCATTGCCATGGAGATGAGGGCCACTCCCATGGGTGTAGAGGGGCCTGTGGTGGTGCATTTTGGACTTTCTGGCATCCTGAGCAGCTCTTGGTCAGGTCCTCGATTTCTTTATCGATTCCCGGACACCACACATAAGCCCTGGCTAGGCTTTTCATTTTTACCCCTCCCAGATGACACTCATGAAGCTCATTGTGCACTCTATCCCTTAACTTGGGTGGAATTACCACTCGGGATCCACACATCAAGGTCCCCAGGCACACTGACAGCTGTTCTCTCCTTGTCGAGAATGCTGGCAACAGTGAGTCGCCATGTGCTGGCCATCCCTTCACTGTCAAATCATACACCTGAGACAGTGTTGGGTCATTTCGGGTTTCTTTTTTGATACAAGCGTTAGTTACCGGTAGGTATTCAACTATAGTCGAATGGAATATTTTGACAGGATCCACTGCTGGTGCTTCCTCTGCAGTAGGCAGTGGCAGGCGTGATAGCCCATCTGCATTTCCATGCTGTTTCGTGCCCTTATATTCAATCTCATAGTGGTGCGCCCCTAGAAAAAGTGACCACCTTTGAAGTCGTTGCGCAGTCATCACCGGAACACCCTTCTTTGGATTAAAAATGGAGACAAGAGGCTGGTGATCAGTCAGCAAGGTGAATTTCTGCCCGTGCAGATAGTGATTGAACTTTTTCACTCCCCACACTAGGCTGAGGGCCTCCCTGTCAATCTGGGTGTAGATACGCTCGGCTGAGGTTAGTGATCATGATGCAAAGGCTATTGGCCTCTCTGAGCCGTACGAGAATTTGTGCGACAGCACCGCTCCAATGTCGTAGGGTGACGCATCACATGCCAACCGAATTGGTAATGCTGGGTTGTAATGGGCCAATACCTCTTTCGATGTGATTAGTGTTTTGCTCTTCTGGAAAGCTCGTCTACATTCATCATTCCACTTCCATGGCACCCCAGTTTGCAGTAGGGTGTTCAGTGGGTGTAGTATTGTAGACAAATTTGGCAAGGACTTATGGTAGTAGTTTACCAGCATGAGGAACGACCTCAGTTGTGAAACATTTTCCGGGCTGGAGCCTTGACTACTGCCTCAATCTTCTCTGGGGACTTATGTAACCCCTCTTTATCGATAATGTGGCCACAATACGAGATCTGTTTTCTAAAAAACTCACATTTGGAGCGGTTAGCTCGGAGCCCATATTCCTGCAATCTAGTGAGCACCTGCTCCAGGTTGGCAAGGTGATCACTGTCATTTTCGCCCGTGACCAGGATGTCGTCCAAATAACACTGGGTCCCTGGGATCCCTTGCAGGACTTGTTCCATTGTCCTCTGCCAAATAGCCGGAGCTGATGCTACCCCGAATACCAGCCGGTTGTATTGGTAGAGACATTTATGGGTGTTGATTGTGAGGTATTTTTTTGATGCTTCTTCTACTTCCATTTGCAGATATGCCTGGGCCACATCAATCTTAGTGAAGCGTTTCCCTCCAGATAGCGAGGCGAAAATATCTTCAGTCCGCGGAAGTGGATATTGTACGGTGTGAAGGATTGGGTTCACTGTTACCTTAAGGTCCCCACAGATGCGAACCTTCCTTGGTTCCCCAGGCGTGCTGCTCAATGACTTTTTCATCACAGGGATGATGGGTGTAGCCCACTCGCTCCAGTCTACCTTGGACAGTACACCTGAATGTTCCAGACTGTCCAGCTCTGCTTCGACGGCTGGGCGGATCGCATAAGGTACCAGTCTGGCCTTAAAAAATTTTGGGCTTGCGTTTTCTTCAATTTTAATCATCGCTGCCATGCCTTTTAGTGTTCCGAGTCCTTGCTGGAACACTTCTTTCACGTCAGTTAAGATCTTTGACAGTCGCCCAGGTATGACGTCGTCATCCTTTTTCTCAGCCACAGTCAGTGCCTGTATGGAATGCCAATCCAGTTGTATTTTCCGGATCCATTCACGTCCCAGTAATGGTGGCCCTCCACCTTGCAATACATACAGGTCTAGTTTTGGTGTTTCCTTACCGTTATATATAACGGTCACCCTTATTTTTCCTTTGGGGTAGACTTTTTGCCCCGTGTACGTCTTCAAAATAATTTTTGTGTCTCTCAAGGGTATGTGTGAGAATAGCCGCTCGTAGTCCCGTCGGTTTATGACTGTTAGAGCTGATCCTGTGTCCAATTCCATCTTTACCTGGACTCCTGCTATCTTGAGAGTGACCCAAATGGTTCGGTGATCCTCCGTTGTGATCACATTATGTAGTTTCAGACAACTCAGTTCCCTGCTTTCGGAGTCATTAGCACTCTTTTGTTCATCTGTACTATTCTCCGTTATCTTATGTACCTTCTTGTACTTCCCTTTGGTCGGTTTCTTATTGCTGGTTTTCTTTCCCGACCTGCAGACTCGTGCTATGTGTCCTACTTTTCCACACTGTCTGCACACTTTGTCTTTGAACCAGCAATCATTCTGGTCGTGTGTTCTGCCGCAGCGATAGCACTTCTCTGTTCCATATGACATTTCGTTTGTGCCATATTCTTGCGGTCTCTGTTGTATCTCTGTAGCGCCCCGTGCTGCTGCTTCATATGATACCACAATGCTGAAAGCCTTTTCCAGCGTAAGGTCCTTTTCAGATAAAAAGCCGTTTCTGGGTTCCTTCACTTTGAAGCCCACACACAAACTTGTCCCTCAAAGTATCTGCCAGTCCCGCTCCAAACTGGCAGTGTTTCGATAGTTTGCGCAGTTCTGTTAAATAATCAGCATTGCTTTCATCCTTATGCTGGTTCCGTTTGTGAAACTTGAATCTTTCTGCTATCAGCAGCGGTGTGGGGTTTACATGCTCCTTTAGTATCGTTACTATGTCTTCAAAACTCTTTTCCATTGGCTTCATTGGGGTTACTAGATTTCGTAATAAACCATATATCTTTGCACCCATTAAATTTAACAATACCGACGCTTTCTTGTCATCTAACACCTCATTTGCCCTGCAGTACACCTCTATTCGTTCGACATATGTAGTCCAATCTTCGACTTCATTGTCAAATGCGGTGATACTTGTTGTATCCGTGTGTTAATGGAGACATGGAATGCAGGAGTAGGTTTCACATGTGTTTACTGAACAAAGTCTGGAGGTGAACTAACAGGTACAAGACACTATACAGGCTTATATAGCCCGAGTGGCTATTACCGGCATTACAGTATACAGGGGCTCTTAAAGGCACATACACCACAATTCCTCCCCTTTTAGACAACCAGTACATAATATTTTAAGTAATCATTCATTAACATATTACAAGAACAATAATCTACACATTTGCTGCAGTTAATCAATTATAAGTCAGTCTCTCTGGAGGCTTCCTGACTCGGTCCGGATAACGCCTCGGTGGTGTAGTAGGTTCTTTTGGCAAGGTTGATTCGGCTTGAATGCCAGTGTCAGGTTCATCTGGTTCCAGTATCACCGGATCGGAGGTAGATACTATGGGTATCTCTGCTTCATCATTAGGCGCATAGAATTGTGGTGTAGGTTGTCCCTTTTCAGAGGACTCTATGATCTGGTCAGCATGGCGCCTTATTATGCTTTCTCCAATGTCCACGGTATACATCAGCGGTCCTAGTCGTGTGCAAATAGTTCCAGGCTGCCATTTCTCGGTACGGTAGTCCCGGGCCAAAACTTGTTGACCTATCTGGAAGGTTCTAGTTGGCCTTTCATTCATGCCTTGAAATTGCTGGTTCTCCATGTCCCTTCTGATGTTTGGCTTGATCAAATCCAGCCCGCATCTTAGGCTTCTATTGAAGAACATCATGGCGGGAGTTTGGTTTGTAACCACATGTGTTGCATTCCTGTATGCAAACAAGAAGTTATCTACCTTATGCTGAAGTTTTATGTCTTCATTACCCATGGCCTTTATGGCCTTCTTGAAGGTCTGGACAAACCTTTCAGCCAATCCATTGGTGACGGGATGGTATGGGGCGGACGTGTAGTGCTTAACCCCATTGTTTTTTAAGAACTTCCTGAATTCTTCGGACACAAATTGCGGTCCATTACCAGAACAGATCTGTTCAGGCAGCCCATTCCTGGCAAATATGGTCCTTAATACTGTGATGGTTTTTTCCGTGGTGGTGGAGGACATCTTTATTACCTCCAGCCACTTGGAGTGTGCATCAACCACGATTAAGAACATTGAGTCCATAAATGGACCAGCAAAGTCGATGTGTACCCTTTGCCATGGAGATGAGGGCCACTCCCATGGATGTAGAGGGGCTTGTGGTGGGGCGTTTTGGACCTTCTGGCATCCTAGGCAGCTCTTGGTCATTTCTTCGATGTCTCCATCGATACCTGGCCACCACACAAACGCTCTGGCTAGGTTCTTCATTTTCACTCCACCCAGATGCCCCTCGTGAAGCTCCTTTAGCACTTTATCCTGGAGTTTGGGTGGAATCACCACTCTGGATCCACACATCAAGGTTGCTCGGCACACTGACAGCTGTTCTCTTCTTTGCGAGAATGCTGGCAACAGTGGTTCACCATGTGCTGGCCATCCCTTCACCGTTAAATCGTAGACTCGTGAGAGAGTCGGGTCATTCCTCGTTTCCTTTTCAATGGCAGAATTTGTTACTGGTAGACATTCCACTATGGTTGAGTGGAACATCTCCACTGGGTCCACTGTAGGTGCTTCCTTGGCAACGGTAGGCGCGATAAACCATCAGCATTCCCATGCTGTTTTGATCCTTTGTATTCTATGTCATATTGGTGTGCCCCTAGGAAAAGGGACCACCTCTGTAGCCTTTGCGCTGTCATAATGGGAACACCCTTTTTAGGGTTGAATATGGAGACGAGGGGTTGATGGTCAGTCAACAAGGTAAATTTTTGTCCGTGTAGGTAATGGTTGAATTTCTTCACTCCCCATACCAGGCTAAGTGCTTCCCTGTCGATCTGGGCATAGTTACGCTCAGCTGAGTTCAATGAGCTTGACGTAAAAGCTATTGGCCGCTCCGAGCCATCAGGGAATCTATGCGATAATACTGCTCCTACGCCGTAAGGGGATGCATCGCACACCAGTCTGATTGGCAGTGATGGGTTGTAATGAGCCAAAACTTCCTTGGACGTGATCAAGCCTTTGCATTTATGGAAGGCACGTTTACAGTCTTCACTCCATTTCCAAATTACTCCCGTTTGTAGCAGTTCGTTAAGAGGGTGCAGAAGAGTTGACAAGTTCGGTAAAAATTTATGATAGTAATTTATCAATCCCAGGAACGACCTTAATTGTGAGACATTTTCAGGTGCTGGGGCTTTTATGACCGCTTCAATTTTTTCAGGTGACTTATGCAACCCTTCCTCGTTAATTATGTGGCCACAATATGATATCTGTTTCTGGAAAAATTCGCACTTGGGGCGATTTGCTCGTAGGCCCCGTTCTCTCAACCTAGTGAGCACCTGCTCCAAATTGGCAAGGTGCTCGTTGTCGTTTTCTCCTGTTACAAGGATGTCGTCTAGGTAGCATTGAGTCCCTGGAATCCCTTGGAGGACTTGCTCCATAGCTCTTTGCCAGATAGCTGGAGCTGATGCTACTCTGAAAACCAGTCGATTGTACTGGTACAGGCCTTTGTGTGTATTTATCGTGAGATACTTTTAAGAGGACCCTTCAACCTCCATCTGTAGATGTGCCTGAGCCAAGTCAATTTTGGTGAAACGTTTTCCTCCGGATAGTGAGGCGAAAATATCTTCTATCCTTGGAAGAGGATACTGTACCGTGTGAAGGACCGGGTTTACAGTCACCTTGAAGTCCCCACAGATGCGAATTTTTCTCTGTTCTTCAGATTTATCATTATTCAACGTTTTCTTCATGACCGGGACGATGGGTGTTGCCCACTCGCTCCAATCTATCTTGGATAATACGCCTGCCTTTTCCAAATTCTCCAGCTCTACGTCGACTGCTGGACGAATTGCGTATGGCACCGGCCTTGCCTTAAAAAACTTGGGAATTGCCGCATCTTCCACTTTTATTGAGGCGGTGACGCCTTTCAAGGTTCCTAGTTCCTGTTGAAACACTTCCTTGGCGTTGGCCAAGATGTCTTTTAATCGCTCAGGTATGACGTCATCATCATTTTTTTTCTTACTGGTCACCGTCAGTGCCTGAATGGAGTGCCAGTCTAAACGTATTTTCCTGATCCATTCACGTCCCAACAGCGGTGGACCACCATCTTGCAGAACGTATAAATACAACTTCTGTATTTCCTTGCCGTTGTATACAACAGGCACCTTTATTTTCCCTTTGGGGTACACTTTCTGCCCCGTATATGTTTTCAAGATAATGGATGTGTCTTTCAAAGGTATATGCGGAAATAGCCGCTCGTAATCCCGTCGATTTATGACGGTCAGAGTTGATCCTGTATCTAGCTCCATTTTAACTGGGGACCCCGCTATCGTGAGGGTAACCCAAATGGTCTGGTAATCTTCTTTGGCAATTACATTATGTAATTTGAGACAGCTTAGTCTCTTGTTTCCGGAGTCGCTATCGCTCTTCTGGTCTTCGGAGCTACTGTCCGTCATCATTTGTACCTTTCTGTACTTTTCCTTATTGATTTTTTTCCTGTCCGTGGATTTTTTGTGTCCAGATCGGCATACACGTGCAATGTGTCCAATCTTTCCGCATTGCCTGCATGCTTTGTCCTTGAACCAGCAGTCCCTCTGGTCATGGGTGGATCTGCCGCAGCGATAACATCTCTCAAAACCCTGTGTCATTTCATGGGTGCCGAAGTCCTGTGGCTTTTGCTGTATCTCTGCAGCTCCTCTTGCGACTGCTTCGTATGATACAGCCATACTGAAAGCCTTGTCCAGTGTCAAATCTTTCTCAGAAAGTAGCCTTTTCTGTGTTCCTTCACTTAGGAGACCGCAGACGAATTTGTCTCGAAGAGAATATGCCAGTCCTGCCCCGAATTGGCAGTGCTTTGACAGCTTCCTTAATTCGGTGAGGTAATCAGCGTTACTTTCATTCTTGTGCTGATTCCTCTTGAAGAATTTGAATCGTTCCGCTATCAGCAGCGGTGTTCGGTTTAAGTGCTCCTGTAGGGTATCAACAATCTCCTTAAAATTCTTGTCGTTTGGTTTGGCTGGAGTGATTAAGTTTCGTAACAGCCCGTATGTCCTTGCGCCCATTAGATTTAGAAGTACTGATGCCTTTTTATTATCTTCTGTTTCATTTGCTGTGCAATATACCTCCACTCTTTCCACATATGTGGTCCAATCCTCTATATCGCTATTGAAAGCATTAATATTGCCAGCCTTAGGCATCCTGGAAATAAAATGGCGCCTCCCGCGCTTTCCATTCTTCCCTGCAGAAAAAAATGGCGCTTCCCGCGCTTTCCCGTCGCTGCTGCGGCTGACAACGCTGTTCTCCACGGTGTTTATTTACATAGGTTTTTTTTTTCAATAGGTGGAGAGTCGTTCCCGCCGGACTCTCTGGGACTTTTCCCTCCCTCTGCTTGGTCCGAACGCCGACCTGCTTTGCAGTGCCGGCTGTCTCCCGAGTGCTCCCCCCCTCTGTCTCTGTTTACCTCCGCCTTCGCTGCTCGGCTCCGCTGCAGAGCCAGCCGATGGAGCCCCAGCCCGCCGCCCAGGAAGGACCACTGCAGTACCTGCCACCAGCTCGGCCAGCCGGTGAAACCACAGCCTTTCCCTTTTCTCTTTTCTTTCTTGTTTTTCTTCGACTTTTGTCTGAGGAATCGATCTCCTTGAGGTGCTGCCAAATTGCAGGTAAGTCCGTTTCCAATTCATCGCCCCTGTTGTATCCGTGTGTTAATGGAGACATGGAATGGAGGAATAGGTTTCACAGGTGTTTACTGAACAAAGTCTGGAGGTGAACTAACAGATACAAGACACTATACAGGCTTATATAGCCCGAGTGGCCATTGCCAGCATTACAGTATACAGGGGCTCTTAAAGGCACATACACCACAATACTGCCACTCTTCGGCATTTTGGGTGTGGTTTAAAATGGCGCCTCCCAATGGCTTAAAATGGCGTCTCCCGCGCTTTCCTTCCTCCCCCGCTGCTGCCGACGCCGCTCCCGGCGGTTCTCGTGGCAATGGCGGTGCCTCGCGGGTTTCTGCACGTCTCTCTCTCCCTCTCTCTGATGCTGCTCGGCCCCTGAACACCGGCTGCACCCTGTGCGCTCTGCCCTCTCTCTCCCCATCGACACTGCTCGGCCCTTTGCTGTGCCGCTCGGTCGGGCTCTAGCCGGGAAGGGTCTGTCCGGGAATGGTCTGCGCACTACCTGTTGCCAGCCCGTTTTGCTGGACCACCTCAACTGGAAAGCCAAGCCTGGCTCTCGACTGCCTCCACCGCAATTCTTGAGTCTCTGCTGGATGACTGGGCGGTTGCTCGTGGTCGATGCCCGAGTCTCTGGCCTTGACCTCCAATCCACTGATCTCCAGGAACGAATCCCCGGGAGGTGATGCAGAGTTGCAGGTAGGTTCGAACCTGCCTCGTTGCCAATGTTACGTCCGTGTATAATAAGAAATGGACTGTGGAGAACGGTACAACAGGTGTTTACTCAACGGGGCTCAAACTGCAACTGAACTGTACAGATTACTACTCAGCGTTATATACAGGTGTGGTCACTGCTGGTACTAGAGTATACATGAGCTGTAAAAAGTAGTTCCCCCTTAAAGGTACATACATTACATGGTCCATGTCTTTGAGGCATACAACAGGGCGGGTATCACTGCTGCTCTGTAGACCATGAGCTTAGTGCCAGGTTTGAGGTCCTGGTCTTCAAACACTCTCTCTCTTCCTCAGGCGACTGAAGGCTGCAGTGACACACTGAAGGCAGTTTTGGACTTCGTCGTCGACGTCTGCCCTTGTTGACAGTAGGCTCCCGAGGTATGGAAAGTGGTCCACGTTGTCCAAGGCCTTGTCGTGGATTTTGATAATCGGGGGGCAGGTTGGTAGAGGACCTTGGTCTTATGGATGTTTAGTGTAAGGCCCATGCTCTCATACGCTTCGGTGAAGGTGTTGACAATGGTTTGGAGTTCGACCTCCGAATGAGCGCAGACGCAAGCGTCCTCTGCATACTGTAATTCGACGGCAGAGGATGTGGGGACGATCTTGGAACTGGACTGGAGGCGAAGGAGGTTGAACAGTTTCCCGTTTGTTCTGTAAATTAGCTCCACTCCAGCGGGGAGCTTACTAAGGGTGAGATGGAGCATTGCAGCAAGGAAGATCGAGAAGAGCGTTGGTGCGATGACACAGCCTTGCTTAACCCCGGTTCGAACGTGAATTGGGTCTGTGGTGGAACCGTTGGTCAAGATTAGGGCTTGCATGTCATCATGAAGCAGGTGGAGGATGGTGACAAACTTTTGAGGGCAGCCGAATTTGAGGAGGACACTCCATAATCCCTCACGGTTGACAGTGTCGAAGGTCTTTGTGAGATCAAAGAAGGCCATGTACAGCGGTTGGTGCTGTTCCCTGCATTTCTCTTGTAATTGACGTGCAGTGAAGACCATGTCCATTGTGCCCCTTAGTGGGCGGAATCCGCATTGCGACTCTGGGAGGAGCTCTTCAGCCACAGGAAGAAAGCGATTGAGGAGGATTCTTGTGATGACTTTCCCTGTGGCAGACAGCAGGGAAACTCCTCTGTAATTACCGCAATCGGACTTGTCACCTTTCTTGAAGATGGTCACAATTACGGCACCTCTGAAATCCCCTGGCATGCTCTCCTCCTTCCAGTTAAGAGAAATGAGTTCATGAATTCGCACCAGTAATGCTTCTCTGCCATGCTTTAATGCCTCGGCAGGGATTCCAACTGATCCTGAGGCCTTGTTGTGCTGAGATGGTGGTGGGTAGCATGCTGTGGGATGGAGTTGAGGACACTCATGTCGAAGACAGAGTCGTGGTTAAGGAGATCTTCAAAGTGCTCCTTCCAGCAGGCACTGACTGCCTCTCTGTCCTTGTGGAGTACCTCGCCATTCTTGGCTCGCAGTGGGGTAGGGCCTTGGGTGCTTGGGCCATAGGCGGTCTTGACTGCGCTAAAGAATCCACGCACATCATGGTTGTCGGCTAGCTGCTGGATCTCCTGCGCTTTCTCCACCCACCATCTGTTCTTTCGGTCGCGAGTTTTTTGTTGGACCTCGGCCTTCAGGCTTCTGTAGAGCTGCTTTCTTGCTCTCGAGTACTGTTGCTGTTTCCAGATCAGGAATGCCTTGCACGTGTGGCTTATTAACTCCTGGATCTCCTGGTCATTCTCGTCGAACCAGTCTTGGTGTTTCCTGGTCGAGTGACCAAGCGTCTCTTCACAGGTGCTGATTATGGAGGCCTTGAGTGCAGACCAGGCGCTGTGGACACTCTGTGTCTCTGCATCACTGGGAGTCATCAGGTTATTTGTGAGGCGCAGGCTGAATAGGGCTTTCTTAGTGGGGTCTTTGAGTGCTCCAGCGTTGATTTTCCTGTGGCACTGTTTCTGTTGCCGCCGCTGTTTTGGGGCTACATTGATGGAGATGACAACGGATTAGGTGGTGGTCTGTCCAGCGGTCATCAGCTCCTGTCATGGCGTGGGTGATGCGGACGTCCTTGCGGTCCCTCGCTCGGATGATGACGTAGCCCAGCAGATACCAGTGCTTGGAGTGAGGGTGCTGCCATGAAGCCTTGTACTTGTCTCTCTGATGGAACAAGGTGTTGGTTATGACAAGGCCATGTTCTAAGCACTTCAACAGGATGAGGGTACCGTTGGAGTTGACTTTCCCTACCCCCTCTCTGCCGATCACACCTCCCCAGAGGTCTGTGTCCTTTCCAACTCTGGCATTAAAGTTGCCAAGGAGGATCAGCTTGTTGCCCGTTGGGACTCGGGACAGGGATTGTTCGAGGCTGGAGTAGAATTCCTCCTTGGTCTCGTCTGCGGCTTCCAGTGTTGCGGCGTATGCACTGATGACCGTAGCGCACTGGTTCCGGGCTAGGGTGAGCTGAAGTGTCATGAGGTGCTCGTTTATACTGCCAGGGGAGTCTCTGAGATGCCCAACCAGTTCATTTTTTATGGCGAAGCCTACCCCGTGGAGGCGGCGTTCTTCAGGTTTGCCTTTCCAGAAGAAGGTGTAACCACCTCCCTGCTCCTTGAGCTGCCCTTCCCCTGCCCACCGGGTCTCACTTAGGGTGGCGATGTCAATGTCGAAGCGTCTGAGCTCCCGGGCAACAATAGCAGTATGGCGTTCCGGTCTGTCACTGTTGGGGTTGTCCATGAGGGTCCTGACGTTCCAGGTCCCGAAATTCATTTTAAGGGTGGAAGATGCCTGTGCGTGAATTCTTTTAATGTGGGGTGGCCGTTGCACACCAGCTACCACACGGGCTTGACAGAGCAAGGTCTTGGTCCAATGGCAAGGGGATCCAAGATGATTGGAGACCAGGCTCTGCTACAATGGCCTAGCACACACACACAAATACTACAATTATGTACAAAGAAAGAGAGTAGCAAAAGTAAACGTTGGTTCCTGAGAGGCTGAGACGGGAGAAATTATTATGGGGAATAAGGAAATGGCAGAGAATTCAAACAAGTATTTTGTATCTGTCTTCACAGCAGAAGACACAAAAAGCATACCAAAAACAATGAGGAACCAAGGGGCTAATGAAAGTAAGGAACTACATTATCAGTAGAGAAAAAGTACTTGAGAAACTAATGGGACTAAAAGCCGACAAATCTCCTGGAGCTGATGGCCTCCATCCTGGGGTTCTAAAAGAGGTGGCTGCAGAGATAGCGGATGCATTGGTTGTGATCTTCCAAAATTCCCTAGATTCTAGAATGGTCCCAGCGGATTGGAAGGTAGCAAATGTAACCCCGCTATTCAAGAAAGGAGGGAGAGAAAAAACAGGGAAGCACAGGCCAGTTCGCCTGACAGAAAAGCAGGACAGATCCAATCTGGCCAATTATCGCCTCATCAGTCTAGAGTCATAAATTTATACAGCACAGAAAGAGGCCCTTCAGCCCATCGTGTCCACACCGGCCATCAAGCCCTGTCTATTCTAATCCCATTTTCCAGCACTTGTTCCGTAGCCTTGTATGCTATGGTGTTTCAAGTGCACATCTAAATGCTTCTTGAATGTTGTGAGGGCTCCTGCCTCTACCAACCTTTCAGGCAGTGAGTTCCAGATTCCAACCACCTTCTGGGTGAAAAAGTTTTTCCTCAAATCCCCTCTAATCTCCTGCCCCTTACCTTGAAACAATGCCCCCTGGTTATTGACTCCTCTACTAAGGGGAAAAGTTCCTTTCTATCTACCCTATCTATGCCCCTCATAATTTTGTACACCTCAATCAGGTCCCCCCTCAGCCTTCTCTGCTCCAAGGAAAACAACCCCAGTCTGTCCAGTCTCTCTTCATAGCTGAAGCGCTCCAGCCCAGGTAACATCCTGGTGAATCTCCTCTGCACCCTCTCCAATGCAATCACATCTTTCCTATAGTGTGGCAACCAGAACTGCACACAGTACTCCAGCTCTGGCCTAACTAGCATTTCATACAGCTCCATCATAACCTCCCTGCTCTTATCTTCTATGCCTCGGCTAATGAAGGCAAGTATCCCATATGCCTTTTTAACCACCTTATCTACCTGTCCTGCTGCCTTCGGGGATCTATGTACATGCACACCAAGGTCCCTCTGATCCTTTGTCCTTCCTAGGATCCTACCATTCTCTTGCCTTGTTAGTCCTTCCAAAATGCATCACCTCACACTTTTCAGGGTTAAATTCCATTTGCCACTGTTCTGCCCATCTGACCAACCTGTCTATATCGTCCTGTAGCCTGAGGCTTCCCTCCTCGCTATTTACCACTCCACCAATTTTCGTGTCATCTGCGAACTTACTGATCATACCTCCTACATTCATATCTAAATCATTAATGTACACTACAAACAGCAAAGGACCCAGCACCGATCCCCGAGTTACACCACTGGACACAGGCTTCCAGTCACAAAAACAACTTTCGACCATCACCGTCTGCCTCCTGCCACTAAGCCAATTTTGGATCCAACGTGCCAAATTGCCCTGGATCCCATGGGCTCTTACCTTCTTGACCAGTCTCCCATGCGGGACTTTGCCAAAAGCCTTAGTGAAGTCCATGTAGACTACATCAACTGCACCACCCTCATCCACACACTTAGTAACACATTCGAAAAATTCAATCAAATTGGTTAGACATGATCTCCCCCTGACAAAGCCATGCTGACTATCCTTGATTAATCCTAGCCTCTCCAAGTGGACAAATGTAAGAAATCACACAACACCAGGTTATAGTCCAACAGCTTTATTTGAAATCACAAGCTTTCGGAGTGCTGCTCCTTCATCAGGTGAAGTGGAGAGATGCATAAAAACACAGCTTATATAGTCAGAGAATAATGTCAGATGTTTACAGGTAATCTTTCTAACTGCCATTTATCACACCTCGGCAGAGAGATAATCACAGCAATCAAAGGTGTAAATGGTGTCCAAACAGGTCAGTCAGGAAAACATTACATCAAAGAGCAGTGAGGTGGGGTCACAAGGGGTCAAATGTTGCAGATGCTGGGGTCTGTATGAAAAACAAAAAAACAGAAAAAAAATGTTTTTGCTGCAAATCACAGCAGGTCCGGCCGCATCTGTGTGGAGAGAACAAGCCAACGACGACTCAAGTCTGGATGACCCTACGTCAGGTGCGGTTACATGTAGCGTGACATGAACCCAAGATCCCGGTTCAGGCCGTCCTCAGGGGTGCGGAACTTGGCTATCAGTTTCTGCTCGATG
This sequence comes from Somniosus microcephalus, assembly GCF_052327205.1. Lineage (NCBI taxonomy): Eukaryota > Metazoa > Chordata > Chondrichthyes > Squaliformes > Somniosidae > Somniosus > Somniosus microcephalus. The sequence continues at coordinate 106,241,154 of NC_140997.1, forward strand.
ATTTTGCATTGTCGTGTGTCTCGAAGGCCGCCTTGGAGAATGCTTACCCGAAGATCGGAGGCTGAATGTCCTGGACTGCTGAAGTGTTCCCCGACTGGGAACACAGTCAACACAGATACCATCATCACACGTGAGGACACCACCCACCAGGTACATGGTACATACTCATGTGACTCGGCCAACGTTGTCTACCTCATACGTTGCAGGAAAGGATGCCACGGAGCATGATACATTGGCGAGACCATGCAGGCACTGCGACAATGGATGAACGGACACCACGCAACAATCGCCAGGCAGGAGTGTTCCCTCCCAGTCGGGGAACACTTCAGCAGTCAAGGACATTCAGCCTCCGATCTTCGGGTAAGCATTCTCCAAAGCGGCCTTCGAGACACACGACAACGCAAAATCATCGAGCAGAAACTGATAGCCAAGTTCCGCACCCTTGAGGACGGCCTGAACCGGGATCTTGGGTTCATGTCACGCTATATGTAACCGCACCTGACGTAGGGTCATCCAGACTTGAGTCGTCGTTGGCTTGTTCTCTCCACACAGATGCGGCCGGACCTGCTGTGATTTCCAGCAAAAAAAATGTTTTTGTCTGTTTTTTTGTTTTTCATACAGACCCCAGCATCTGCAACATTTGACCCCTTGTGACCCCACCTCATTGCTCTTTGATGTAATGTTTTCCTGACTGACCTGTTTGGACACCATTTACACCTTTGATTGCTGTGATTATCTCTCTGCTGAGGTGTGATAAATGGCAGTTAGAAAGATTACCTGTAAACATCTGACATTATTCTCTGACTATATAAGCTGTGTTTTTATGCATCTCTCCACTTCACCTGACGAAGGAGCAGCGCTCCAAAAGCTTGTGATTTCAAATAAAGCTGTTGGACTATAACCTGGTGTTGTGTGATTTCTTACATTTGTCCACCCCGGTCCAACACCGGTATCTCCTCTCCAAGTGGAGACTAATTCTGTCCCTCAGCATTTTTTCCAATAATTTCTCTACCACTGATGTTAGGCTTAGTGGCCTGTAATTCCCTGGTTTATCCCTAGCACCCTTCTTGAATAATGGTACTACGTTAGCTGTCCTCCAATCCTCTGGCACCTCCCCTGTGGCCAGGGAGGTTCTGAAAATTTGTGTCAGAGCCCCTGCAATCTCCTCCCTTGCCTCACACAGCAGCCTGGGCCTGGGGATTTATCAACTTTTAAGCCCGCTAAAACCGTTAGTACCTCCTTCCTCTCAATACACAATCCCCCTGCCTGATTTCTATGCCTACATTGTGAACACAGATGCAAAATATTAATTTAAAACCTCACCCACATCTTTCGGCTCTACATACAGATTGCCACTTTGGTCCCTGATGGGCCCTACTCTTTCCCTGGTTATCCTCTTGCCCTTAATATACTTATGAAACACCTTGGGATGTCCCTTTATTTTGCCCACCAGTGTTTTTCATACCCCCTCTTCGCTCTCCTAATTTCTTTTTTAAATAGCCCCCTGCACTTTCTATACTCCTTCCGCTGTTTTTAGTCCTTTGTATCTGCCAAAAGCCTCCCTTTTTTTCCTAATCCATTCTTGTATATCCCTTGACATCCAGGGTTCCCTGGACATGTTGGTCCCACCCTTGATCTTTACGGGAACATATTGGTGCTGTACTCTCTCTATTTCCTTTCTGAATGACTCCCACTGCTCTGATGTGGATTTTCCTACAAGTAGCTTATCCCAATCCACTTTGGCCAGATCCTGCCTTATCATATTAAAATCGGCCTTCCCCCAATTTAGAACTTTTATTTCCAGTCCAGCTTTGTCCTTTTCCATGACTACCTTAAATCTCACCGAATTATGGTCACTGTCACCAAAATGCTCTCCTACTGACACTTCTACCACTTGCCCAGCTACATTCCCTAGAATTAGATCCACTACCACCCCCTCTCTTGTAGGACTTTCTAAATGCTGGCTCAAAAAGCTCTCCTGGATGCACTTTAAGAATTCTGCACCCTCTAAGCCTTTCACACTCTGACTATCCCAGTTAATATTGGGGAAGTTGAAATACCCTATTATTTCTACACTTCTCTGAGATTTGCCTACTTATCTGTTCCTGTATCCCCCCCTGACTGTTTGGGGGCCTATAGTACACTCCCAGCAAAGTGCTTGCCCCTTTTTGTTTTTAAGTTCTACCCATATGACCTCATTAGAGGAACCTGCTAAGATATCATCCCTCCTTACAGCAGTAATTGACTCCTTGATTAATATTGCGACACCCCCTCCAATTTTACACCCTGTCTCTGTCTCGCCTGAAGATTCTATATATTGAGCTGCCAGTCCTGCCCCTCCTTCAACCATGTCTCTGTGATAGCAACAATATCATACTCCCATGTGTTCATCAACACCTTCAATTCATCTGCCTTACTCGCAAGACTCCTTACATTAAAATAAATGCCATCCAGCCTTGCCATACTCCCTTGTGTCGTTACATATTTGCTCTGCCTTCCAGGCTGACTTGTTTTTTCCTCTATATTTGGCTGTGCATCACCCTCTACTATAGCTCCACTCCATGGGCCAGAAATTCGCGGCCAAAGGCGTGAGTGCGCTCGGGGTACTCACGCATCTGGCCGTTGGAAATGCCGGCGTTCAGCATGAACAGCGCATGCAGGGAACGCCGGCATTTCCAGACCTCGAGCGCGTGCGACTGCACAGGCAGCGCTTGTGCAGTGAACTTCGTAGATTTCATTCATGAAATCCGTGAGGGTAAGTCCTCAGAAGTTACACTTAAAAAAAGCAAGTGTAAAGTGGTTCATTGGCTGCGGAGGAAGAAACATTTTATCGTGGAGCTTCTGAAATGCAATATTTTTGTTTGGGAAAGGGAGGGAAGTTATTTTAAGAAATTTTAAGTAAGTTTTAAAGTTAAAATTTTTTTTTTTTTTAAAAGGGTTTTCAGAACGGTAGGTAGAAGGAGCAATTGTGGCTGTGTGAATGGAATGTGAGAATGAGTTATGTATGTATGTCCACATATATTCCTTTACGTATATGTATGTATGTTTTATATTCCTTTACTAATGTGTATGAATGTATGTTTTTAATTATGATTTTCAAATAAGTTACTTTCTCTGAAAGCCATAATTAAATAATACATTCATACACATAAGTAAAGGAATATATACATAACACGCAAAGGAATATATACAGACATACATACTTTCAGAAGCTCCACGATAAGAAATATCTTCCTCCGCAGCCTCTGGAGCAACTGTACCCATGCTTTTTTCATGTGTAAGTTGTAAGGACTTGACCTCACTGAAAGCAGTAATGAAAGCGGCGAATTATACTGCGCACGCGCTGCCTGTGCAGTCGCATGCGTTCTGCCTCTGAACCCCTTCGTTCAGAGGACAGGAAATGCCGGTTTTCCCCAAAAGCACTGTGCATGCTGAAAACCGGCATTTCATCCGGCCAGATGCGTAAGTACCCCGACCGTACTCACGCAGTTGGAAGGGAATTACTGGGCCAACATTTTACATGTCAATAAAATGAAAAATTTAACAATTGCACGACTTGCCCCCTCGCATCTGCGACTGAGGGTCCAAGGAGGTGCATTGCGCAAGAGGTCATCATTGTACGTACCCTCACACTGTTCCCTTTGGGGAACTGTATGAAGTGGTGGAAGGATTAATGGCCGTGATTAACGCTCATTCCGTGACCGTAACCATCTTTGAACCAGCCATTAGGGTGGTTAGTCCTATGGCGGGAGGGTTTTACGGGCTCCCACAACCCATCTGAGGGGGGGTGGCCACCAACACCCACGGACGCAAGTATCCCGCTGGATGTCCACCCAGAATTTAAAATTGGAGCTCCGACTCCACTTGCCGGGACTGTCTGGAGTGGGGTTCAAAACCCTACTCCTTCTGGCCCAGCGGCGGGGATGCTTACTGCTACGCAAAAGGCCCACTCCACACAAAAGGTGACACCCATACGTTTCCTGCGCCTTTTCCCTCCCCGTGACTGGAGCCCTATGCTGCCATTTCACGTTGCTAATCGGATTGGGCCTTTGTCATAGCGGTAGGATCCCCGTCGCTGGGCCAGATCAGGGTAGGGTTTCGAACCCCGCTCCAGACAGTCCCGGCAAGTGGAGTCGGAGCTCCGGCTCTAAATTCTGGGTTGACATCCAGTGGGATATTTGCGTCCGTGGGTGTGGGTGGCCCCCCCTCCTTGTATAGCTTGTGGGAGCCCGTAAAACCCTCCCGCCATAGGACTAACCGCCCTAATGGCTGGTTCAAAGATGGTTACGGTCACGGAATGAGCGTTAATCATGGCAATAAATCCTTCCACCACTTCATACAGTTCCCCAAAGGGAACAGTGTGAAGACACGTATGACGACGACATTGCTAAATAAATAAATGGAATTAAAAAAATTCTTTTAGGGCTTTTAAAAGTCTTTAAATTGCTTTAATTCTCTTTAAAACTACTTCAGATTACTCAAAATAATGTAAACATTTTAAAAAGTTTATAAAAGTTACCAAAATCTTCAAAAAACTTCCAAAAACCTATTTAAACTGCTGCTTTGCATGTAAAAATGCCTAGCAGCTTGACAGAAACATTGGGGGCATGTCCAGTGAAACTGAGACCTCAAAGGGCGTGTCTCACTTACACTGCACGCTCCTGGCTTCGCGCTGGCTGCACTCCTGGGCGGCGTGACGTCATACGCTGCCCGGGATTCTTCTTTTTCATTCACCAAGTCCAGGCGTCCCTGGAGCTGATCATCAGTAGCGCGGGGTAAGTGTAAATATGGGGCTTGCACGCGCTGCAAGCCCCGTTCTGGAATTTCTGGGCCCATATCCCATCCCCCTGCCAAGTTAGTTTAACCCCCTCCAACAGTACTAGCAAACCTCCCCGCAAGGATGTTGGTCCCATTCCGGTTCAGGTGCAACCTGTCCGACTTGTACAGGTCCCACCTTCCCCAGAAGCAGACCCAGTGATCCAGGAAACTAAAGCCCTCCCTCCTGCACCAACTCTTTAGCCACGCATTCATCTGCTCTATCCTTCTATTCCTATACTCACTAACACGTGGGACCGGGAGTAATCCAGAGATTACAAACTTTGAGGTCCTGCTTTTTAATCTGCTACGTAGCTCCCTAAATTCTTGTTGCAGGACCTCAGCCCTCTTTCTACCTATGTCGTTGGTACCAATGTGAACCACGACCTCTGACTGTTCGCCCTCCCCCTTCAGAATGCCCTGCAACCGTTTAGTGACATCCTTGACCCTGGCACCAGGGATGCAACATACCATCCTGGAGTCATGTCTGCAGCCACAAAAACGTCTATCTGTTCCCCTTACGATAGAATCCCCTATCACTATTGCTCTCCCACTTTTTTTCCTCCCCTCCTGTGCAGCTGAGCCACTCGTAGTGCCACGGACATGGCTCTTGCTGCATCCCCCTGAGAAACCACCTCCCCCAGCAGTATCCAAAACAGAAAATCTGTTGGAGAGGGAGATGGACCCAGGGGACTCCTGCATTACCTTCCTAGTTCTTTTACTCTGTCTGGTGGTCACCCATTCCCTGTCTGCCTGTGCACTCTTTACCTGCGGTGTGACCACCTCGTTAAACATGCTATCCATGAAGATTTCAGCTTCGAGGATGCTCCAAAGTGACTCCAGCCGCAGCTCCAGCTCCGAAATGCAGATTTCGAGTAGCTGCAGCTGGAGACACTTCCTGCACATGTGTTTGCCCTGGACACCAAACGTGTCCCCGACTTCCCACATAGCACAGGTGGAGCACTCCACACTGCCGAGCTGCCCTGACCTTAACTTACTCCCTTTACTTGCTTTAAATTAAATATTAAATACACTAGGGACCTTACTTTACTTTAAATACTACTTACTCTAAACTAGAGACCTTACTTTTACTTCAATGACTGGACTGTAGAAATACTCACCAGGTCTTACTTACTAGTCAGCTCCTTCCCTGGCTGTGACGTCAATTTAGCGGTTTTGCAGTTGTTGTTGTTTGACTGCTCCTGCTCTCTGACTCTTTCCTAACTCGCAGCACTCCTCTGCAGTGCTCCTTTATGGCTGCTCCGTCTTCTCTCAGGTCCCGTTGCCGCTCCCAAACAAGTCCGCCCCCTCTACTCTCAGTCATCAGCAAAGTGATGGAAGGTGTCATCGACAGTGCTATCAAGCGGCATTGACTCACCAATAACCCGCTCACTGATGCCCAGTTTGGGTTCCACCAGGACCACTCGGCTCCAGAACTCATTCTAGAGGTGAGGTGAGAGTGACTGCCCTTGACATCAAGGCAGCATTTGACCGAGTGTGGCATCATGGAGCCCTAGTAAAACTGAAGTCAATGGGAATCGGGGGGGTGGTGGGGTGGGGGGAAATGCTCCGCTAGCTGGAGTCATACCTAGCACAAAGGAAGATGGTTGTGGTGGTTGGGGGTCAATCATCACAGCCCCAGGGCATCGAAGCAGGAGTTCCTGAGGATGGTGTCCTAGGCCCATCGCCAGCTGCTTCATCAATGACCTTCACTCCAACAGAAGATCAGAAATGGGGAAGATCACTGATGACTGCACAGTGTTCAGTGCCATTTGCAACTCCTCAGATAATGTCCATGGCCGCATGCAACAAGACCTGGCTGATATTCAGGCTTGGGCTGATGTGTGCTGCGAATGTTACCTGCCACTTAAGTGCCAGGCAATGACTATCTCCAACAAGCGAGAGTCTAACCACCACCCCTTGACATTCAACGGCATTACCATCGCCGAATCTCCCACCATCAACATCCTGGGAGTCACCATTGACCAGAAACTTAACTGGACCAGCCACATAAATACTGTGGCTGCACGAGCAGGTCACAGGCTGGGTTTTCTGCAATGAGTGACTCGCCTCCTGACTCCCCAAAGCCTTTCCACCATCTACAAGGCACAAGTCAGGAGTGTGATGGAATACTCTCCACTTGCCTGGATGAGTGCAGCTCCAACAACACTCAAGAAGCTCGACACCATCCAGGACAAAGCAGCCCACTTGATTGGCACCCCATCCACCACCTTAAACATTCACTCCCTCCACCAGAAAATGGTGGCTGACTGGCTGCAGTGTGTACCATCTACAAGATGCACTGCAGCAACTCACCAAGGCTTCTTCAGCAGCACCTCCCAAACCCACGACCTCTACCACTTAGAAGGACAAGGGCAGCAGGCACATGGGAACACCACCACCTCCAAGTTCCCCTCCAAGCCACACACCATCCTGACCTGGAAGGATATTGCTGTCCCTTCATTGTTGCTGGGTCAAAATGCTGGAACTCCCTCCCTGACAGCACTGTAGGAGTACCTTCACCATAAGGACTGCAGCGGTTCAAGAAGGTGGCTCACCACCACCTTCTCAAGGGCAACTAGGGATGGGCAATAAATGCTGGCCAATAAATGCTAGCCTTGCCAGCGACACCTAAATCCCATGAACGAATAAAAAAAAAAATCAGTGGTCGGGAAAATGCTGGAATCCATTATTAAGGAAGCGGTAACAAGGCACTTAGAAAATCATAAAACCATGTTGACTCTGCCTAATCATATTATGAAAGGAAATCGTGTTTAACAAATTTATTAACGTTTTTTGAGGATGTAACTGGCAGGGTAGATAAGAGAACCAGTGGATGTAGTATATTTGGATTTCCACAAGGAATTCGATATGGTGCCACATAAAAGGTTGCCAAATAAGATTAGGGCTCATGGAGTTGGGGGTAATATGTTAGCATGGATAGAGGATTGGTTAATGGACAGAAAAGAGAGTAGGGATAAACAGGTCATTTTCTGGTTGGCAGGCTGTAACTAGTAGAATGCCGCAAGGATCAGTGCTTGGTCCTCAGCTGTACAATCTATATTAATGACTTGGACGGAGGGACCGAGTGCAATGTATCCAAGTATGCTGATGATATAAAGCTAGGTGGAAAAGTAAGCTGTGAGGAAGACACAAAGAGCCTGCAAAGCGATATAGACAGGTTAAGTGAGTGGGCAATGAAGTGGCAGATGGAGTATAATGTGGGGAAATGTGAGTTTATTCACTTTGGTAGGAAGAATAGAAAAACATAATATTTTTTAAATGGTGAGAAACTATTCAAAGTTGGTGTTCAGAGCGATTTAGATGACCTCGTACAGGAAGCACAAAGTTAGCATGCAGGTACAGCAAGCAATTAGGAAGGCAAATGGCATGTTGGCCTTTATTGCAAGGGGGTTGGAGTACAAGAGTAAGGAAGTCTTACTATAATTGTACAGGGCTTTGGTGAGACTTTGCACAGCTTTGGTCTCCTTATCTGAGGAAGGACATACTTGCCTTGGAGGTGGTGCAACAGAGGTTTACTAGGTTGATCCCTGGGATGAGAGAGTTGTCCTATGAGGAGAGATTGAGTAGATTGGGCCTGTACTCATTGGAGTTTAGAAGAATGTGAGGTGTTCTCATTTGAAACATATAAGATTCTGAGGGGAATTGACAGGGTAGATGCTGAGAGGTTGTTTCCCCTGGCTGGAGTATCTAGAACTAGGGGGCATAGTCTCAGGATAAGGGATCGGCCATTTAAGACTGAGATAAGGAGGAATTTCTTCACTCAAAGGGTTGTGAATCTTTTGATTTCTCTATTCCAAAGGGCTGTAGCTGCTGAATCATTGAGTTCAAGGCTGAGGTAGATAGATTTTTGGATTCTAGGGGAATCAAGGGATATGGAGATAGGGCGTGAAAGTGGAATTGAGGTTGAAGATCAGCCATTATCTTATTGAATGGCAGAGCAAGCTCGAGGGACCACATGGCCTACTCCTGCTCCTATGTTCTTATGCCACTTTTATGCTCACCTGATCAGTCCATTGATATCTTCCTGCAGTCTACAACTTACGTCCTCACTATCAACCACACGGCCAATTTTGATATCATCTGCAAACATCTTAATCATGCCCCCTACATTGAAGTCTAAACCCCCTATATTCAAGTCTAGATCATTGATATATACCACAAAAAGCAAGGGACCTAGTACTGAGGCCTGCAGAACCCCACTGGAAAAAGCCTTCCAGTCACAAAAACACCCGTCAACCATTACCTGTTGTTTCCTGCCACTGAGCCAATTTTGGATCCAACTTGCCACTTTCCCTTGGATCCCGTGGGCTTTTACTTTTTTGAACAGCCTGCCATGTGGGACCTTGTCAAAAGCCTTGCTAAAATCCATGTAGGCTACATCAAACTAGCTACCCTCATCGACCCTCCTTGTTACTTCTTTAAAAAATTCAAACAAATTAGTCAGACATGACTTTCCCTTAACAAATCCATATTGACTGTCCTTGATTAATCCGTGCCTTTCTAAATTACGATTAATACTGTCCCTCAGAATTTTTTTCCAACAGTTTGCCCACCACTGAGGGTATGCCGACTGGCCTGTAATTACTCAGTCTATCCCTTTCTCCCTTTGGTTAAAGAGGAGATTAACACAATAGTAAGGAAGGATATTAGCTCTGATGATATGGAATCTGTATGGGTAGAGCTGAGAAATACCAAGGGGCAGAAAAGGTTAGTGGGAGTTGTATACAGACCCCCAAACAGTAATGCTGAGGTTGGGGATGGAATTAAACGGGAAATTAGAGACGCGTGCAGTTATTATGGGTGACTTAAATCTACATACAGGTTGGGCTAACCAAATTAGTAACAATACTGTGGAGGAGGAATTCCTGGAGTGTATATGGAATGGTTTCCAGGACCAATATGTTGAGGAACCAACTGGAGATCAGGCCAACTGGGTATTATGTAATGAGAAAAGATTAATTAGCAATCTTGTTGTGTGAGGCCCCTTGGGGTGGAGCGATCATAATATGATCAAATTCTTCATTAAGATGGAGAGTGAAGTATTTGACTCAGAGACTAGGGTCCTGAATTTAAATAAAGGAAACTATGATGGTATGAGGCGTGAGTTGGCTAGGATGGATTGGGGAACATTACTTAAAGGGTTGACGGTGGATAGGCAATGGCAAACATTTAAAGATCGCATGGATGAACTACAGAATTTGTTCATCCCTGTTTGGCATAAAAATAAAACAAAAAAGGTGACTCAACCGTGGCTAACAAGGGAAATTAGGGATAACATAAGATCCAAGGAGAGGACATATAAACTGGCCAGAAAAAGCAGCAAACCTGAGGATTGGGAGCAGTTTAGGATTCAGCAAAGGAGGACAAAGGGATTAATTAAGAGGGGGAAGATAGAGTATGAGAGTAAGCTTGCAGGGAACATAAAAACTGACTGTAAAAGCTTCTATAGATATGTGAAGAGAAAAAGATTGGTGAAGTCAAGCGTGGGTCCCTTGCAGTCAGAATCAGGGGAATGTATAATGGGGAACAAAGAAATGGCAGACCAATTAAATACATACTTCGGTTCTGTCTTCACAAAGGAGGACACAAATAACTTCCCACAGATGTCGGGGAACATAGGATCTAATGAGAGGGAGGAACTGAATGAAATCAGTATTTATAGGGAAATGGTGTTAGGGAAATTGATGGTATTGAAGGCCAATAAATCCCCAGGGCCTGATAATCTACATCCTAGGGTACTTAAGGAAGTGGCCCTAGAAATAGTAGATGCACTGCTGGTTATCTTCCAAAATTCTATAGACTCTGGAACAGTTCCCAAGGATTGGAGGATAGCTAATGTAACCCCACTATTCAAAAAAGGTGGTAGAGAGAAAACGAGGAATTATAGACATCGGTAGTGGGGAAAATGCTAGAGTCCATTATAAAAGATGTAATAGCAGAGCACTTGGAAAACAGTGACAGGATCAGACAAAGTCAACATGGATTTACAAAAGGTAAATCGTGCTTGATTAATCTATTGGAATTTTTTGAGGATGTAACTGGTAGAATAGATAAGGGAGAACCAGTGGATGTGGTGTATTTGGACTTTCAGAAGGTTTTCGATAAAGTCCCGCATAAGAGATTAGCATGTAAAGTAAAAACACATGGGATTGGGGGATTGGATAGAGAACTGGTTGGCAGACAGGAAGCAAAGAGTTGGAATAAACGGGTCTTTTTCCAAGTGGCAGGCAGTGACTAGTGAGGTACCGCAGGGATCTGTGCTAGGACCCCAGCTATTCACAATATATATTAATGATCTAGATGAGGGAACTAGATGTAATATCTCCAAGTTTGCAGACGACACAAAGCTGGGTGGGCATGTGTGCTGTGAGGAGGATGCTGAGAAACTCCAGTATGATTTGGACAGGTTGGGTGATTTGGCAGATGCATGGCAGATGCAGTATAATGTGGATAAATGCGAGGTTATCCACTTTGGTGGCAAAAACAGGAAGGCAGATTATTATCTGAATGACAATACATTGGGAAAAGGGGAAGTGCATCGAGACCTGGGTGTTCTTGTGCACCAGTTGCTGAAGGTAAGCATGCAGGTGCAGCAGGTGGTTAAGAAGGCAAATGGTATGTTTGCCTTTGTAGCGAGAGGATTCGAGTACAGGAGCAAGGAAGTCTTGCTGCAGTTGTACAGGGCCTTGGTGAGATCACACCTTGAGTACTGTGTGCAGTTTTGGTCGCCTAATCTGACGAAGGATGTTCTTGCCATGGAGGGAGTGCGGCAAAGATTCACCAGACTAATACCTGCGATGGCAGGAATGACGTATGAGGAGAGATTTGGTCGATTGGGCTTATATTTGCTGGAGTTTAGAAGAATGAGAGGGGATCTCATTGAAACTTATAAAATTCTAACAGGATTAGACAGACTTAATGCAGGAAGGATGTTCCCGATGGCGGGGGAGTCCAGAACCAGGGGTCACAGTCTAAAGATAAGGGGTAAGCCATTTAGGACAGAGATGAGGAGGAATTTCTTCACCCAGAGAGTGGTGAACCTGTGGAATTCTCTACCACAGAAGGCAGTTGAGGCCAATTCATTAAATATATTCAAGAAGGAGTTCTTAAGGCTAAAGGGATCAAGGGATATGGGGAAAAAGCAGGGACAGGGTACTGAATTTGGATGATCAGCCATGATCTCATTAAATGGCGGAGCAGGCTCGAGGGGCCGAATGGCCTACTCCTGCTCCTATCTTCTACGTTTCTATGTTTCTGTACTCCTCTCAGCTTTCTGCAGTATTTAGCTCCCGGTATCTGACATAAGCTTCCCTTTTTTGCCTTATCCTACCCTGTATGCCCCTGGACATCCCGGGGGCTTTAGATTTGGGAGTCCCAATTTTTTTCTTTGTGGGAACATATTTGCTCTGAAACCTCACCATCACCCTCTTGAATGCCTCCCACTGCTCTGACAGTGATTTACCTTCAAGTAGCTCTTTGTAGTCCATTTTTGCTAAATCACGTCTCAGCTTAGTAAAATTGGCCTTTCCCCAATTGAGAACTTTTACTCCTGGTCTATCTTTGTCCTTTTCCATAACTACGCTAAATCTAACTGAATTATTATCACTACCACCAAAATGCTCTCCCGCTGATACCCTTTCCACCTGTCCAGCTTCATTCCCTAAAACTATGTCCAGAACTGCCCCTTCTCTTGTTGGGCTTTCTATGAACTGGCTAAAAAAGTTCTCCCGAATGCATTTTAAGAATTCTGTACCCTCTATACCCTTTACACTGAACCTATCCCAGTTAATATTAGTAGGGGATTTTTACTATCCTATTACTGCCCTGTTTTTGCACTTCTCAGATATTTGCCTACATATTTGTTCTTCTATCTCCCTCAAATTATTTCAGAGTCTATAGTGCACTCCAAGTAGTGTGGTTGCCCCTTTTTTGTTCTTCAGTTCAACCCATATACAGTAACCTCATTTGATGATCCTTCTAACATATCATCCCTCCTCACAGCTGTAATTGGTTTTTTTAACCACCGCTCCTTTTTTGTCCCCGACTATATTGGCTGAAAAGACAGGAATGGCAGCTCAACATTCCTGATTACAGGGTTTTCAAACATGTTTCAGTAATAGCTATGATATTATGCTTCCACGTGTTTATCTGTGCCCTCAGCTCATCTGCCTTATTCACTAGACTCCTTGCATTGAAGTATATACCATTAAGTACTGCCAAACCCCTTTGTTGTCTGTTTTCTAGTATTTGTTTCCTCTGCCTTCCAAACTCACTTACTATTTTTCTGCCTTCCATTTCCAGTTTTGCTTCTCTCCCTTCTGCGTTCCATTTCCAGTTTTGCTTCTCTCCCTTCTGAATCTACGCTAAGGTTCCCATCCCCCTGCCAAGCTAGTTTAAAACCTCCCCAACAGCACTAGCAAACTCCCCCACTGTGAGGATATTGGTCCCAGCCCTGTTGAGGTGCAACCCGTCCAGCTTGTACAGGTCCCGCCTCCCCAGAACCAGTCCCAATGCCTCATGAATACCCTAGCTCCTGCACCATCTCTCCAGCCACGCATTAATCTGCTCTAACCTCCTATTTCTGTACTGACTAGTGTGGCACCGAGAGTAATCCGGAGATTACTATCTTTGAGGTCCTGCTTATTAATTAATCTCTTTTCTAGCTCTCTAAAATCTGCCAGTGGTACATGCTCCACTGAGAGTTCCAGCACCCCTGCGTGACTGGCTCAAGAAAGAACTGGACAGAATGACCACACGAGGAGTCATCAGGAAAGTCGAAGAGCCAACAGACTGGGTTAACTCCATGGTATGTGTAAAGAAAAAGAACAATGATTTAAGAGTATGCATGGATCCAAAGGACTTAAATGCAAACATAAAACGTGAACACTACCAGATTCCCAAGCGAGAAGAAATCACCAGTGAAATGTCAGGTGCCAGATACTTCACAAAGCTCGATGCCTCACAAGGATTTTGGCAACTAAAACTGGATGAAGAGAGCACCAAATACTGTACCTTCAACACACCATTTGGCAGGTATTGTTTCCTCAGAATGCCTTTCGGGATAATATCTGCATCTGAAATCTTTCATAGAGCGATGGAACACATAATCGAAGGTCTGGAAGGAGTTCGGGTCTATGTTGATGACATCATCATCTGAGGCTCCACACTGAAAGAACACAATGAGAGACTGACTAAAGTGCTACAGAGCATACGCCAGAATGGACTGAAGCTCAACAAAGCCAAGTGTCAGTTTTGCGTCCAGGAAGTCATTTTCCTAGGAGATAATCTATCTGGTAAAGGAATAGAGCCAGATATGGAAAAAGTAAACGCCATACTCAAAATGCCCCGACTCACTGACAAAAAAGGAGTGCTACGCATCATGGGGATTATGCTGTCTCTCTGTAGCAATTTATGTTAGTTTTCCAGTTAATTCAGGGGTTTGAGTAAGTTGGGTCGATTCCCATTGTGTGCCGCCACCTAGTGGCTATTTGGTACCTAGCAACTGCAGTAAAAGCGCAGTAAAGTGCAGTAAAGCACAGTAAGTGCAGTAAAGTAAACTACTGTATATTACAGACCTACAGCGGCACATGCTCTGGGAAGTTATATTGTTCCCACGCCTGAGTCGTGGATATTATTTGTCTGTAAGTACTTGAGAGTGTTATAGATGATTAGTGTACACTGTATGTTGCAGAAAATGTTTAGTTTGTAACTTTTCTCTGTAAGCAAACTTACACAGCTAGCCATGAAGTGCTCGCTCTCTGTCTAGCTGGTTAACTAGTAGCTGTATTTTGATGCACTATGTACAGGGCTAATTTAAAGAGAATGCCTGCCAGTTTGCTAAATGTATATTCACAGTAAGCTGTGTTTCCACGTGTTTGGTAATTTACATGCCAAATGTACTGTGTTGCTCAGGCGTACCTAAATTTGTGTATGCATATCAGTTATGCGCTTGTATACTAATGTGTGCTTCCATTTCTGTGTTGTATTTCAGTTTTACAATAAGAATCTTTCAGTAAAGCTTTACAAGAAAAGTCAAGCCTTGTGATTTTTATGGGAAGATATCAAATTGTTAGCTACCTGTCTAACTCTGCATAGGAACACGCTGTGAGGGCAGAAAAGTAAAAAGACAACAGCACAGCGGGCTCAAGCACAAGAAGATACCACTCAGCTACCATGAGTCTACGCTCAGGAAGACAATATACCATAGAGGACGTCGACCAGCCAATCGAGAAGCATGAGCCTCTCCGAGCAAATGATGCCAAGTCACAGTCCTCTAAAGCATCCTCTAGATCATCTCGGCGGTCCAGCAGACCGTCGTCATTGACAGCTTCTGCAGCCGCCAAAGCACATGCCAAGGCAAAAGCTGCCCAGGCTCAATTGTCCTTCACTGAAAATGAAGCTAGTGTGATGAAGCAGAGAGCTGACCTCGACACTAGTGTGATGAAGCAGAGAGCTGACCTCGACGCTAGTGTGATGAAGCAGAGAGCTGACCTCGACGCCAGTCTCCACATTCTCCAAAGCCAGAGAGCTGCCGCTGCCGCTGAAGCTGAAGCTGCAGCTTATGAAGAAGGTGAGGAGAATGAAGGCGGGGAGCCCAGCCATGAAGCATATGTTCTAGAACAGCCCCTCAGTCCAGTGCAATGTACAAGTGAGTATGTCCAACAACACTCCAAATTGTTCTTCAAGGAAACATCCAGGTATCTCGACGCAGAACCAGCTACTCACCACAGTAGCAAACAGCCTGTTTTTGGAGACACTGAGCTTAAAGGAGAAGAAACAAGTAAGACTTACCTGCAGAGACCTCCACAGCGCTCGGCCAATCCAGCCAAGCAGTCCTCACCCGAGCCACAAGGTGCACAAGACCTCACTAGGTACCTTATCCGCCAAGAATTGTTAAGTTCAGGCCTTCTAGAATTTGATGACCGTCCTGAAAATTATTGGTCATGGAAAGCGTCCTTCCTGAGTACCACCAAGGACTTGAATCTGTCAGCCAGAGAAGAACTAGATTTGATGACAAAGTGGCTCGGAGCCGAGTCGTCAGAACAGGTGAAGAGAATTCGCTCAGCGCATGTCCGCAATCCCACAGCAGGCCTCAACCTGGTTTGGCAATGTCTCGAAGACTGTTATGGGACACCAGAAGTCATTGAACACGCACTGCTCAAGAAGATTGAGGACTTTCCGAAGCTAACTAACAAAGATAATGTCGAGCTCCGAGAACTGGGCGACATTCTCCTCGAACTGGAGTCTGCCAAGGGAGAAGGTTACCTGACCGGCCTCTCGTATTTGGATACAGCTCGTGGGGTAAACCCAATAGTGGAAAAGCTCCCCTACAACCTTCAAGAGAAATGGATAGCTAAGGGATCCAAGTACAAGGAGGACAATGGAGTGGCATTTCCCCCCTTCTCTCTCTTCTCCAGGTTCGTCCAACAACAGGCAAAGGTGAGGAATGATCCAAGTTTCACTTTCTCCACCTCCAGCAGTTACGCTCCTTTGAGAACAGAGAAACCCACAAAGTACAGCAACAAAGCCTCTGTGAGCGTGCACAAAACAGATGTTCCAGCTGAACCCTCAGTCAACCAATCCAGGTCTGCTGGGAATAAAGTGGATGACCCAGATCGTCAGTGTCCAATACACAAGAAGCCCCACCCACTCAAAAAGTGTCGAAGCTTTAGAGACAAGCCTATTGATGAGCGCAAATCATACCTGAAAGAGAATCGCATCTGCTTCAGGTGTTGTGGGTCGACTATGCACATGGCAAAAGACTGCAAGGTGACAATCAAGTGCTTTGAGTGCAACAGTGAAAAACACATTGCAGCCCTGCATCCAGGTACTCCTCCTTCAACCACCGAGAGTGCTGCGGTTGACAAAGAGGATAGCGGGGAGCAAAGCAAAAGCACATCTTCTTCAGTCACCTCCAAGTGTACAGAGGTTTGTGGAAATGCAAGCAGCCCACGCTCATGCTCCAAAATCTGCTTGGTTAAAGCATATCCTGCAGGGAGAAAGGAGAAGGCAATCAAAATGTACGCAGTGCTTGATGAGCAAAGTAACAAGTCTCTAGCGAAGACAGAATTCTTCAATCTCTTTGAAGTCAAGGCCAGCGCAGCTCCGTACACGCTAAAAACCTGTTCAGGGACAACAGAGACTACGGGTAGGAGAGTTGGGAACTTCATGATCGAGTCCATGGATGGGAAACTACAGCTTCCCCTTCCCACCTTAATTGAGTGTGACATGATGCCAGATGATAGGACGGAAATTCCCTCCCCAGAGGTCGCACGCCATCAGCCCCACCTACAGCTAGTTGCCAACAAGATTCCAGCTGTGGACCCGGACGCTCCAATTCTCCTGCTCTTGGGAAGAGTGCACAAGGTGCGTGAGCAAATCAACGGGCCCCACAATGCTCCTTATGTGCAGCGGCCTGACCTGGGATGGGTCCGCGTGGGTGGAGTTTGCCTGGGAACAGTCCACAAACCAACGGGTGTCAACGTCTATAAAGCAAACGTGTTGCACAATGGTCGCACATCCTTTCTCAGCCCATGCCCAAACAGGATCCAGGTAAAGGAAGACTACGATGGCATGATGCAGCATCATAGGTCAACCTCCTCTGCCTGTGAGGAAGAGGCAGGCCTCACTGTGAGCACAGACAGCCTAGGATGCTCAGTGTTTGAAAGGCCCAAGGATGATGACAAGCCAGCACTATCCATGGACGACAAAGCTTTCCTAACCATCATGGATGAGGAGGCTTACCAGGACGATGGACACAGCTGGGTGGCACCCTTACCATTTCCCTCTCCCAGACGCCGTCTTCCGAGTAACAGGGAACAAGCTATGAAGCGCCTCTGTTCACTCAGGAGAACACTCGAGAAAAGGCTAGAAATGAAGGGCCATTACATAGAGTTCATGCAGAAGATGCTGGACAACGACCAAGCCGAGCCTGCTCCACCTCTGGAGGAAGGTAAAGAACACTGGTACCTGCCAACATTCGGTGTGTATCACCCACAAAAGCCAGACCAGTTACGAGTTGTGTTCGATTCAAGTGCTGAATGTAAAGGAGTGTCTCTGAACGATGTACTCCTCAGCGGCCCAGACTTGAACAACACATTGTTGGGAGTTCTTCTGCGGTTCAGAAAAGAACCTGTAGCCCTGACAGCAGATGTGCAGCAAATGTTTTATTGCTTCGTCGTCCGAGAAGACCACAGGGACTATCTCCGCTACCTGTGGCATGAGGACAACGACATCAACAAGAATGTGGTGGAGTACAGGATGAAGGTCCACGTGTTTGGAAACAGCCCTTCACCTGCCATGGCTATCTACTGCATGAGGCGAGCCGCTCAGAAAGGTGAGCAAGAATATGGCTCTGATGCGAAGCATTTTGTTGAGAGACAGTTCTATGTTGACGATGGTCTTACCTCGGTTACCACACCTGAAGAAGCAATAGATCTCCTGACAAGAACCAGAGCGATGTTGGCAGAGTCCAACCTGAGACTACACAAGGTAGCATCGAACAGTGGACAGGTGATGGAAGCCTTCCCTGCAGAGGACCGTGCTAAGGATCTGAAGGATTTGCACCTTGGAGTGGATCCTCTCTGTTAAGTCCGGGAATGATTGAGACATGGACCAGCAGGAGTGAAAACAAACAAGTCTTTACTGGCGGAAGTCAATAGTGAAAACTAACAAACAGAGGCTCTCTAGCGCCTTTTATACAGGGGTGGTCACTGCCGGTACTGCAGTCTGAGACCAGTTATTCTCTTAAAGGTACATACACAACAATTCCTCCCCTTTTAGATAAACAGTACATAACATTGATTTAACAACTAAATGATAATGAATTACAATCACAATTACTGTTGCTAGATACATTGGTTAAGTTTAAGCAATTATAAGTTCAGTCTTTGAGGAGGCTTCCTGATTCTGTCTGGACAACGCCTCTTTGGGGTATCAGGTTCTTCAGGCAATGTTGCGTTGGAATCAATGTCTTTGTTTGGTTCATCTGCTTCCAATATTACCGGTTCTGCGGTAGCTGCAATTGGAACGTCAATTTCATTACCAGGTGTATCAGATTATGGTGTGGAGTTGACGTTTTCCAGTGACTCTAGAATCTGGTCAGCATGGCATCTTACAATGCTCTCCCCAACGTCCACGGTATACATGAGAGGTCCTTGTCATGTACAAATCGTTCCTGGCTGCCATTTCTCAGTGCGGTAGTCCCAGGCCAAAACTGGTTGACCTATCTTAAAACTCCTGGTCGGCCTTTCATTCATATTCTGAAACTGCCTGTTCTCCACATCTCTTCGGACGTTTGGCTTAACCAAATCCAAGCGGCATTGTAGTCTTCGATTGAAGAACATCATGGCTGGAGTTTGGTTGGTAACCGCATGTGTCGCATTCCGGTAGGCAAACAAGAAGTTGTCCACCTTGTGTTGTAGGGGTATATCTTCATTACACATTGCCTTGATAGCCTTCTTGAATGTTTGGACAAACCTCTCGGCCAATCCATTAGTGGCTGGATGATATGGGGCAGATGTGTAATGCTTAACGCCATTGTTCTTTAGGAACCTCCGGAACTCTTCAGACACAAACTGTGGTCCATTGTCAGAGCAAATCTGTTCAGGCAGCCCATTCCTGGCGAATATGGTTCGCAAAACTGTGATAGTTTTTTCCGTGGTGGTTGAGGACATTTTTATTACCTCTGGCCACTTTGAATGTGCATCCACCGCAATTAAAAACATCGAGTCCATGAAGGGACCAGCAAAATCAATGTGCACCCGTTGCCATGGAGATGAGGGCCACTCCCATGGATGCAGAGGAGCTTGTGGTGGGGCGTTTTGGACCTTCTGGCATCCTACACAGCTCTTGGTCATCTCTTCGATTTCTCTATCGATTCCCGGCCACCACACAAACGCTCTGGCAAATTCTTCATTTTTACCCCACCCAGATGACCCTCATGAAGCTCATTGAGTATTCTATCCATCAACTTAGGTGGAATTACTACTCTGGATCCACACATCAAGGTTCCTCTGCACACTGACAGCTGTTCTCTTCTCGGCGAGAATGCTGGCAGCAGTGGTTCGCCATGTGCTGGCCATCCCTTCACCGTTAAATCATAGACCCGTGATAGTGTCGGGTCATTCCGTGTTTTCTTTTCTATGTTTGCATTCGTCACAGGGAGACATTCGACTATGGTCGAGTGGAATAACTCCATTGGATCCACTGCAAGGTCGTCTTCTTCCACCGTCGGCAATGGTAGGCGTGACAATCCATCAGCATTTCCATGCTGTTTAGTTCCTTTGTACTCGATGTCATATTGGTGTGCCCCTAGGAAAAGGAACCATCTCTGCAGCCGTTGTGCCGTCATTATCGGTACGCCCTTCTGAGGGTTGAAAATGGAGACAAGAGGTTGATGATCGGTTAGTAGAGTAAATTTTTGACCGTGCAGGTAGTGATTGAACTTCTTCACCCCCCACACTAGGCTGAGGGCCTCTCTGTCAATCTGAGCGTAGTTATGCTCGGCAGAAGTTAACGAGCGTGACGCAAAAGCTATCGGTCTCTCTAACCCATCAAGAAACTTATGTGACAGTACTGCCCCAATGCCGTAGGGAGACGCATCACACGCCAGTCTGATCGGCAGTGCTGGGTTGTAGTGAGCCAATACTTCCCTTGAAGTGATTAAGTCCTTACTCTTCTGAAAAGCACGCTTACAATCATCGCTCCATTTCCATGCTACCCCCGTTCGTAGCAGGGCGTTCAGTGGGTGCAAAATTGTTGACAAATTCAGCAAAAACTTATGATAGTAATTTACCAACCCGAGGAATGACCTCAATTGCGACACATTTTCAGGCGCTGGGGCCTTAACAACCACTTCAATTTTGTCAGGGGACTTATGTAACCCCTCTTCATCAATCACGTGGCCACAATACGATATCTGTTTCTTAAAAAATTCGCACTTGGGGCGGTTGGCTCGCAGCCCATGTTCCCGTAGTCTCGTGAGCACCTGTTCTAGGTTGTTAAGGTGTTCACTGTCATCTTCACCTGTTACGGATGTCGTCCAAGTAACACTGAGTCCCCGGAATCCCTTGCAGGACTTGTTCCATCACTCTTTGCCATATCGCCGGAGCCGATGCTACCCCGAATACCAATCGATGATACTGGTAAAGACCTTTGTGAGTGTTTATCATGAGATACTTCCTAGAGGACTCTTCAACCTCCATCTGCAAATATGCTTGTGCTAGGTCAATTTTTGTAAAACGCTTCCCTCCAGACAGTGAGGTGAAGATGTCTTCTATCCTTGGAAGAGGATATTGTACTGTGTGAAGGACAGGGTTCACCGTCACCTTGAAATCCCCACAGATGTGAATCTTCCTTGGCTCTCCGGGCTTATTGCTTAACGTTTTCTTCATGACAGGAACGATGGGTGTCGCCCACTCGCTCCAGTCGACCTTAGACAACACGCCCGCCTTCTCCAGATTCTCCAACTCTGCCTCGACGGCTAGGCGAATTGCATATGGTACTGGTCTTGCTTTGAAAAACTTGGGAACTGCATTCTCTTCTATTTTTATCGAGGCGGTTGCGCCTTTAAGCGTGCCCAGTTCTTGTTGAAATACCTCTTTGGTGTTAGCTAAGATTGTTGACAATCGTCCAGGAGTGACGTCTTCATCTTTTTTACCGTCCACCGTCATTGCATGAATGGAATGCCAATCCAAGTTGATCTTCCTGATCCATTCCCGTCCCAATAACGGTGGTCCACCATTTGGCAGTATGTAGAGATACAATTTCCGTATTTTCTTGCCATTGTATTCGACAGGCACCCTTATTTTTCCTCTGGGGTATACTTTTTGCCCCGTATACGTCGTCAAGACGATGGATGTGTCTCTCAAGGGTATGTGTGAAAATAGCCGCTCGTAGTCTCGTCGATTCATGACGGTTAGCGCTGATCCTGTATCCAATTCCATTTTAACTTGGGACCCTGCTATCGTGAGGGTGACCCAAATGGTTCGGTGATCCTCTTTTGCAATTACATTGTGAAGTTTGAGACAGCTTAGTCTCCTGTTCTCGGATTCACTATCGCTCATCTGGTCTTCGGAACTACTGTCCGTCATCTTTTGTACTTTCTTGTACGGTTCCTTAGTAGCCTTTTTGTTGTCGCTGGTCTTCTTCCCAGCCCTGCAAACTCGTGCAATGTGTCCAATCTTCCCGCATTGTCTGCATATTTTGTCTTTGGACCAGCAGTCCTTCTGGTCATGGTTAGTTCTGCCACAGCGATAACATTTTGCAAATCCCCGTGTCATTTCGTGGGTGTCGTATTCCTGTGGTTTTTGTTGAATTTCTGCAGTTCCCCTGGCTGCTGCTTCATACGATACTGCCACACTGAAAGCCTTATCTAGCGTCAGCTCTTTTTCTGAGAGTAACTTCTTCTGTGTTCCTTCACTCAGGAGTCCACAGACAAATTTGTCCCGTAGGGTATCTGCCAGTCCAGCTCCGAACTGGCAGTGCTTTGATAGCTTGCGTAGTTCCATAAGATACTCAGCATTGCTCTCATATTTGTGCTGAGTTCTTCTGTGGAATTTAAATCTTTCTGCTATCAACAGCAGTGCAGGGTTTAAGTGTTCCTGTAGGACAGCAACAATTTAGTTAAAACTCTTCGCCTTCGGTTTGGCTGGAGTAATCAGGTCCCGCAATAGGCCGTACGTTCTAGCGCCCATTAAGTTTAGCAATATCGATGCCTTTTTCCCCTCCGCTATTTCGTTTGCCTCGAAATATACCTCGACTCTTTCCACATACGTGGTCCAGTCTTCTAATGTATTATCAAAAGCAGTGATACAGCCAGTCTTCTGCATCTTGCAAATCTAAAATGGCACCTCCCGCGCTTTGCCTTCTTCCCCGATTTAACAAAATGGCACCTCCCGCGCTTTGCCTTCTTCCCCGCTGTTGTTAGCGCTGCTTTCCACGGTTTCTTGCGCGTTAAATATTGATTCTTTTTCTTTTATTATTTTCCCGTCGTGGAGCGGACCCTCTGGGACACTTCCCTCCCTCTTCTTAGGTCCGAACGCTGCCCGGCTTCGAAGCACCGGCCGCGCCCTGTGTGCTCCACCCTCTCTCTCTCTCTTTGCCTCCCGACTCGCTGCCCGGCCCCATTGAAAAGCCACCTGATCGAGCTTCAGCCCGCCGCAGCCCAGGAAGGATCAGAGCACTTACCTGCCACCAGCCCGACTAGCTGGGAAACCACAGACTGGTGAACCGAACCTGGCTCTTGACAGTCTCTCCTGCAAGTTTTCAAACTGATGATTGATGGTCGACGCCCATTTCTCGAGTTTCTTTGGACTCAATTTTTTTTAAATTTCTTTCTTCTGGCTCCGACCTTCAACAACGTCATCTGAGGTGCTGCCGATTTGCATGTAAGTTTGTTTCTTACTCGTCGCCAGTGTTAAGTCCGTGAATGATTGAGACATGGACCAGCAGGAGTGAAAACAAACAAGTCTTTCCTGGTGGAAGTCAATAGTGAAAACTAACAAACAGAGGCTCTCTAGCGCCTTTTATACAGGGGTGGTCACTGCCGGTACTGCAGTCTGAGACCAGTTATTCTCTTAAAGGTACATACACAACACTCTCCCCCTTCAATGGAGCCTGGGGCTCTCCTGGAACCTGGAAACAGACAGCTTCACATTCCTGGTGTCCCGTGAAGAAAGGCCATTCACACGGCGAGGCGTCCTGTCCACAGTCAACAGTTTGTATGACCCTTTGGGGTTCGTAGCTCCCATAACAATGCAAGGAAAAGCATTAGTACGGGAACTCTCATCGGATCAGAGTGAGTGGGATGCTCCACTCCTCCCAGAAAAAGAAGCAAAATGGAACCTATGGAAGGAGTCCTTGAAGGCTCTCGATGACCTGCACATAGAGAGGTGCTACATTCCAGGCTCGATGTCTTCAACACAGAGAAGAGAGCTGTGCATCTTCTCAGACGCTTCCACAGTAGCAATAGGAGCTGTGGCCTACTTGAGAGCAGCTGACACCGATGGGAAATACCATGTGGGATTCGTTATGGGGAAGTCCAAGTTGGCCCCTCGGCCTGCCCACGCCATTCCACGTCTCGAGCTTTGTGCAGCTGTGTTGGCTGTTCAACTGTACGAGTTGATCAGAGACGAGATTGACATCAATGTGGGCGCCGTCAAGTTCTTCACGGACAGCAAGATTGTACTTGGTTACATCCACAACTCCACAAGAAGGTTTTATGTGTATGTTTCCAACCGGGTGACTCGTATCAGATGATCCACTCACCCTGACCAGTGGTGCTATGTCTCCACAGACCTGAACCCTGCAGACCATGCTACCAGGTCTATACCAGCAGCACACCTACAGCAAAGCAGTTGGTTCTCGGGCCCCTCTTTCCTGTCTAATGTCAACACAGAGGAGACTCCTGAGTCCAATCCCTTCACCCTTGTGGAGCCTGAAGCTGATACTGAGATTCGGCCTGAAGTTACGACCCTGGTCACCAAAGCCTCAGAATCTCAGTTGGGCTCACAACGCTTCAAGCGATTCTCAAGCTGGAGAACACTCTGCCGAACTACAGCCCGACTCATTCATGTAGCAGCATCCTTCAAGGGGAATTCGGGCAACGTAGAATGCAAAGGATGGAAATGTTCTAAAGAAGTATCCAGCACAAGTGAGCTTTCACAAGCCAAAGGTGTGATCATTCGCTCTGTCCAGCATGATGTCTTCAAGGAGGAATTCAAATGTCTTGAAGAGGGACAGACATTCCCCAAGCAAAGCCCACTTAAAAAGCTCAACCCAGTTACAGATGAAGATGGTTTGCTCCGGGTCAGAGGGCGCATATCATCTGCAGACTTGTCAAGAGAAGCAAAGCACCCTCTGATCATCCCGCGCACCCATCACATTGCCACACTACTCGTGAGATACTATCATGAGCAAGTGGCTCACCAAGGATGACACATAACAGAAGGAGCTATCCGAGCAGCCGGATACTGGATAATCGGGAGCAAGCGTCTGGTTTCTTCCATTTTCCACAAGTGTGTTACCTGCCGCAAGCTATGAGGGAGGTTAGAGGACCAAAAGATGGCAGACTTGCTCGCTGACAGACTCACTCCAGAGCCTCCATTCACCAGCGTGGGCCTTGACGTCTTTGGGCCATGGACCATCATGACGCGTCGCACAAGAGGAGGTAGTGCAGGAAGCAAGCGCTGGGTGGTGCTCCTTACGTGCATGTCTACCAGACCTGTGCACATTGAGCTGATCGAATCCATGTCAACAGATAGCTTTATCAATGCCCTGAGGAGGTTTTTCTCAATCCGTGGTCCAGCCAAACGTCTCCGCTCTGGCAGAGGGACTAACTTTGTGGGTGCTTGTAAGGAGTTGGACATCCACACGGACGATGCAGCGGTAGGAAGCTACCTCCAAAAGAAAGGATGCATGTGGGTGTTTAACCCCCCGCATTCATCCCACATGGGTGGTTCATGGGAAAGGCTCATCGGTGTTGCCAGGTGTATTCTGGGTGCTATGCTGCTTCGGACGGGACCTACTTGTCTCACACACGACGTCTTAAGCACTCTCATGGCTGAAGTCATGGCGATCATGAATGCAAGACCCCTGGTCCACTGACCCAGACATGCCTGCAGTCCTCACCCCAACGATGCTCCTGACTCAAAAGATGAGTGCTATTTCAGCCCCCTCTGGAAACTTTGACATGGTTGAGCTGCACAGGAAGCAGTGGAAGCAAGTCCAGTGTCTTGCAGACACTTTTTGGAAGAGATGGAGAGGAGAGTATTTGTCCACCCTACAGAGCCATAGGAAATGGACAGAAGACAAGCCAAATGTCAAAGTGAGAGATGTTGTCTTGCTGAAAGACAGCCAAGCACACAGAAATGAATGGCCAGTGGGACTGGTTGTCAAAACTCTGCCGAGCAGGGACAAGAGGGTCCGCAAGGTGGAGGTGAAGATTGTCAAGGAGGGTACAGTCAAAGTGTCTCTGAGGCCAGTCTCAGAGATCGTAGTCCTCCTTTCTGAAGAAACCTAGAGAACGGATTCTGAGTATGTTTGCAGCCAAAGGACGTTTTCTTTAGGTTTATTTTGTATCTGTAGTGGTACAATGGAATTGTACCAAGCGGGGAGTGTGCTGTCTCTCTGTAGCAATTTATGTTAGTTTTCCAGTTAATTTAGGGGTTTGAGTAAGTTGGGTCGATTCCCATTGTGTGCCACCACCTAGTGGCTATTTGGTACCTAGCAACTGCAGTAAAAGCGCAGTAAAGTGCAGTAAAGCACAGTAAGTGCAGTAAAGTAAACTACTGTATATTACAGACCTACAGCAGCACATGCTCTGGGAAGTTATATTGTTCCCACGCCTGAGTCGTGGATATTATTTGTCTGTAAGTACTTGAGAGTGTTATAGATGATTAGTGTACACTGTATGTTGCAGAAAATGTTTAGTTTGTAACTTTTCTCTGTAAGCAAACTTACACAGCTAGCCATGAAGTGCTCGCTCTCTGTCTAGCTGGTTAACTAGTAGCTGTATTTTGATGCACTATGTACAGGGCTAATTTAAAGAGAATGCCTGCCAGTTTGCTAAATGTATATTCACAGTAAGCTGTGTTTCCACGTGTTTGGTAATTTACATGCCAAATGTACTGTGTTGCTCAGGCGTACCTAAATTTGTGTATGCATATCAGTTATGCGCTTGTATACTAATGTGTGCTTCCATTTCTGTGTTGTATTTCAGTTTTACAATAAGAATCTTTCAGTAAAGCTTTACAAGAAAAGTCAAGCCTTGTGATTTTTATGGGAAGATATCAAGTTGTTAGCTACCTGTCTAACTCTGCATAGGAACGCGCTGCGAGGGCAGAAAAGGGATGATAAACTTCATTGGAAAGTTCATTCCTAACTTGTCAGCCAAGACAGCCTGTCTGCGAGACCTGCTACATAAAACAAATGAGTTCGCATGGACAGAAAGAGATGAACAAGAGTGGATGAACCTCAAAACAGTGCTGACAACCAGCCCTGTACTCACCTTATTTGACCCAACAAAGAGAACCAATGTGTCAACGGATGCATCAAAAGATGGCCTAGGCGTGGTCTTGCTACAAGCAGAGGGTGGAGATTGGAAGCCTGTTGCCTATGCCTCCAGGTCTATGACTGACTCTGAGTGTCGATATGCCCAGATTGAAAAGTAATGTCTAGGCTTGGTATTTGGACTAGAAAAGTTCCATGGCTACATATATGGACTTCCCACCTTCACAGTTGAGACAGACCACTGCCCACTGGTTGCCATCATTAAAAAAAATCTGAATGAGATGTCTCCAAGGATTCAACGACTCATGATGAAGCTGCAAAGATATGACTTTGAACTGATCTACACACCAGGCAAACACATAGTGTTAGCAGATGCACTATCCCGAGCACCCACAATGAGTCATGTGAGCTCTACTGAAGAAGACATGGATGTTCATGTGAGTATGGTCACTGCTGCGCTGTCCGTGTCAGACACAAAATCAAAGCAAATAGCAGAAGAAACAGTAAAAGATACAGTGTTACAAACAGTAATAGAGAACATTCATCATGGCTGGCCAAAAGGTTCCTGTCCAAAGTACTATCACATCAGGTCAGAGTTAAGTGTCGCAAGTGGACTATTACTAAAACAGAACAGAATAGTCATTCCACAGGCTCTACGTCAAGACATGCTCAAAAGGATTCATGAGGGACACCTCGGAATTGAAAAATGCAAAAGGCGAGCAAGAGACGCTGTTTATTGACCTGGCATAAATAAGGACATTGAGAACATGATAGGCATATGTGAGACATGTCAGAAACTATCCAAGAGCAAATCGATGACAATGCCGCAACTGAATCTTGTCACTCACCACCAGAACAATCTAACACAAACACACATACAGGCTCTCATGAAAACACATCAGACTTACCTGTGCTGAGAAGATCCACACGTGAAGTAAAAAAGCCTGATAGACTTAATCTTTGAGTACAAAGAAAACTATAATAAAAGAATTAAAAGCTTAGAGTTCATAAAGTAAAGCTTTGAAAATGTGTTGACTGTTGTGAAGATGTTTATGTCGTTATGATTGATTGATATTGATTTTGTTTAACCTCTAAGGAAGGGGGATGTAATGATCAGTAACATGTCATTCTAGAATGGTACACTAGGTGGAGCTTTATGTTTAGTAGTGGGCTACCCACAAGGCAGTGGTCAAGATGGATGCCTGTACACTAGTCCACATGGCTGAATAAATGACTAGCTCAAGCTAGCTGTTCATAATAAAAACGTCTATTTATTTATGAACATAACAGCACAGGATGTGCATTCGATGGGACTGAGGTGCCCTGCCATACCTCTATTTATTAGACTACTAACTAAATTTCTTAGTTCAACCCACTGCCCTAACTTTGAGAGAAAAAAGATAAAATTATTTCCTCAAGTTTAGCAAGAACCACTGAAATACAAAACACAAGAATCTAATATTTAGATTGAGATTATTTAATGGGGCGATCGAGTCGAAGCACAGAAACAGTGTTTTTGTGTTCATTTAAAAGCTTGTGCTGAAACAAGTTGCTTCCAGACATGGGTGACCTGGTAGGGTTTCCTCTGGGAATGAGCATGACTGGGGGAATAAAGAGGTCACGCAGAGCAGGACAAGCAGCTAGAAGAGGGAGGAGGAGGGGGAGAAGGGCTCTCAGTAGGAGGCCATATCTGCAGATGCTCTTTGGACAGCAGATCTGTTGGAAAACAGCAGTCCATTAATCTGTGACGCCCTGGAAGCCCCTTTGAACAGCGGTATCCAGAGCCATGATGGCAGCAGTTTGAGCTTCCACTGCAGCACTCTGACCTTTGATGGAAGCTGTTTATGCTGCAATGGAAGCTGCGACATCAGCCATGCGAGGCTGCATCATGGTGGGCTCCACAGGTGTGCTGATGGAGCAGGCCACCTGTTCCATGTTAAAAAGGATGGGCTCCAAGCTCTGCACAAATCCCTGTGCCAAGTTGGTGCTGGACTCCTCCATGCTCCTTGACATGCTCTCCAGTGCACCAAGCATTTGGTTATGTACACCCTTTGACCTTCGTCTGTAGACTGCCCGTCACAGTCCTCATCTGACTCCTCTGCAGCAGAACTAGTGTGCAACCTCTCTCCAGCAAGCTGGCACCTGCGCTTTTTCTAATGTATATCAAAAACAGAAATGATTTGGACTTGGGGGTATGGGGCACAATTTTGAAATTTAATTGTAGATGACATGAAACTTGGAAGTGTAGTCAACAGTGAGGAAGATAGTAATAGATTTCAAGAGGACATAGACAGGCTGGTGGAATGGGTGGACAGGTGGCAGATGAAATTTAATGCAGAATAGTGTGATGTGATACATTTTGGTAAGAAGAATGAGCAGAGGCAATATAAACTAAATGGTACAATTTCAAAGAGGGTGCAAGAACAGAGAGACCTGGGTGTGTTTGAGCACAAATCTTTGAAGGTGGCAGGACAGATTAAGAAAGCAGTTAATAAAGCATATGGGATCCTGAGCTTTATAAATAGAGGCACAGAGTATAAAAGCCAGGAAGTTATGCTAAACCTATATAAAACACTAGTTAAGCCCCGGCTGGAGTATTGTTTCTGTAGTGTATATAACCTGTACCACCTTAAGAGGATACCTTAAGGTGATGGACTACTTTTTGATGGCTCCTGTACATTGAAGTACTGGTGGTGACCACACCGGTATATAAACCCAGCAGAGCAAAGTGTATCCCAGTTCAGCCCTGATCCTCAATCACTAAAGACCTGTTTACTTACTTCTGTAGTCTGTGTCCTGTTATTCAGTATAACTGCAATTGAAACCACAGACTCAACAGTGGCGACGAGTCTGATCTTACCTTGCGGCAGTTTTGCATCAAAGGAAGCTTCATCCTCAGACACGGACGTCGAAAAAGGGCATCCGCCCTCAACATCCTGCATCGCACGGGAGGCCATCGGAAACCCGGGTTGGTTTGCTGACCACAAAGTCAAGCATCAGTGAGCATCCCTTCTACAACAGCGGCGAGTAAGCCCGATCGAGCGGCACGGGGGGGAAGTCGGCCGAGTTGTCAGGGGAGAAGGGGAGGGAAAATTATGAAAAGGGCGGCGAACACGACCGCAGCCGATGTCAGGGGTCGGACTGCAATCGGGCAGAGATGCGCAGCAGCCAGAAAAGCATTTATGGCCACAGTGGCGGGAGTGGCAGGGGAACAAGAGCAGCAACGCAGGGGAAAATAAAGGACCACTGGGAGGTGTGGATGGCAACAGCGCGGGAATCGCCATTTTGAGTCGGCGGGGGAAGAAGACAAGCGCGGGAAAAGCCGCCAAGCGCAGGAAAAGCCGCCATTTTGAAAATAAAATAAAATAATAATATCCAAAGGGGAAGGAGAAACTCAGCAAGGATGCCAAAAACGGGTAACATCACTGCTTTTGATAACGATGTGGAAGATTGGGCCACTTATGTGGAATGCATCAAAGTTTACTGTACAACGAATGAGGTACCGGATGATAAGAAAGCACTAACCCTATTAAACTCAATGGGTGCGAAGACGTATGGGTTATTAAGGAACCTTGTAACACCAGACAAACCAGTAGGGAAGAGTTTCACGGATATTGTTACTATCCTGCAGGAGCATTTAAACCCCACGCCGCTGCTGATAGCGGAACGATTTAAATTCTACAAAAGAATTCAACTTAAAGAAGAAAGCAACGCTGAATTCCTAACAGAACTGTGCAAGTTATCAAAGTACTGCCAGTTCGGAACAGGACTAGCAGACGCACGTTTGTGTGTGGGCTCCTAAGGGAAGGAACCCAGAAGTGACTGCTAGAGGAAAAGGACCTTACGCTGGACAAAGCTTTCAGCATTGCAGCATCCCACGAGGCAGCAGCATGAGGCGCTGCAGAGATACAGCAAAGGCCATTGGAATTCAGCACCAATGAAATGGCATTGGGCACAGTAAAGTGCTATCATTGTGGAAGGACAACGCATGACCAGAACCAGTGCTGGTTCAAAGATAAAGAATGCAGGCAATGTGGCAAACTTGGTCACATAGCGAGAGTATGCCGGTCAGGAAAGAAGACCAGCAGCAAAAAGTCACCGCAGGAGAAGTACAAAAAAGTACACAAGGTGACGGAGAACAGTTCGGATGAACAGAAGACGGATTCAGACTCCAGCAGTAAGCAACTGGGTTGTCTGAAAATACATAATGTGGGTAACACAGCAGACCACCAAACTATCTGGGTCACGCTTCGGATAGCAGGAGTCCAAGTGAAGATGGAATTGGACACTGGGTCGGCATTAACGGTCATGAATAAGCAAGATTGCAAAAGGTTATTCTCGCACATTCCCCCGAGGGATATGGAGATTGTATTGAAAACATACATGGGGCAAATAGTATACACCAAAGGAAAGATAAAAGTAAACGTGGTCTACAATGGTAAAGAATTTCAGAAAATGGACTTGTATGTGTTACCTGATGGAGGTCCACCACTACTGGGACGAGAATGGATCCGGAGAATAAATGTGGACTGGCATTCCATACAAGCACTGACTGTAGATGCCTGTAAGGAGGACGACGTCAAACCTAAATGACTGTCCAAAATCTTAGACAATGCTAAGGCGGTGTTCCAACAAGGACTTGGAACACTGAAATGAATTACGGCAACCATCAAGGTTGAAGAACATGCAAACCCAAAATGCGATACGACCTGCTGTGGAAGCAGAGCTGGAAGGGCTAGAACGTTCAGGGGTACTGTCCAAGGTGGACTGGAGCGAAGCGTTCGTTGAGCAACAAGCCGGGGGAACCTGGGAAGGTTCGCATCTGTGGCGATTTCAAGATCACTGTTAATCCGGTTCTTCACACGGTGCAATATCCGCTTCCGCGGATTGAAGATATCTTCGCTTCGCTGTCTGGTGGGAAACACTTCACTAAGATAGACCTGGCGCAGGCGTACCTACAGATGGAAGTTGATGAAGCGTCACATCAGTATCTCACGATCAACATGCATAAGGGCTAATATCGGTATAATAGGCTGGTTTTTGGAGTGGCATCGGCTCCAGTGATTTGGCAAAGGGTCATGGAGCAGGTATTGCAGGGAATTCCAGGCACACAATGCTACCTGGATGACATCCTGATTACAGGAGATAACGATAATGATCACCTCGCGAATTTAGAGCAGGTGCTCATCAGATTGAAAGAATATGGGCTCAGAGTTAATCACCAGAAATGCGAGTTCTTTCAAAAGCGAATCTCGTACTGCGGCCACGTCATTGACCGGGAGGGGCTCCATAATTCACCTGACAAGATCGAAGCTGTTGTAAAAGCTCCTGCACTGGAGAATGTATCCCAGTTAAGGCCGTTCCTCGGGTTGGTTAACTATTACCATAAGTTTCTTCCAAATTTATCCACGGTGTTACACCCGCTAAACACTCTTTTGCAAATGGGAATACCATGGAAGTGGAGCGATGATTGTAAGCGGGCTTTTCAAAAGAGCAAAGCACTGATCACCTCTAAGGAAGTGTTGGCTCACTTTAACCCAACGCTGCCTATTCGCTTAGCTTGTGATTCTTCTCCATATGGTATCGGGGCAGTGCTCTCACATAAGTTTCCAGATGGCTCGGAAAGGCCAGTCGCTTTCGCATCCAGATCATTGACCTCCGCTGAGCGCAACTATGCTCAGATAGATAGGGAGGCTCTCAGCCTCATGTGGGGAGTTAAGAAATTTAACCATTACCTGCAAGGCCAAAAGTTTACACTGCTGACAGATCACCAGCCGTTGGTTTCCATTTTCAACCCTAAGAAGGGTGTTCCGGTAATGACAGCGCAGAGGCTTCAGAGATGGTCCCTTTTCCTAGGGGCACATCAATATGATATTGAATTCAAAGGTACAAAACAACATGGTAATGCTGATGGGCTGTCGCGCCTGCCACTACCTACAGTGGAAGAGGCACCGGCAGTTGACCCTGTAGAGATATTTCACTCGACCATCATCGAATGCTTACCAGTCACCAATGCGGGTATTGAGAGAGAGACCCGAAATGACCCGACACTGTCTCGGGTCTACGACTTGACAGTGAAGGGATGGCCAGCACATGGCGAACCACTGTTACCAGCATTCTCAGCCAGACGAGAACAGCTGTCCAAGGAAAATTGATGTATGGAACAAGGGTGATTATTCCTCCAAAATTAAGAGAGAGAGTTCTGAAAGAATTGCACGAAGGTCATCTGGGGGGAGTCAAGATGAATAGCCTTGCTAGGGCTTATGTGTGGTGGCCAGATGTCCTCAACCAAATAAAGGATCTGACTAAAAGCTGCTCAGGGTGCCAAAAAGTTCAAAATGCACCTGCAATTGCACCGCTGCATCCGTGGGAATGGCCTTCAGCCCCTTGGCAACGTGTGCATATCGACTTTGCAGGTCCATTCATGGATTCCATGTTTTTGATAGCAGTAGACGCACATTCTAAATGGCCAGAAGTGATTAAGACGTCGACCACTACCTGTGAGAAGACGATCGCAGTTCTAAGAACCATATTTGCAAGGAATGGGTTGCCAGAGCA
This sequence comes from Somniosus microcephalus, assembly GCF_052327205.1. NCBI lineage: Eukaryota > Metazoa > Chordata > Chondrichthyes > Squaliformes > Somniosidae > Somniosus > Somniosus microcephalus. The sequence continues at coordinate 106,274,562 of NC_140997.1, forward strand.
AATATGTTCAGACAACGGACCACAGTTCGTGTCAGAAGAATTCCAGAAATTCATGAAAAAGAATGGGGTGAAACACTATACATCTGCCCCATATCATCCGGCTACAAATGGGTTGGCCGAGAGATTTGTTCAAACGTTCAAAAAGGCGATAAAGGCCATGAGTGAAGACCATATTCCACTACAACACAAGATGGACAATTTCCTGATGGCATATCGAAACGCCACGCATTCAGTGACAAATCAAAGCCCTGCCATAATGTTCTATAACAGAAGGTTGCGGTCCCGGTTGGATTTGTTAAAACCCAATGTGCGAAGGGAAGTCGAAAACAAGCAATTCCAGAATGTAAATAACAAGGCCACTCGTAGTTTCGAAATAGGACAAACAGTGTTGGCCAGGGACTATAGGGATGATAAATGGCAACCTGGAACAATTCGTGCATGACAAGGACCCTTGATGTACACGGCAGACGTTGGAGAGAATGTAATACGACGTCATGCTGACCAACTTGTGGAATCGAGAACAAGGGTCGACCCCATGTCTACGGCAGAGACACCAGTTGAAGAACATATTGAGCCTGAAGCATCTACCTCAGACTCGAACGTACCTGATGATGTTCAATCCATAGGAGATCAAGTGGATGAGTCACCCCAGCAACGAGAACCAGAGACCCCTGAAAGGTGATATCCGGGCCGGATCAGGAGGCCTCCTCAGAGACTGAATCTTTGAACAGTTGTGTGTAAATTGTATATATGTTATCCATGTAATGTTTAATTTGGGGTGTACTCTGTTAAGCTAAAAGGGGAAGAATTGTAGTGTATGTAACCTGTACCACCTTAAGAGGATAGCTTAAGGTGATGGACTACTTTTTGATGGCTCCTGTACATTGTAGTACCGGTGGTGACCACACCGGTATATAAACCCTGCAGAGCAAAGTGTATCTCAGTTCCGTCCTGACCCTCAATCACAGTGCATTTCTGGCTGTGCAGCTGCCTCAGTCAGCAGGAGGAGAAGGAGCAGGAGCAGCCAAACGTGGAGAGTGGAACGTGGTGGTCTCCTGACCAGGAAGAGGAGGAGGAGAACGATAGTCCACCACCTCCACCATCATCAAAGCAACTGGGGTGCCTGGAGAGATAGGACAGAGGAGGAGAAGGAGAAAGGAGGCCAGCATCAACACCAACCAGGGGAGAGGCCTTTCCTATCACTGCCTCCCCAAATTGGCCTCCACTTCAGGAGAGGGAGAGAGGGGAGAGAAACCAACTTCAGCAGGAAACAACCAACTGTTTGGAAGGAGGGAAGAAACATCATTCTGAACATCTACAGGTGGGTGTTGCTTGGGGCACTCTCCCAAAGACTTTGTATTTTAGGTGGGGGGAGAAAAGAAGAAGTAAGGCCAGATCATCAAGGGGTGTAGTGTGTGTGTGTGTGGCTCTTGTTAAAAGCTAGGCCACGCACACCACTAATTAGCATCCTTTCTATTGCCTGGCCTGGGAGAGCTGGAGCTGCCCAGGTGAAGTCGTTAATTTCATTAATTGCATCATTAAGACCTGCTGCAGGACTGAGCCTGGGCATCTCCAGCTTTCCCAGGTGAAGACATCTTCTCCCCCTGCCAGAAGACCACCGCCACCAAAGGCTTTTAAACTCCATCGGAGAGTGCACCCCTGCCAACACCCACCCACCATCCTGAGTGGCAACACTGCCCTTGCGGCCTCCCTCCTTCCCACCCCCCTCTCTCTCTCTCTTTGTCTCTCTCTGCCTTTTTCTCTAAGGCACCTCAGTTTCATCACTTTTTTATTAATTGCCTATTGAGCAGAGGGGAGAAGGCCCCTCTCCCAATTTCAATCAGTAAGGGGAGAGCTGTGTCTTCATTTTAATCAGCTCCCTCTGCTCAATAGAGGAAAAAAATTACCCAAGGCCATTAAAACCTTCAGGCCTGTGACTTGGGGTGAGTGTAGCCCTTATAAAAGCACCCCAGAATGGCGACTGCATCTTCGCTGGTGGCGGGGCAAGTCAGGACTTATGCGGGAGTGGCAGCCACAGCCACAGCTGCTCCCGCTGCTTCTGCTGCCCCGTCAACATTTAGATTAATAACAAAAAAGCTTGGGGTGAAGAGCTACACTCACCCCACTATGACCATTGAGGCCTGCGTCAAAGCCATGGCTGGGGTTGTCGGCCCCTCAGCCATCGTCGTGGCCTCAAAAATGTATGGGAAGGCTATATTCTTCCTGGGGTCGGAGCGGGCGGTGTCCCTGTCCATCACCAAGGGGCTCACTGTGGGCGGGACCTTCCTGCCGGTGGATCCTCTCGAGGCCACCGCGCAAAGGATCGTCGTTTCCAACGTCCCACCCTATGTTCCTGGTGAGCTCCTCCTTCCCCATTTGCGTCAACTTGGGGAGGTGAGGTCGGGGATCACACCCATCCTGCTCGGCTTCCGGGAGGCCAGCCTTCACCACGTCATCTCCTTCCGGCGCCAGCTGTTTATCCAGCTGGCGCGGGAGGAGGACACTGACGGGGCGTTCATCGTCCTCCACGAGGGGACCGCCTATCGCGTCTTTTGGACATCGGACGGTGTGCGGTGCCATGCCTGCAAGAAGGTGGGGCACATCAGGAAGAACTGCCCCACCTCCAAGGCCGCCGGATCACCTCGTGCGGCCGAGGCTGGCGCCGCCGCCACTCCTCCCCCCGGGTCTGCCCGCGCGTTGAGAACGTCTGATGCGCTGTTGACGTTGGGGGCCGATGCCACCAAGGCCTCCGGCGGGGGGGAGGGAGCGTGTCCGGCCGGAAGGAAGGAGCGGGGAAATAAGAAACACCTTAGGGCGGGTCCCCCCATGGATGGCCAGCCCTTGCCCCTTGAGCCCCTTACACCCGCACTCCTCGCGGAGTTGATCAGGGCAGACGCAAGCGGGAGGGGCCTCGTGCCCGAGCCTGTGGCCGCAACCGCCGCAGCGATAACGTCAATACCTGTGGCCGGGCTCAGGCCCGAGGAACCCGACAAACCTGCTCCATCAGAGGGAGCTGAGGAGAAGGCCTTTGCAGGCATGGAGGGCTCCCTCCGTGCTAAAAAGAAGGTGCGACCCCCTGGAAGAGGAGGAGGACTGGGAGGAGGAAGGTCCCTCCCAGCAGGAGGAGTCGCCGCCCGCCGCGGGTACTGTGCCCCCCCCCGCTGTCGTCATCACCAGCGATCGGCAGGGGTCGCCTGTCCCTCGGGAGGCTGAGGCAGATGTGTCTCCCGGGGATGGGGACGAGACCCTGCCCGTGGGGGGGGTCGTGGAATAACCCGCGGCGGAAAACGAAATTGACGTTCTTTCGGTGCCGTTACCCCTCGCCGGGTCGGGCGGCCTGGGGTCTGTGTCGGGCGATCTCGGGGATAATGAGCTCACCCAATGCGACCCGGACATCTCCCAGGGGCTGCTTGACCTGGTTGAGGATTTTATTCAGAACACCCCATCCGCTGGTTCGGAGGTTGGTGGCGGGGATGAGGATGGCCCCCTGGCTACGTCTCTGGTGCCGGACTTACTGCTGGAGCTGGGAATTGTTCTCTCCCCAGTTTCTCCGGTCGTTCCGGCATCTGGGGCAGAGGGGAGCTCTGAACCGCCGCCGTCTTCCGGCCCAGCACCCCTAGAGGAGCCCAGGAAGGAATCCTCTGCCGTCGATCCTGGGGGTGGGATCCGGGCGGAGGCGGGGCTGGCTGGTGCGGCTGAGCCGTTCGCTGCGCACTGCGCGGTGGACGGGTCGGCCGCTGAAGACGACCCCCTGGAGGAGGATGGGTACTTGGTGATGGGCATGGAGGACGATTCGGACTCCAGCGCCGACGAGGCGATGGACGACCTCGTGCCCCTTGCCGAGTCTCCCCTCATTCCCGTAAGGGATCTCCGGGATTTTATGGCCACGTGCCTGGGTCGGCGCAATAAGGTCCGGCTGGCCCTCGACAGGTGGTCGGAGCTGGCGCTGCTCATCGTATCCATCCGCGCCGCCGTTAAGATCATGGGCGCGGACGAGGGTATTAACCCGCTTGAGCTGCGTTGGCTCAGAACGTTTCTCACTGGGCTGCTGAGGAAGTGGCGGCTGACCAGCGGCTGCGCTTCCTCTACCTGTTAGGTGTAGGTAGAGATTGCACTATGCTTCTGACATGAAGATAAGCATAGCCAGCCTCAACATCAACGGCAGCAGGGAGGCGCGCCGCAGTTTCAATAACTTCTCGGTCCTTCGGGACGGGAAGTATGCGGTGTGCTTCCTGCAAGAAACCCACACCGTTCCGGGAGATGAAGCCACGTGGCTCCTGGAGTGGCAAGGAGGGGTCAGCATGAGTCACCTCTCCAATAATTCCAGCGGGGTGGCTAGCTTGCTGGCCCTGCATTTTCAGCCGGAGATCTTGGGGATCAAGGAGCACGTGCCGGGCCGCTTGCTCCGGGTCACTGTTCACCTGGGGGTCGTGCCGCTCCATCTAGTGAACGTGTATGCCCCTCCGGCCGGTGCGCAGCAAGTGCGCTTCTTTGAAGAAGTGTCCGCTCTTCTGGGCTCCATCGACGTGGGCGAGTGCGTCATCCTCGGGGGGGATTTTAACTGCACCCTCGAGGCGAGGGACCGTCCGGGTCCCCCGCGATGCCCGCCGGTGATGGAGAAGTTGAGGGACCTGGTCGGGTCCTTTGACTTGGTGGACGTCTGGCGAAATCTTCATCCCGACTCCAGCGCCTTCACTAGCGTGAGGTCTGGAGGAGGAGGGTCCAGAATCGACCGCCTCTACATTTCCCGGGCGTACGTCTCCTGCGTTCCGGCGGCTTCCATGCGGCCGGTGCCGTGCATGGACCACCACCTGGTGTGGGCAGAGCTCGTTCTGCTGCGTGCATGGGGGGGGGGTTCGCGTACTGGCACTTTAACAACCTGCTGCTGGAGGACGCGCGGTTCCGGGATTCGTTTTGTCGTTTCTGGGCTGACTGGAGAAGGAAGCAGGGGGGCTTCCCCTCCTTGAGGCTATGGTGGGACGTGGGCAATGCTCACGTCTGTCTCTTCTGTCAGGAGTATGCAAAGGAGTCGACCAAGAGGTTGGAGGCCCGGGTCGGGCGGTTGGAGAAGGAGGTGCTCGACCTGGAGTCCCGTCTCGGTCAAGTCGTCGAGGACCCGGCCCTGCGGAAGGTGTACGAAGAGAAGAAGGGCGCGTTGAAGGGCCTGCAGCTTGTCGGGTCCCGAGGTGCGTACGTGAGGTCGCAGATCCAGCTCCTGCAGGACCTGGACCGCGGCTCCCCCTTCTTCTACTAGCTGGAAAAAAGACGGGGGGTCCGTAAGCAGCTCTTGGGGCTGCTGGCCGGCGACGGATCTCTGGTCTCGGATCCGGAGGGAATCAGCGTGGAGACCCGCGCCTACTATGGGGCTCTGTTCTCTCCGGATCCGTCCAGCGAGGATGTGCGCAGAGTTTTGTGGGAGGACCTGCCGAAGGTCAGTCTGGAGGGCGCCAAAAAATTGGACGCTCCGCTAAGCTCTCTAGGGGAATGTCCCCGGGGCTGGACGGGCTGACTGTGGAGTTCCACAGGACGTTCTGGGACATCTTGGGGGTCGACTACGCGCGGGTCCTGGGGGAAAGTTTGGCGACCGGGGAGATGCCCCTCTCTTGATGCAGGGCGGTCATTGTCCTGCTGCCTAAGAAGGGCGATCTCCACCTCCTTAAGAACTGGCGCCCGGTCTCCCTCCTCAGCACGGACTATAAAATCTTTGCCAGGGCCATGTCTGCTCGCCTTGGCACCCTGCTGGCCCACATGATCCAGCCCGACCAGTCCTACACGGTCCCGGGCCGGACCATCCACGATAACATCCATCTGTTCCGGGACCTGGTCCACCACTCCCAGAGGGCTGGTCTGTCAGTCGCATTCCTCTCCCTGGATCAGGAGAAGGTGTTCAACAGGGTGGATCACGAGTATCTCTTCGGGACCCTGCGCGCTTTCAGGTTCGGGATGCATTTCGTCGCCCGGATCCAAGTTCTGTACGCCGCCACAGAGTGTCTGATTAAAATTAATGGGTCCTTGACGGCGCCCCTTCGCTTCGGGAGGGGGGTGCGTCAGGGATGCCCCATGTCCCGTCAGTTATACACCATTTGCGTGGAGCCATTCCTGCGCTTCTTGTGGAAGAGGTTGACGGGACTGGCTCTGCAAGGGCCGGGCGTGGAGGTGGTCCTCTCGGCTTACGCCGATGATGTGCTCCTCACGGTCACGGATCCCGCTGACTTGCGGAGGATGCGGGAATGCCAGCAGATTTACTCGGACGCATCCTCCGCCAAGATCAACTGGGAGAAATGTTCCGGACTCCTGGTGGGTCAGTGGCGGGTGGACTCCCTACTGGAGGAGTTCAGGCCCTTCACCTGGAGCACCACGCACCTCCTCTATTTGGGAGTCTACCTTAGCCCTGCCGAGGACGCCTGGCAGGTGAACTGGCAAGAGCTGGAGGCCAAAGTCACCGCTCACCTAGGAAGCTGGACAGGACTGCTCTGAGTGTTGTCCTACAGGGGTCGAGCACTGGTCATAAACCAGCTGGTGGCCGCCATGTTGTGGTACCGGTTGGTCACTTTGATCCCTCCCCCTGCGTTTGTCGCCAAGATGCAGAAGAAGCTCATCGACTTCTTCTGGGACAAAAGGAAACACTGGGTCTCTGCCGCAGTTCTGTGTCTCCCGCTTAGGGAGGGCGGTCAGGCGCTGGTGTGCCTTCGCACCCAGGCTGCGACTTTCCATCTTCAGACGCTGCAGAGATACCTGTACGTTGAGATTCCTCCGAGATGGTGTGCACTGGCGCCGATTTTCTTCTGCCAGCTGCACGGCCTCAATTACGATACGTAGCTCCTGTTTGTGAAAGTGGGCGGTAGGCGTGCCGACCTGCACGTGCTGCCTGTCTTCTACCAGGAACTACTATGGGTTTGGAACTATGTCACTTCCAGGTGGAGCCCTCCCCCATCAGGTGCGGCGGCTCTCCTTCGGGAGCCGCTGCTCAGGAATCCGCACCTCCACGAACGCGGGTTCGGGCGGCTGGTGGAGGGCAGGGCTGTGCCTGGCAATGTGACCAGAGTTGGGGACCTGCTCAATGTCGGAGGAGCGGGCTGGATGGCGCCGGATGAGCTGGTGTGGCGCCTGTCCTGGGACAATGTCCGGCTCGCGGCCGAAGCCATCGAATCGGTGAAAGCGGCACTGGGCCCCGACAGCACTAGGTGTATCGAGGTGGCTCAAGCACATGGGGCGATCCCGTCCGAGCTTACCCCCGTCCGGACGGAATTCCTCATCGGCGCCCAGCCCCAAAACTCCCCTCGGGAGCCGACGCCTCACAACTTGTGCCGTCTCGAGGAAATACCCTCCGTGCCTTTTCATTCCGCGTAGAGGGGTTTCCTGTACGGGCTGCTCCTGCACACTCTCCACTTTGCCATCTTCGTCTGCCGTCCGGACACGCCTTGGCGTGGCATCTTGCCAACTGGTGGTGGCGGAGGTCCCCAATGGAGGGCTCTCTACGCAGGAGTCCTCCCTTGTTCCATCGGGGACTTGGCCTGGAGGGTGTTGCACGGAGCGGTCCCATGCAATAAGATTTTAAGTACGTTCATGGACTCCCAGGCCGCCTGCGTTTTTTGCGGCCTGGAGGAGTCCGTGTTTCATGTTCATATGGAGTGTGAGAGGTTGCAGCCCCTCTTTCACTACTTGAAGGGGCTGCTCCTCGATTTTTGGTTGCACTTCAGTCCCACGCTCTTGATCTATGGTTACCCGGTGCGGAGTGGAGCGGACAGGCTGGGGGACCTCCTTGTGGGCCTGCTCCTGGGCCTGGCTAAAAGAGCAATCAATTGGTCCAGGCAGCGGGTGGTCGAGGGGGTCGTCCAGCCGGATTGCCTGCCTCTCTTCCTCGGCCATGTTCGCACCCGGGTGGCCCTGGAGATGGAGCATGCGGTGTCCGCCGGTACGCTTGAGTATTTCCGTGACTGGAGGGCACCGCGCAGACTGGAGTGCTTCATCAACCCGGAAAACCAAATTTTAATTTGATTTTTTAAGATTTAGTAGAACTTTTGTTTATTTACAGTCCAATTGGGTTTTTTGGGTTCAAACAAAAAGAGGACCCTCAATCACTAAGAGTCTTCAGTGCATTTCTGGCTGTGCAGCTGCCTCAGTCAGCAGGAGGAGAAGGAGCAGCCAAACCAAGAGAGTGGAGAGTGGAAAGTGGTGGTCTCCTGACCAGGAAGAGGAGGAGAACGATAGACCACCACCTCCACCTCCTCCACCATCATCACAGCAACTGAGGTGCCTGGAGAGATAGGACAGAGGAGGAGAAGGAGAAAGGAGGCCAGCAACAACACCAACCAGGGGAGAGGCCTTTCCATTACTGCCTCCCCAAATTGGCCTCCACTTCAGGAGAGGGAGAGAGGGGAGAGCAACACCCACCAACTGTTTGGAAGGAGGGAAGAACAAAATCATCTCTTCTGAACATCTACAGGTGGGTGTTATTTGGGGCACTCTCCCAAAGACTTTGTATTTTAGGTGGGGGGGAGAAAAGAAGAAACAAGGCCGGATCATCAAGGGGTGTAGTGTGTGTGTGTGGGGCTCTTGTTAAAAGCTAGGCCACGCACACCACTAATAAGCACCCCTTTCTATTGCCTGGACTGGGACAGCTGGAGCTGCCTAGGTGAAGTCTTTAATTTAATTCCATTAATTGCATCTTTAAGACCTGCTGCAGGACTGAGCCTGGGCATCTCCAGTTTTCCCAGGTGAAGACATCTTCTCCCCCTGCCAGAAGACCACCACCACCAAAGACCTTTAAATCCCATTGGAGAGTGCACCCCTGCCAACACCCACCCACCATCCTGAGTGGCAACACTGCCCTTGTGGCCTCCCTCCTTCCCACGCCCCTCTCTCTCTCTCTTTGTCTCTCTCTGCTTATTTCTCTGAGGCACCTCATTTTTCATCTCTTTTTTATTAATTGCCTATTGAGCAGAGGGGAGAAGGCCCCTCTCCCAATTTAAATCAATAAGGGGTGAGGTGTGTCTTCATTTGAATCAGCTCACTCTGCTCAATAGAGGAACAAAAAAAATACCTGAGGCCATTAAAACCTTCAGGCCTGTGACTTGGGGTGAGTGTAGCCCTTATAAATGCACCCCAGAATGGCGACTGCATCGTCGCCGGTGGCGGGGCAAGCTAGGGCTTATGCGGGAGTGGCAGCCACAGCCACAGCTGCTCCCGCAGCTTCTGCTGCCCCGTCACCATTCAGGTTAATAACAAAACAGCTTGGGGTGAAGAGCTGCACTCACCCCACTATGACCATTGAGGCCTGCGTTAAAGCCATGGCTGGGGTTGTCGGCCACTCAGCCATTGTTGCGGCCTCAAAAATGTATGGGAAGGCTGTGTTCTTCATGGGGTCGGAGCGGGCGGTGTCCCTGGCCAAGGGGCTCACCATGGGCGGGACCTTCCTGCCGGTGGAACCTCTCGAGGCCACCGCGCAGAGAATCGTCATTTCCAACGTCCCACCCTATGTTCCTAGTGAGCTCCTCCTTCCCCATTTACGTCAACTTGGGGAGGAGAGGTCGGGGATCACACCCATCCCACTCGGCTTCCGGGAGGCCAGCCTTCACCACATCTTCTCCTTCCGGCACCAGCTGTTTATCCAGCTGGCGCGGGAGGAGGACACCGATGGGGCGTTCGTCGTCCTCCACGAGGGGACCGCCTATCGCGTCTTTTGGACATAGGATGGTGTGCGGTGCCATGCCTGCAAGGAGGTGAGGCACATCAGGAAAAACTGCCCCGCCTCCAAGGCTGCCGGATCATCTCGTGTGGCCGAGGCTGGTGCCGCCGCCGCTCCTCCCCCCGGATCTGCCCGCGCGTCGAGAACGTCTGATGCACGGTTGACATCGGGGGCCGATGCCACCAAGGCCTCCGGCAGGGGGGAGGGAGCGTGCCCGGCCGGAAGGAAGGCGCGGGGAATAAATAAACACCTTAGGGCAGGTCCCCCCGTGGATGGCCAGCCCTTGCCCCTTGCTCCCCTTACACCCGTGCTCCTCACGGAGTTAATCGGGGCAGACGCGAGCGGGAGGGGCCTCGTGCCCGAGCCTGTGGCCGCAACCGCCGCAGCGGTAACACCAATACCTGCGGCCGGGCTCGGGCCCGAGGAACCCGACAAACCTGCTCCGCCGGAGGGAGCTGAGGAGGAGGCCTTTGCAGACATGTAGGTGTCCCTCGCTCCCTCCGTGCTAAAAAGAAGGCGTGACCCCCTGGAAGAGGAGGAGGACTGGGAGGAGGAAGGTCCCTCCGAGCAGGGGCAGTCGTCGCCCGCCGCGGGTACTGCGCCCCCCCCACCACTGTCTTCATCACCAGCGATCGGCAGGGGTCGCCTGTCCCTCGGGAGGCTGAGGCAGATGTGTCTGTCCGGCGTGTGCCTCCCGGGGATGAGGACGAGACCCTGCCCGTGGGGGGGGGGGGTCGCGGAACAACCCGCAGCGGAATATGAAATTGACATTCTATCGGTGCCGTTACACCTCGCCGGGTCGGGCGGCCTGGGGTCTGGGTCGGGCGAGCTCGGGGATAATGAGCTCGCCCAGTGCGACCCGGACATCTCCCAGGGGCTGCTCGACCTGGTAGAGGTTTTTATTCAAAACACCCCATCCGCTGGGTCGGAGGTTGGCGGGGAGGAGGATGGCCCCCTGGCTGCGTCTCTGGTGCCGGACGTACTGGAGGAGCTGGGAATTGTTCTCTCCCCGGTTTCTCCGGTTGTTCCGGCGTCTGGGGCGGAGGGGAGCTCTGAACCGCCACCGTCTTCTGGACCAGCACCCGTAGAGGAGCCCAGGGAGGGATCCTCTGCCGCCGATCCTGGGGGTGGGATTCGGGTAGAGGCGGGGCTGGCTGGTGTGGCTGAGCCGTTCACTGCGCACTGTGCGGCAGACGGGTCAGTCGCTGGTGATGACCCCCTGGAGGAGGATGGGGACTCGGTGATGGGCACGGAGGACGATTCGGACTCCGGCGCCGACGAGGCGATGGATGACCTCGTGCCCCTTGCCGAGTCTCCCCTCATTCACAGAATCACAGAATCACAGAAACCCCACAGTGCAGATAGAGGCCATTTCGGCCCATCGAGCCTGCACCGACACATATCCCACCCGATCCCCGTAACCCCTACACCAACACATATCCCACTCTATCCCCGTAACCCCATGTATTTAATCCCCCTAACACTAAGGGTCAATTTATCATAGCCAATCAACCTAACCCGCACATCTTTGGACTGTGGGAGGAAACCGGAGCACCCGGAGGAAACCCACGCAAACACGGGGAGAATGTGCAAACTCCACACAGATAGTCACCCGAGGCCGGATTCGAACCCGGGTCCCTGGTGCTGTGAGGCAACAGTGCTAACCACTATGCCACCGTGCTGGAAGCCACCGTAAGGGAACTCTGGGATTTTATGGCCACGTGCCTGGGTCGGTGCAATAATGTCCGGCCGGCCCTCAACAGGTGGTCAGAGCTGGCGCTGCTCATCGTATCCGTCCGCGCCACCGTTAAGATCATGGGCGCGGACGAGGGTGTGAACCCATTCGAGCTGCATCGGCTCAGAACGTTTCTCACTGGGCTGCTGAGGAAGTGGCGGCTGACCAGTGGCTGTGCTTCCTCCCCCCATTAGGTGCACGTAGAGGTTGCACTATGCTTCTGACATGAAGGTAACCATAGCCAGCCTCAACATCAACGGCAGCAGGGAGGCGCGCCGCAGATTCAATAACCTCTCAGTCCTTCGGGACGGGAAGTATGCGGTGTGCTTCCTGCAAGAAACCTACACCGTTCCGGGAGACGATGCCACGTGGCTCCTGGAGTGGCAAGGAGGGGTCAGCATGAGTCACCTCTCCAACAATTCCAGCGGGGTGGCTATCTTGCTGGCCCCGCATTTTCAGCCGGAGATCTTAGGGGTCAAGGAGCAGGTGCCGGGCCGCTTGCTCCAGGTCACTGTTCGCCTGGGGGGCATGCCGCTCCATCTAGCGAACGTGTACGCCCCTCAGGCCAGTGCACAGCAAGTGCGCTTCTTTCAAGAAGTGTCCGCTCTTCTGGGCTCCATCGACGTGGGTGAGTGCGTCATCCTTGGGGGGGATTTTAACTGCACCTTCGAGGCGAGGAACCATCCGGGTCCCCCGTGATGCCCGGCGGCAATGGAGAAGTTGAGGGACCTGGTCGGGTCCTTCGACTTGGTGGACGTCTGGCGAAATCTTCATCCCAACTCCTGCGCCTTCACTAGCGTGAGGTCTGGAGGAGGAGGGTTCAGAATCGACCGCCTCTACATTTCCCGGGTGTACGTCTCCAGTGTTCCGGCAGCTTCCATGCGGCCGGTGCCATGCACGGACCACCCCCTGGTGTGCGCGGAGCTCGTTCCGCTGCGCACGCGGGGGGGGTCCGCGTACTGGCACTTTAACATCCTGCTGCTGGAGGACGCGCGGTTCCGGGATTCATTTCGTCGGTTCTGGGCCGACTGGAGAAGGAAGCAGGGGGGCTTCCTCTCCTTGAGGCTGTGGTGGGACGTGGGCAAGGCTCACCAGTTCCAGGGAGCAGCGAGGCTTACCGACTCAGCAGCGGGGAGAGAGGTAAAAAGTAATCAGAGTGTGACGTCACCAGGGAGCAGGTAAGTGATTGGTTGGTGAGTATTTCTCTTTTTTAAACTTTAACTCTGTAGTTTATAGTTACTAGGGTCTTTTCTGGGTAGCAGGGACTATTGGTAGACCATACAAGCGCCTTAGAGATATCTTTATTTGGTGATAGTGAATTAATTTAAATTAATTAAAGGGTAAGTCATGCCAGGAGAGCCCAGCCCCGTGTTATGCTCCTCTTGCTCTATGTGGGAATTCAGGGACACTGCCGGTGCCCCTGATGACCACATGTGCCAGAAATGCATCCAGCTGCAGCTACTAGCAGACCGCATTGAGGCGCTGTAGCTGTGGGTGGATGGGTTGTTGAGCATTCACGATGCTGAGAGGGTCGTGGATAACACGTTTAGTGAGTTGGTCACACCGCAGGGTAGGGCTGCACAGGAAGAAAGGAAATGGGTGACCACCAGTTGGAGCAATAGAAGCAGGCAGGTAGTGCAGGAGACCCCTGTGACCATTCCCCTCTCAAACAGGTATACTGATTTGGATACTGTTGAGGGGGATGACTCACCAGGGGAAGGCAGCAGCAGCCAACTTCCTGGCACTGGGGGTGCTCCTGCTGCCCAGGAAGGGAGGAAAAAGAGTGGGAGAGCAATAGTGGTAGGGGATTCTATAGTAAGGGGAACAGATAGGCATTTCTGTGGCCGTAGACGTGAATCCAGGATGGTTTGTTGCCTCCCTGGTGCCAGGGTCAAGGGTGTCACTGAGTGGCTGCAGGGCATTCCGGAGCGGGAGGGTGAACAGCCAGAGGTCGTGGTCCACATTGGTACCAACGACATAGGTAAAAAGAGGGATTAGGCCCTGCAGCAAGAATTTAGGGAGCTAGGTGAAAGATTAAAGAGCAGGACCTCAAAGGTGGTAATCTCTGGATTACTCCCGGTGCCACGTGCTAGTGAGTATAGGAATAGGAAGATAGAACAGATGAATGCATGGCTAAAGGGATGGTGCAGGAGGGAGGGCTTTAGTTTCCTGGATCACTGGGTCTGCTTCTGGGAAAGGTGGGACTTGTACAAGTCGGACGGTTTACACCTGAACCAGAGGGGGACCAATATCCTTGCGGGGAGGTTTGCTAGCACTGCTGGGGGGGGGTTTAAACTAACTTGGCAGGGGGATGGGATACAGAGTGGAACTGTAGTAGGGGGTGATGTGCAGCCAAATACGGAGGAAAAAACAAGGCAGAGCAAATATGTGAAAGCAAAAGGGAATATGGCAAGGCTGGAAGGCATTTATTTTAATGCAAGGAGTCTTGCAAATAAGGTGGATGAACTGAAGTTGTTGCTGAACACATGGGAGTATGATATTGTTGCTATCATGGAGACATGGTTGAGGGAGGGTCAGGACTGGCAGCTCAATATTCCGGGGTATAGAATCTTCAGGCGAGACAGAGGGGGGTGTAAAAGGGGAGGGGGTGTTGCAATATTAATTAAGGAATCAATTACTGCTGTAAGGAGGGATGATATATTAGCGGGTTCCTGTAATGAGGCCATATGGGTAGAACGTAAAAACAAAAAGGGGGCAAGCACTTTGCTGGGAGTGTACTATAGGCCCCCAAACAGTGAGGGGGAGATAGAGGAACAGATATGTAGGCAAATCTCAGAGAAGTGCGAAAATAATAGGGTAATAATAGTGGGGGATTTCAACTTCCCCAATATTAATTGGGATAGTCAGAGTGTGAAAGGCTTAGAGGGTGTAGAATTCTTAAAGTTCACCCAGGAGAGCTTTTTGAACCAACATGTGGAAAGTCCTACAAGAGAGGGGGCGATACTGGACCTAATTCTAGGGAATGTAGCCGGGCAAGTGGTGGAAGGGTCAGTAGGAGAGCATTTTGGTGACAGTGACCATAATTTGGTGAGATTTAAGGTGGTCATGGAAAAAGACAAAGACGGACCGGAAATAAGGGTTCTAAATTGGGGAAACGCCGATTTTAATATGATAAGGCAGGATCTGGCCAAAGTGGACTGGGAGCACTAGGAAAATCCACATCAAAGCAGTGGGAGACTTTCAGAAGGGAAATAGAGAGAGTACAACGCCAACATGTTCCTGTAAAGGTCAAGGGTGGGACCAACAAGCAAAGGGATGACAAGGGATATACAAAAATGCATTAGCAAAAAAAGGGGGGCTTTTGGCAGTTACAAAAGACTAAAGACGGAGGAAGCCCTAGATGAGTATAAAAAGTGCAGGGGCATATTAAAAAAGAAATTAGGAGGGCGAGGAGGGGCCATGAAATAACACTGGCGAGCAAAATAAAGGAAAATCCTAAGATGTTTCATAAGTATATTAAGGGCAAGAGGATAACCAGGGAAAGGGTAGGGCCCATTAGGGACCAAAGTGGCAATCTGTGTGTAGAGCCAGATGATGTAGGCGGGGTTCTAAATGAATTTTTTGCATCTGTGTTCACTATGGAGAAAGACGATGTAGACATAGAAGTCGGGCAAGGGGACTGTGACATACTTGAACATATTAGCATCGAGAGGGAGGAGGTACTAACGGTTTTAGCAGGCCAAAAAGTGGATAAATCCCCAGGCCCGGATGAGATGTATCCCAGGCTGTTGTGCGAGGCAAAGGAGGGGATTGCAGGGGCTCTGACACAAATTTTCAGAACCTCTCTGGCCACAGGGGATGTACCAGAGGACTGGAGAACAGCTAACGTAGTACCATTATTCAAAAGGGTAGCAGGGATAAACCAGGGAATTACAGGCCAGTGAGCCTAACATCTGTGGTAGGGAAATTATTGGAAAAAATTCTGAGGGACAAAATTAGTCTCCACTTGGAGAGGCAAGGAATAATCGGGGATAGTCAGCATGGCTTTGTCAAGGGTAAATCATGTCTGACCAATCTGATTGAATTTTTCGAGGGGGTGACTAGGTGTGTGGATGAGGGAAATGCTGTGGATGTGGTTTACCTGGATTTCAGTAAAGCTTTTGACAAAGTCCCGCATAGGAGACTGGTCAAGAAGGTAAGAGCCCATGGGATCCAGGGAGCCTTGGCGCGTTGGATCCTAAACTGGCTGAGTGGCAGGAGGCAGAGGGTGATGGTCGAAGGTTGCTTTTGTGACTGGAAGCCTGTGTCCAGTGGGGTACCTCAGGGATCGGTGCTGGGACCCTTGCTGTTTGTGATCTACATAAATGATTTGGATGAGAATGTAAAAGGTATGATCAGTAAGTTCGCAGATGACACGAAAATTGGTGGGGTGGTAAATTGCGAGGAGGAAATCCTCAGGCTACAGGACGATATAAACGGGTTGGTCAGATGGGCGGAAAAGTGGCAAATGGAATTTAACCCTGAAAAGTGCGAGGTGATGCATTTTGGACGGACAAATAAGGCAAGGGAATACACAATGAGTGGTAGGACCCTAGGAAGTACAGAGGGTCAGAGGGACCTTGGTGTACATGTACATAGATCCCTGAAGGCAGCGGAACAGGTAGATAAGATGGTTAAAAAGGCATATGGGATACTTGCCTTCATTAGCCGAGGCATAGAATATAAGAGCAGGGAGGTTATGATGGAGCTGTACAAAATGCTGGTGAGGCCACAGCTGGAGTACTGTGTGCAGTTCTGGTTGCCTCACTTTAGGAAGGATGTGATTGCTTTGGAGAGGGTGCAGAGAAGATTCACCAGGATGTTACCTGGGATGGAGCGCCTCAGCTATGAAGAAAGACTAAACAGGCTGGGGTTGTTTTCCTTGGAGCAAAGAAGGCTGAGGGGGGATCTGATTGAGGTGTACAAAATGATGAGGGGCATAGATAGGGTGGATAAAGAGGAACTTTTCCCCTTAGTAGGGGGGTCAATAACAAGGGGGCATAGATTCAAGGTAAGGGGCAGGAGGTTTGGAGGGGATTTGAGGAGGAACATTTTCACCCAGAGGGTGGTTGGAATCTGGAACTCACTGCCTGAAAGGGTGGTAGAGGCAGGAAACCTCATAACATTCAAGAAGCATTTGGATGAGCACTTGAAATGCCATTGCATACAAGGCTATGGACCAAATGCTGGAAAATGGGATTAGACTGGACAGGGATTGATGGTCGGCGCAGACACGATGGGCCGAAGGGCCTCTTTCTGTCCTGTATAACTCTATGACTCTATGACCTGGAGTCCCGTCTCGGTCAAGTCGTCGGGGACTCGGCCCTGCAGAAGGTATACGAAGAGAAGAAGAGCGCGCTGAAGGACCGGCAGCTCATCGGGTCCCGAGGCACGTACGTGAGGGACCTGGACCACGGCTCCCTCTTCTTCTACTCGCTGGAAAAAACACGGGGCGTCCGTAAGCAGCTCTTGGGGCTGCTGGCTGATGACGGATCTCTTGTCTCGGATCCGGAGGGAATCAGCGCGGAGACCCGCGCCTACTACGGGGCTCTGTTCTCTCCGAATCCGTCCAGCAAGGATGCGCGCAGAGTTTTGTGGGAGGACCTGCCGAAGGTCAGTCCGGAGGGCGCCGAAAAATTGGACACTCCGCTAAGCCTGGCGGAGCTGACCGGTGCCCTCCGCCAGCTCTCTAGGGGAAAGTCCCCCGGGGCTGGACGGGCTGACCGTGGAGTTCCACAGGATGTTCTGGGACGTCTTGGGGGGCGATTACGCGCGGGTCCTGGGGGAAAGTTTGGCGACCGGGGAGATGCCCCTCTCTTGGCGCAGGGCGGTCATTGTCCTGCTGCCTAAGAAGGGCGATCTCCGCCTCCTTAAGAACTGGCGCCCGGTCTCCCTCCTCAGCACGGACTATAAAATCTTTGCCAGGGCCATGTCTGCTCGCCTTGGCACCGTGCTGGACCACATGATCCACCCCGACCAGTCCTACACGGTCCCGGGCCGGACCATCAACGATAACATCCATCTGGTCCGGGACCTGGTCCACCACTCCCAGAGGGCTGGTCTGTCGGTCACCTTCCTCTCCCTGGATCAGGAGAAGGCATTCGACAGGGTGGATCACGAGTATCTCTTCGGGACTCTGCGCGCATTTGGGTTCGGGACGCATTTCGTCGCCTGGATCCGACTTCTGTACGCTGTCGCTGAGTGTCTGATTAAAGTTAACGGGTCCTTGACAGCGCCCCTTCACTTCGGGAGCGGGGTGCGTCAGGGATGCCCCATGTCCGGTCAGTTATACGCCATTTGCGTGGAGCCATTCCTGCGCCTCTTGCGGAAGAGGTTGACGGGACTGGCTCTGCAAGGGCCGGGCATGGAGGTGGTCCTCTCGGCTTACGCTGATGACGTGCTCCTCACGGTCACGGATCCTGCTGACTTGCAGAGGATGCGGGAATGCCAGCAGATTTACTCGGACGCATCCTCCGCCAAGATCAACTGGGAGAAATGTTCCGGACTCCTGGTGGGTCAATGGCGGGTGGACTCCCTGCCGGAGGAGTTCAGGCCTTTTGCCTGGAGCACCACGCACCTCCTCTATTTGGGAGTCTACCTTAGCCCTGCCGAGGACGCCTGGCCGACGAACTGGCAAGAGCTGGAGGCCAAAGTCACCGCTCGCCTAGGACGCTGGACAGGACTGCTCCGAGTGTTGTCCTACAGGGGTCGAGCGTTGGTCATAAACCAGCTGGTGGCCGCCATGCTGAGGTACCAGTTGGTCACTTTGATCCCTCCCACTGCGTTTGTCGCCAAGATGCAGAAGAAGCTCATCGACTTCTTCTGGGACAAAAGGAAGCACTGGGTCTCTGCCGCAGTCCTGTGTCTCCCGCTTAGGGAGGGCGGTCAGGCGCTGGTGTGCCTTCGCACCCAGGCTGCGACTTTCCATCTTCAGATGCTGCAGAGATACCTGTACGTCGAGAATCTTCCGAGATGGTGTGCGCTGGCGACGTTTTTCTTCCGCCAGCTGCACAGCCTCAATTACGACATGCAGCTCCTGTTTGTGAAAGTGGGCGGCAGGCGTGCCGACCTGCGGGAGCTGCCTGTCTTCTACCAGGAACTACTATGGGTTTGGAACTACGTCACTTCCAGGCGGAGCTCTCCCCCATCAGGAGCGGCGGCTCTCCTTCGGGAGCCGCTGCTCAGGAATCCGCACCTCCACGAACGCGGGTTCGGGCGGCTGGCGGAGGGCAGGGCTGTGCCTGGCGGGGTGACAAGAGTCGGGGACCTGCTCGATGGTGGAGGAGTGGGCTGGATGGCACCGGAGGAGCTGGCGTGGTGCCTGTCCTGGGCCAACGTCCGGCTCACGGCCGAAGCCATCGAATTGGTGAAAGCGGCACTGGGCCCCGACTCCACTAGGTGTATCGAGGCGGCTCAAGCATGTGGGGCGATCCCGTCCGAGCTTACCCCCGTCCGGACGGAATTCCTCATCGGTGCCCGGCCCCGAAACTCCCCTCGGGAGCCGGCGCCTCACAACTTGAGCCGTCTCGAGGAAATACCCTCCGTGCCTTTTCATTCCGCGCGGAGGGGAATTCTGTACGGGCTGCTCCTGCACACTCTCCACTTTGCCATCTTCGTCTACCATCTGGACACGCCTTGGCATGGCGTCTTGCCGACTGGCGGTGGCGGAGGTCCCCAATGGAGGGCTCTCTACGCGGGAGTCCTCCCTTGTTCCATCGGGGACTTGGCCTGGAGGGTGTTGCACGGAGCGGTCCTGTGCAATAAGGTTTTAAGTAGGTTCACGGACTCCCAGGCCGCCTGCATTTTTTGCGGCCTGGAGGAGTCCGTGTTTCACATTTATATGGAGTGTGAGAGGTTGCAGCCCCTCTTTCACTACTTGAAGGGGCTGCTCCTCGATTTTTGGTTGCACTTCAGTCCCACGCTCTTGATCTATGGTCACCCGGTGTGGAGGGGAGCGAACAGGCTGGGGGACCTCCTTGTGGGCCTGCTCCTGGGCCTGGCTAAAAGAGCAATCAATTGGTCCAGGCAGCGGGTGGTCGAGGGTGTCGTCCAGCCTGATTGCCTGCCTCTCTTCTGCAGCCATGTTCGCGCCCGGGTGGCCCTGGAGATGGAGCACGTGGTGTCCGCCGATGCGCTTGAGTATTTCCGCGACCGGTGGGCGCCGCAGGGACTGGAGTGCATCATCAATTTGGAAAACCAAATTTCGTACTTCGGCCACGTCATTGACCGGGAGGGGCTCCATAATTCACCTGACAAGATCGAAGCTGTTGTAAAAGCTCCTGCACCGGAGAATGTATCCCAGTTGAGGTCATTCCTCAGGTTGGTTAACTATTACCATAAGTTTCTTCCAAATTTATCCAAGGTGTTACACCCACTAAACACTCTTTTGCAAATGGGAATACCATGGAAGTGGAGCGATGATTGTAAGCGGGCTTTTCAAAAGAGCAAAGCACTGATCACCTCTAAGGAAGCGTTGGCTCACTTTAACCAAACTTAGCTCAGCTTGTGATGCTTCTCCATATGGTATCGGGGCAGTGCTCTCACATAAGTTTCCAGATGGCTCGGAAAGGCCAGTCGTTTTCGCATCCAGATCATTGACCTCCGCTGAGCGCAACTATGCTCAGATAGATAGGGAGGCTCTCAGCCTCGTGTGGGAAGTTAAGAAATTTAACCATTACCTGCAAGGCCAAAAGTTTACACTGCTGACAGATCACCAGCCGTTGGTTTCCATTTTCAACCCTAAGAAGGGTGTAATGATGGCGCAGAGGCTTCAGAGATGGTCCCTTTTCCTAGGGGCACATCAATATGATATTGAATTCAAAGGTACAAAACAACATGGTAATGCTGATGGGCTGTCGCGCCTGCCACTACCTACAGCGGAAGAGGCACCGGCAGTTGACCCTGTAGAGGTATTTCGCTCGACCATCATCGAATGCTTACCAGTCACCAATGCGGGTATTGAGAGAGAGACCCGAAATGACCCGACACTGTCTCGGGTCTACGACTTGACAGTGACGGGATGGCCAGCACATGGCGAACCATTGTTACCAGTATTCTCAGCCAGACGAGAACAGCTGTCCGTATGTCAAGGAAAATTGATGTATGGAACAAGGGTGATTATTCCTCCAAAATTAAGAGAGAGAGTTCTGAAAGAATTGCACGAAGGTCATCTGGGGGGAGTCAAGATGAAAAGCCTTGCTAGGGCTTATGTGTGGTGGCCAGGTATCGTCAAACAAATAAAGGATCTGACTAAAAGCTGCTCAGGGTGCCAAAAAGTTCAAAATGCACCTGCAATTGCAACGCTGCATCCGTGGGAATGGCCTTCAGCCCCATGGCAACGTGTGCATATCGACTTTGCAGGTCCATGTTTTTGATAGCAGTAGACGCACATTCTAAATGGCCAGAAGTGATTAAGATGTCGACCACTACCTCTGAGAAGACGATCGCAGTTCTAAGAACCATATTTGCAAGGAATGGGTTGCCGGAGCAAATATGTTCAGACAACGGACCACAGTTCGTGTCAGAAGAATTCCAGAAATTCATGAAAAAGAATGGGGTGAAACACTATACATCTGCCCCATATCATCCGGCTACAAATGGGTTGGCCGAGAGATTTGTACAAACGTTCAAAAAGGCGATAAAGGCCATGAGTGAAGACCATATTCCACTACAACACAAGGTGGACAATTTCCTGATGGCATATCGAAATGCCACGCATTCAGTGACAAATCAAAGCCCTGCCATAATGTTCTATAACAGAAGGTTGCAGTCCCGGTTGGATTTGTTAAAACCCAATGTGCGAAGGGAAGTCGAAAACAAGCAATTCCAGAATGTAAATAACAAGGCCACTCATAGTTTCTAAATAGGACAACCAGTGTTGGCCAGGGACTATAGGGATGATAAATGGCAACCTGGAACAATTCGTGCACGACAAGGACCCTTGATGTACACGGTAGACGTTGGAGAGAACGTAATACGACGTCATGCTGACCAACTTGTGGAATCGAGAACAAGGGTTGACCCCATGTCTACGGCAGAGACACCAGTTGAAGAACCTATTGAGCCTATAGCATCTACCTCAGACTCGAACGTACCTGATGATGTTCAATCCATAGGAGATCAAGTGGATGAGTCACCCCAGCAACGAGAACCAGAGACCCCTGAAAGGTGATATCCGGGCCGGATCAGGAGGCCTCCTCAGAGACTGAATCTTTGAACAGTTGTGTGTAAATTGTATATATGTTATCCATGTAATGTTTAATTTGGGGTGTACACTGCTAAGCTAAAAGGGGAGGAATTGTAGTGTATGTAACCTGTACCACCTTAAGAGGATACCTTAAGGTGATGGACTACTTTTTGATGGCTCCTGTACATTGTAGTACCGGTGGTGACCACACCGGTATATAAACCCAGCAGAGCAAAGTGTATCCCAGTTCCGCCCTGACCCTCAATCACTAAGAGTCTTCAGTGCATTTCTGACTGTGCAGCTGCCTCAGTGAGCAGGAGGAGAAGGAGCAGCCAAACCAAGAGTGTGGAGAGTGGAAAGTGGTGGTCTCCTGACCAGGAAGAGGAGGAGAATGATAGACCACCACCTCCACCTCCTCCACCATCATCACAGCAACTGAGGTGCCTGGAGAGATAGGACAGAGGAGGAGAAGGAGAAAGGAGGCCAGCAACAACACCAACCAGGGGAGAGGCCTTTCCATTACTGCCTCCCCAAATTGGCCTCCACTTCAGGAAAGGGAGAGAGGGGAGAGCAACAACCACCAACTGTTTGGAAGGAGGGAAGAACAAAATCATCTCTTCTGAACATCTACAGGTGGGTGCTTTTTGGGGCTCTCTCCCAAAGACTTTGTATTTTAGATGGGTGGAGAATAGAAGAAACAAGACCGGATCATCAAAGGGTGTCTGTGTGTGTGTGTGTGGCTCTTGTTAAAAGCTAGGCCACGCACACCACTAATAAGCATCCCTTCTATTGCCTGGCCTGGGACAGCTGGAGCTGCCTAGGTGAAGTCTTTAATTCCATTAATTGCATCGTTAAGACCTGGTGCAGGACTGAGCCTGGGCATCTCCAGCTTTCCCAGGTGAAGACATCTTCTCCCCCTGCCAGAAGACCACCACCAACAAAGACTTTTAAATCCCATTGGAGAGTGCACCCCTGCCAACACCCACCCACCATCCTGAGTGGCAACACTGCCCGTGGCGTACTCCCTCCTTCCCACCCCCTCTCTCTCTCTCTTTGTCTCTCTCTGAGGCACCTCATTTTCATCTCTTTATGTTAATTGCCTATTGAGCAGAGGGGAGAAGGCCCCTCTCCCTATTTCAATCACTAAGGGGAGAGGTTTGTCTTCATTTTAATCAGCTCCCTCTGCTCAATAGAGGACGAAAAAATACCTGAGGCCATTAAAACCTTCAGGCCTGTGACTTGGGGTGAGTGTAGCCCTTATAAAAGCACCCCAGAATGGCGACTGCATCTTCGCCGGTGGCGGGGCAAGCCAGGACTTATGCGGGAGTGGCAGCCACAGCCACAGCTGCTCCCGCTGCTTCTGCTGCCCCGTCACCATTCAGATTAATAACAAAAATGCTTGGGGTGAAGAGCTACACTCAGCCCATTATGACCATTGAGGCCTGCGTTAAAGCCATGGCTGGGGTTGTCGGCCCCTCAGCCATCGTCGCCGCCTCAAAAATGTATGGGAAGGCTGTGTTCTTCCTGGGGTCGGAGCGGGCGGTGTCCCTGGCTGTCGCCAAGGGGCTCACCGTGGGCAGGACCTTCCTGCCGGTGGATCCTCTCGAGGCCACTGCGCAGAGGATCGTCATTTCCAACATCCAGCCCTATGCTCCTGGTGAGCTCCTCCTTCCCCATTTACGTCAACTTGGGGAGGTGAGGTCGGGGATCACACCCATCCCGCTCGGCTTCCGGGAGGCCAGCCTTCGCCACGTCTTCTCCTTCCGGCGCCAGCTGTTTATCCAGCTGGCGCAGGAGGAGGACACAGATGGGGCGTTCGTCGTCCTCCACGAGGGGACCGCCTATCGCGTCTTTTGGATGTCGGGCGGTGAGCGGTGCCACGCCTGCAAGGAGGTGCGGCACATCAGGAAAAACTGCCCTGCCTCGAAGGCCGCCGGATCATCTCGTGTGGCCGAGGCTGGCGCCGCCGCCGCTCCTCCCCCAGGATCTGCCCGCGCGTCGAGAACATCTGATGCGCGGTTGACGTCGGGGGCCGATGCCACCAAGGCCTCCGGCGGGGGGGAGGGAGCGCGTCCGGCTGGAAAGAAGGCGCAGATAATATCAAAACACCTTAGGGCGGGTTCCCCCGTGGAGGGCCAGCCCTTGCCCCTTGAACCCCTTACACCCGCGCTCCTCGCAGAGTTGATCGGGGCGGACGTGAGTGGGAGGGGCCTCGTGCCCGAGCCTGTGGTCACAACCGCCGTTGCGGAAACGCCGATACCTGCGGCCGGGCTCGGGCCCGAGGAACCCGACAAACCTGCTCCGCCGGAGGGAGCTGAGGAGGAGGCCTCTGCAGACATGGAGGTCTCCCTAGCTCCCTCCGTGCTAAAAAGAAGGCGCGACCCCCTGGAAGTGGAGGAGGACCGGGAGGAGGAAGGTCCCTCCGAGCAGGGGGAGTAGTCGCCCGCCGCGGGTACTGCACCCCCCCCGCTGTCGTCATCACCAGCGATTGGCAGGGTTCGCCTTTCCCTTGGGAGGCTGAGGCAGATGTGTCTGTCTGGCATGTGCCTCCCAGGGATGGGGGCGAGACCCTGCCCGTGGGGGGGGGTCGCGGAGCAACCCGCGGCGGAAATTGACATTCTATCAGTGCAGTTACCCCTCGCCGGGTCGGGCGGCCTGGGGTCTGGGTCGGGCAAGCTCGAGGATAATGAGCTCGCCCAATGCGACCCGGACATCTCCCAGTGGCTGCTCGACCTGGTAGAGGTTTTAATTCAAAACAGCCCATCCGCTGGGTTGGAGGTTGGTGGCGCGGAGGAGGATGGCCCCCTGGCTGCGTCTCTGGTGCCGGACATACTGGAGGAGCTGGGAATTGTTCTCTCCCCAGTTTCTCCGGTCGTTCTGGCGTCTGGGGCGGAGGGGAGCTCTGAACCGTCGCCGTCTTCTGGCCCAGCACCCTTAGAGGAGCCCAGGGAGGAATCCTCTGCTGCCGATCCTTGTTGGGAGCCGGGCGGAGGCGGGGCTGGCTGGTGCGGCCGAGCTGTTCGCTGCGCACTGCACGGCGGATGGGTCGGCCGCTGGTGACAACCCCCTGGAGGAGGATGGGGACTCGGTGATGGGCACGGAGGACGATTCGGACTCCAGCGCCGACGAGGCGATGGATGACCTCATGCCCCTTGCCGTGTCTCCCCTCATTCCCATAAGGGAACTCCGGGATTTTATGGCCACGTGCCTGGGTCGGCACAATAAGGTCCGGCTGGCCCTCAACAGGTGGTCGGAGCTGGCGCTGATCATCGTATCCGTCCGCGCCACCGTTAAGATCATGGGCGCGGACGAGTGTGTGAACCCGCTCGAGCTGCGTCGGCTCAGAACATTTCTCACTGGGCTGCTGAGGAAGTGGCGGCTGACCAGCAGCTGCGCTTCCTCCCCCTGTTAGGTGTAGGTAAAGGTTGCACTATGCTTCTGACATGAAGATAACCATAGCCAGTGTAATGAAATCTGTTTGTCTTGGTCCTGTATTCGTTTTGCAGTCATGTATATTACCCTCCCCTACTGTGTATAGTTTCACTTCCTCTTTCCTGACAAACCTGGGAGGTTCCAGGTCTTGGCTCTTGGCTCCGCCCCTGACTTCTCTTACATAAAGATCCCAGGATCTGTATGACTCATTCCTGTGAACCAGTCGGCGTGTTGAGATGTTAGCTCTGATCTTAGTGATTAAAAGACAACTTGTTTAAGTCTATAACTTCTAGTTTTGTGGTTATTGAAGGCCCATCAATTTTAATCACTAAAGAATACTAGGATGGATCGACTCCTAAAACCAGAGCATCTGGACTTGGATCCACATTCTGCTGAAGCATCAAATCAATTTGGACACTGGCTCAAATGCTTCGAACTCTTTGCGGGGGCCTCATCCGCTAGCAAGGTAGATAAACTGAGTCTACTGACTACTCGCGTAAGTCATCGGATTTATTCGTTCATCCGGGACACCACCTCTTACACGGAGGCCATCACTATCCTGAAGGCCCAATACCAGAGGCCGGTAAACGAAGTGTACGCAAGACATCTGCTGGCTACATGCAGGCAGCAACCAGAGGAATCAATGGACGGTTTCTTACAGGGCCTAAAGGACCTGGTCTGGGACTGTAACCGCAAGGCCGTGACGGCCAACGCATACTCTGATGAATTGGTCCGCAATTCCTTCATCACGGGCCACAAATCGAATTATATCCGGCAGAGACTGCTGGAGAAGGAGGTCCTGGATTTAAAAAAGGCAGTGGCCACTGCGCGATCGCTGGACGTGGCCCAGAAAACTCTGACTCTTATTCTTCCGGCCATGCGGCCCTCACCACCTCGTGCATGCTGAGGGGGCCGCCATCTTGTAATCAGCCATCTTCCCCATCCAGGTCTCAGACCAGCTCTACGCCGCCGGAGTCCCCACACAGAAGTTCACCCAGGAGTCCTACTACAGCGGCAAAGTCTCGAGGCCCGAAATGCTACTTCTGCAGCCAAGCCAAGCACCCCAGACAACGATGCCCAGCGAAGGACGCTACATGCTTCAAATGTAAGGAAAAGGGGCATTTTAGCAAAGTCTGCAGGGGGAATCCGATTTCCAACTCCGTCACCACCTCGTGCATGCCGTGCGGGCCGCCATCTTGGGATCCATCATCTTTTCCCGACTCAACGGCTGCCCAGGGCCCAACAGTGGCTTCGATCACGGTGGATCAATCGAGGCCACACCCGTTGACAAAATCCATGATGGACATACAGGTAAACGGGAATTTAACGAAATGTTTAATTGACTGTGGGAGTACCGAGAGTTTTATCCACCCTAGCCTGGTACGGCGGCACTCATTAACGGTAACCCCTACATGGAGCAGAATTGCTATGGCTGCTAAGCCCCACACTTTGGACATTTTGGGCTACTGTGTGGTAACACGGACTGTAAAAGGCACGGACTACAAGGATTTTAAACTCCTCGTGATGCCAGAACTCTGTGTTAATGTAATCTTGGGCCTGGACTTCCAGTGCCACCACGAAAGAGTCACGCTAGCATATGGCGGGTCCCAGCCGCCACTCACAGTCTGTGGCCTATCAACCTTAAAAATCAGCCCGCCCTCTTTATTCGCTAATCTCGCTCCGAACTGTAGGCCCATAGCGACCAAAAGTAGACGGTACAGTCTGGAAGACAGACACTTTATCAAGGCGGAAGTGGACAGACTCCTGCGGGAAGGCATTATTGAATGCAATACCAGCCCGTGGCGTGCCCAAGTAGTCATAGTTAAAATAGCAAAAAGAAACGGATGGTAATTGACTACAGCCAGGCTGTCAATATTTATACCCAGCTGGACGCCTACCCTTTACCCCGCATATCGGAAATGGTCAACCAGATTGCACAATACCGAGTCTTCTTGACTATCAACCTCAAATCCGCATATCACCAGCTCCCCATTAGAATGGAGGACCGCCCATACACCGCCTTCGAGGCGAACGGGCGCCTCTACCATTTTCTCAGAGTGCCCTTTGGGGTAACAAATGGGGTCTCGGTCTTCCAACGTGAGATGGACCGCATGGTTGATGAGAATAAACTACAAGCTACCTACCCCTATCTGGACAATGTCGCTATCTGCGGGCACAACCAGCAAGACCACGATCTAAATCTTGTGAGATTTTTAAAAACTGCCCTAAAGCTGAATCTAACCTACAATGAAGACAAATGTGTCTTCAACACAACCCGTCTCTGTATCCTCAGCTGTGTGGTGGAAGATGGGGTAATTGGACCGGACCCTGACTGATTACGCCCCCTAAAGGAACTGCCCCTGCCACACAATCCCAAAGCTTTAAAAAGGTGCCTGGGATTTTTTTTGTATTATGCCCAATGGGTGCCCAATTACTCTGATAAGGCCTGACCCCTCATTAAATCGACGTCCTTCCCACTATCAGCTGAAGCTCGGGAGGCTTTCACCAGTATTAAACAGGACATTGAAAGGGCTGCAGTGTGTGCAGTGGACGAATGCATTCCCTTTCAAGTCGAAAGCGATGCGTCAGACTTTGCCTTAGCTGCGACCCTCAATCAGGCTGGGAGACCTGTGGCCTTCTTCTCCCGAACCCTTCAGGGACCTGAAATCAGGCACTCTTCTGTCGAGAAGGAGGCACAGGCTATAGTGGAGGCAGTGCGGCACTGGAGACACTATCTAGCCGGCAAACGTTTCACCCTGCTCACCGACCAGCGGTCGGTGGCTTTCATGTTTAATAACAAACAAAGGGGGAAAATCAAGAATGACAAAATACTCAGGTGGAGGATCGAACTATCCACGTTCGACTATGATATTATGTACAGGCCGGGAGCCCTTAATGAACCCCCAGACGCCCTATCACGGGGAATGTGTGCCAGCATTCATACGGACAAATTACAGGGTCTCCACAACGACCTCTGTCACCCAGGGGTCACCCGACTATACCATTTTATAAAGTCCCGCAATCTGCCCCACTCCATCGAGGAGGTCAGGGCAATGACCAGAGCCTGCCGCATCTGTGCGGAATGCAAGCCTCGTTTCTACAGGCCTGACCATGCACACCTTATCAAAGCCACACGGCCATTCGAGCGCCTAAGTCTGGACTTCAAGGGACCCCTTCCCTCTGCCGACCGTAACGTATACTTCCTCAATATCATCGATGAATATTCCCGCTTCCCCTTCGCCATTCCCTGCCCAGACATGACCAGTGCCACGGTCATCAAGTGTCTCTGTAATCTATTCTGCATGTTTGGCATGCTGAACTACATACACAGCGACATGGGGACGTCATTCATGAGTGACGAGCTGCGCCAGTTCTTGCTCTCGAAGGGGATAGCCACTAGCAGAACCACTAGCTACAACCCCCGGGGTAATGGGCAAGTGGAAAGGGAGCATGCTACTGTTTGGAAGGCTGTCACATTAGCCTTAAAGTCAAAAGGCCTTCCGACCTCCCGCTGGCAGGAAGTCCTCCCAGACATGCTCCACTCCATAAGGTCTCTGTTATGTACTGCCACTAACGCTACCCCTCACGAAAAGATGTTCGTTTTCCCCCGGAAATCCACCTCAGGCATATCTCTACCCACGTGGCTGACGTCTCCGGGGACAGTACTATTGCAGAAGCACGTGAGAGGCCATAAAACGGACCCCCTTGTGGAAAAGGTACAGCTCCTCCATGCAAACCCTCAGTACGCCTATATCGAATACTCTGACGGGCGAGAGGACACTGTTTCCATGAAAGACCTTGCTCCCTTGGGGAGCGGAGAGAACGATGAGAGACTACCCGAGGAAGACCTACACCAAAAAGAGACAGGACGCCCAGAGGTATCAATACCCAACTTTAACCTGGAGGACACTGCAGATAACCTGGAAGACACTGCGGAGGCCCAGACAGTGGAGGAACCAGAATCCACTTCCCTAGATGCACCCCAACCGGCTTTGCGCTGATCACGGAGAACCGCAAAACCTCCTGACCGACTCGCTTATACCAACTTTTAAGAAACATCACCCTGATGGACTAAATCTAAAGAAGGGGTGAATGTAATGAAATCTGTTTGTCTTGCCTGTATTCGTTTTGCACTCATGTATATTACCCTCCCCCACATGGTGTATAGTTTCACTTCCTCTTTCCTGACTAACCTGGAAGGTTCCAGGTCTTGGTTCTTGGCTCCGCCCCTGACTTCTCTTACTTTAAGATCCCAGGATCTGTGTGACTCATTCCTGTGAGCCAGTCGATGTTGAGATGTTAGCTCTGATCTTAGTGATTAAAAGCCAACTTGTTAAAGTCTATAACTTCTAGTTTTGTGGTTATTGAAGGCACATCAATAACCATAGCCAGCCTCAACATCAACGGCAGCAGGGAGGCGCGCCGCAGATTCAATAACTTCTCGGTCCTTCGGGACGGAAAGTATGCGGTGTGCTTCCTGCAAGAAACCCACACCGTTCCGGGAGACAAAGCCACGTGGCTCCTGGAGTGGCAAGGAGGGGTCAGCATGAGTCACCTCTCCAACAATTCCAGCGGGGTGGCTATCTTGCTGGCCCCGCATTTTCAGCCGGAGATCTTGGGGGTCAAGGAGCACGTGCCGGGCCGCTTGCTCCGGGTCACTGTTCGCCTGGGGGGCATGCCGCTCCATCTAGTGAACGTGTACACCCCTCAGGTCGGTGCGCAGCAAGTGCGCTTCTTTGAAGAAGTGTCCGCTCTTCTG
Source organism: Somniosus microcephalus (assembly GCF_052327205.1). Taxonomy (NCBI): domain Eukaryota; kingdom Metazoa; phylum Chordata; class Chondrichthyes; order Squaliformes; family Somniosidae; genus Somniosus; species Somniosus microcephalus. The sequence continues at coordinate 106,304,362 of NC_140997.1, forward strand.
GGCTCCATCGATGTGGGCGAGTGCGTCATCCTCGGGGGGGGATTTTAACTGCACCTTCGAGGTGAGGGACCATCCGGGTCCCCCGCGATGCCCGGCGGTGATGGAGAAGTTGAGGGACCTGGTCGGGTCCTTCGACTTGGTGGACGTCTGGCGAAATCTTCATCCCGACTCCAGCGCCTTCACTAGCGTGAGGTCTGGAGGAGGAGGGTCCAGAATCGACCGCCTCTACATTTCCCGGGCGTACGTCTCCTGCGTTCCAGTGGCTTCCATGCAGCCAGTGCCGTGCACGGACCAGCACCTGGTGTGGGCAGAGCTCATTCCGCTGCGCGCGCGGGGGGGCCCGTGTACTGGCACTTTAACAACCTGCTGCTGGAGGACACGCGATTCCGGGATTCATTTCGTCGGTTCTGGGCCGACTGGAGAAGGAAGCAGGGGAGCTTCCCCTCCTTGAGGCTATGGTGGGACATGGGCAAGGCTCACATCAGTCTCTTCTGTCAAGAGTACACGAAGGGGTCGACCAAGAGGCGAGAGGCCCGGGTCGGGCAGTTGGAAAAGGAGGTGCTCGACCTGGAGTCCCGTCTCGGTCAAGTCGTCGAGGACCCGGCCATGCGGAAGGTGTACGAAGAGAAGAAGGGTGCGCTGAAGGACCTGCAGCTCGTCGGGTCCCGAGGCGTGTACGTGAGGTCGCGGATCCAGCTGCTGCGGGACCTGGACCGTGGCTCCCCCTTCTTCTACTCGCTGGAAAAAAGACGGGGGGTCCGTAATTTGGGGCTGCTGGCCGACGACGGATCTCTGGTCTCGGATCCGGAGGGAATCAGCGCGGAGAACCGTGCCTACTACGGGGCTCTGTTCTCTCTGGATCTATCCAGCGAGAATGCGTGCAGAGTTTTGTGGGAGGACCTGTTGAAGGTCAGTCCGGAGGGTGCCGAAAAATTGGACGCTCCGCTAAGCCTGGCAGAGCTGACCGGTGCCCTCCGCCAGCTCTCTAGGGGAAAGTCCCTGGGGCTGGACGGGCTGATGGTGGAGTTCCACAGGACGTTCTGGGACATCTTGGGGGGTGACTACGCGCGGATCCTGGGGTAAGGTTTGGCGACCGGGGAGATGCCCCTCTCTTGGCGCAGGGCGGTCATTGTCCTGCTGCCTAAGAAGGGCAATCTCCGCCTCCTTAAGAACTGGCGCCCGGTCTCCCTCCTCAGCATGGACTATAAAATCTTTGCCAGGGCCATGTCTGCTCGCCTTGGCACCGTGCTGGCCCACATGATCCACCCCGACCAGTCCTACATGGTCCCGGGCCGGACCATCAACGATAACAGCCATCTGGTCCAGGACCTGGTCCACCACTCCCAGAGGGCTGGTCTGTCGGTCACCTTCCTCTCCCTGGATCAGGAGAAGGCGTTCGACAGGGTGGATCACGAGTATCTCTTCGGGACTCTGCGCGCATTTGGGTTCGGGACGCATTTTGTCACCCGGATCCAACTTCTGTACGCCGCCGCAGAGTGTCTGATTAAAGTTAACGGGTCCTTGACAGCGCCCCTTCGCTTTGGGAGGGGGGTGCATCAGGGATGCCCCATGTCCGGTCAGTTATAGGCCATTTGCGTGGAGCCATTCCTGTGCCTCTTGCGGAAGAGGTTGATGGGACTGGCTCTGCAAGGGCCGGGCGTGGAGGTGGTCCTCTCAGCTTACGCCGATGACGTGCTCCTCACGGTCACGGATCCCGCTGACTTGCGGAGGATGCGGGAATGCCAGCAGATTTACTCGGACGCATCCTCCGCCAAGATCAACTGGGAGAAATGTTCCGGACTCCTGGTGGGTCAGTGGCGGGTGAGGGAGAGGAGAGAGGGGGGGAGGGAGAGGAGAGAGAGGGGGGGAGGGAGAGGAGAGAGAGGGGGGAGGGAGAGAGGGGGGAGGGGGAGAGGAGAGAGAGGGGGGAGGGGAGAGGAGAGAGAGGGGGGGAGGGGTAGAGGAGACTGAGGGGGGGAGGGGGAGAGGAGAGAGAGGGGTGGAGGGGGGTGAGGAGAGAGAGGGGGGAGAGGAGAGAGAGGGGGGAGAGGAGAGAGAGGAGAGAGAGAGGGGGAGAGGAGAGAGCGGGGAGAGGAGTGAGAGAGGGGGCAGAGGAGAGAGAGGGGGAGGGGGAGGGGAGAGAGAGGGGAGGAGAGGAGAGAGAGGGGGAGAGGAGAGAGAGGAGGGAGAGAGGGAGGGGGTGAGAGGAGAGAGGATGGGAGAGGAGGGGGGGGAGAGGAGAGAGAGAGGGGGGAGAGGAGAGAGAGGGTTGGAGAGGAGAGAGAGGGGGGAGAGGAGAGAGAGGGAGGGAGTGGAGAGAGAGAGGAGAGAGAGGAGAGAGAGGGGGGAGGGAGAGGAGAGGGGGGGAGAGGAGAGAGAGGTGGGGAGAGGAGAGAGAGGGGGTGGGAGGAGAGAGAGGGGGAGGGAGAGGAGCGAGGGTGGTGGAGAGGAGAGAGGGGGGGAGAGGAGAGAGAGGGGGGAGAGGAGAGAGAGGGGTGGAGAGCAGAGAGAGAGGGGGAGAGGAGAGAGAGGGGGGAGAGGAGAGAGTGGGGAGAGGAGAGAGAGTGGGGGGAGAGGAGTGAGTGGAGGAGTGGAGAGAGAGGGGGGGAGAGGAGAGAGAGGGGGGGAGAGGAGAGAGAGAGGGGGGAGAGGAGAGAGGGGGAGAGGAGAGGGGAGGGAGAGCAGAGAGGGGGGAGAGGAGAGAGAGGGGGGAGAGGAGAGAGAGGGGGGAGAGGAGAGAGGGGGAGAGGAGAGAGAGGGGGGAGAGGACAGAGGGTGGAGAGGAGAGAGGGGGGAGAGGAGAGGGGGGGAGAGAGAGAGAGGGGGGAGAGAGGGGGAGGGGGGAGAGAGGGGGGAGGGAGAGGAGAGAGGGGGTGGGAGAGGAGAGGAGGGGGGAGAGGAGAGGGAGGAGAGGAGAAGGGGGGAGAGGTGAGAGGGGGAGAGGAGGGGGGAGAGGAGCGAGGGGGGAGGGAGAAGAGAGTGGGGGGAGGGAGAAGAGAGTGGGGGGAGAGAGAGGAGAGTGGGGGGGAGAGAGGGGTTTGGGAGAGGTGGGAGAGGAGAGGAGAGGTGGGAGAGGACTGGAGAGGGGGAGAGGAGAGGGGGAGAGGAGAGGGGGAGAGGAGAGAGGGGGAGAGGAGAGGAGAGGGGGAGGGAGAGGAGAGAGGGGAGAGGGAGAGGAGAGAAGGGGGAGGGAGAGGAGAGAGGGGTGAGGGAGAGGAGAGAGGGGAGAGGGAGAGGAGAGAGGGGGGAGGGAGAGGAGAGAGGGTGGAGAGTGGGGTAGGGAGGGGGGGAGGGAGAGGGGGGGATGGAGAGGAGAGAGGGGGGAGAGAGAGGGAGAGGAGGGAGAGGGAGAGGAGGGAGAGGGAGAGGAGGGAGAGGGTGGAGGGAGAGGGAGGGGGGGAGGGAGAGGAGAGATGGGGGTGGGAGAGGGAGGGAGGGTGAGGAGAGGGGTGGGGAGAGGACGGGGGGAGAGGATCGGGGGGAGAAGGGGGAGGAGCGGGAGGGTGGAGAGGAGCGGGAGGGAAGGGGAGAGGAGGGAGAGGAGAGAGAGAGAGTAAAGCAGGGAGAGACGGGGAGGGAGAGAGAGAGGGGGAGGGAGAGGAGAGAGGGGGGAGGGTGAGGAGAGGGAGGGAGTGTGGGGGGGGATGGTGAGGAGAGGGAGGGAGGGTGGGGAGGGAGCGAGGGTGAGGAGAGGGGTGGGAGAGGATGGGGGAGAGGACGGGGAGAGGACGGAGGGGAGAGGGGGAGAGGACGGGGGGGAGAAGGGGAGGCAATGATGGAGAGGAGAGGGGAGGAGGAGAGGGAGCGGGAGGGAGGAGAGGACCGGGAGGGAAGGCGAGGGAGGGAGAGGGGAGGGGAGGGAGAGGAGGGAGAGGGAGGGAGAGGAGAGGGAGGGAGAGAGAGTAAAGCAGGGATAGATGGGGTTGGAGGCAAATTGGATTCCTGCCAAACTATAGAACATCCGATCATATCTTCACCCTACAGACCCTAATTGACAAACACGTTCACAATAACAAAAGCAAAATCTACGCATGCTTTGTAGATTTCCAGAAGGCTTTCGACTCCATCTGGCATGACGGTTTATTCCTGAAACTTATCGAAAGTGGGGTAGGAGGGAAAACATATGATGTAATTAAATCAATGTATACAAACAACAAATGTGCAGTTAAAATTGGAGACAAACAAACAAAATACTTCCCACAGGGGCGGGGGGTGACGCAGGGCTCGCCAATCTCACCGACACTCTTTAATATTTACATAAATGGATTGGCAAAACTACTTGAACAATCTACAGCACCCGGCCTCACCCTATATGAATCCAAGGTTAAATTCCTCCTCTATGCAGACGACCTGGTTCTGCTGTCACCTACTAAAGAGGGGCTACAGCAAAACCTGGACCTGCTGGAGTCGTACTGCCAGACTTGGGCCCTGACAATAAATCCCCAAAAAACCAAAGTCCTTGTGTTCCAGCAAAGATCCAAACATCAGGGACCCAAAATAAATTTCACAGTAGGAACAACCAAAATTGAACAAACCACTAACTACACATACTTGGGCTTAAAAATCAGTTCTACGGGAAACTTCAAACTGGCTGTGAATGAACTGAAAGAGAAAGCAAGAAGGGCTTTCTATGCCATCAAAAAATCAATCCAAATAGAAATCCCAATTAGCATTTGGCTCAAAATTTTCAAATCAGTAATTGAACCAATTGCACTCTATGGCAGTGAGGTATGGGGACCGCTAACTCAACAAGAATTTGCAAAATGGGACAAACACCCAATTGAGATTCTACATGCAGAATTCTGTAAAAGTATCCTCCGGACTCAAAGGAAAACAGTAAACAATGCATGCAGGGCGGAACTAGGCCAATATCCATTAATAATCACTATCCAAAAAAGAGCCACCAAATTTTGGAATCACCTACAAATGAGCAATCCCCAATGCTATCACTACGACGCCCTGAAATGCCAAGAGCTGACCATAAAGAAGAATACCCTCAGTCAACTAGTCCTGGGACTCAGTGAAGTAACTACTAACAATACTAACAATAACCAGCCCCAGGACAGTGACAGGGTAACACAAAGAATTCGACCCAACACAATCGTCGCTAAGCAAAAGGAAAAATATCTGACATATTGGGCAGAAACAACAAAAACCCAAAGCAAACTCAATTGCTACTTGGCCCTAAACAGACAATACAACATAGCTGATTACCTGACCATGGTAAAGGATAACAAACTGAGAAGAACCTTGACAAGGTACAGACTTAGCGAACATAGCCTAGCGATCGAAAAAGGCAGACACAGGCAGACCAGGCTGCCAAGAGAGGACAGGATATGCTCTCACTGCAGTCAGGAGTGGTGGAGACAGAGATGCACTTCCTCACAGCTTGTGGAAAATATCAGGGCATCAGGGAGAATTTCTACCAAAAATTCTCACAAATATGCCCTGATTTCAGAAATCTGAATGACAACCAAAAACTCCCATTCCTACTGGGAGAGGAGAGAAGCTGTGTAACGCTGGCGGCGCACTATGTTGCAGCTTGCCATGAACAGAGGGACAACCAGTAAGCTAAGAAAAAAATATATATAAACAATGCGAATGTATATTTATACACTCAGGGATATACCTGTTTATACACTGTATGAATAGAACTGCGTTTATGTGCTGAACCATAAATGTATTTTGATGCTTTGGCAACATAAGATGTAACTTATCATGCCAATAAAGCGATTTAAATTGTAAATTGTAAAATTGTGAGGGAGTGAAGGATGGAAAGAGTGAGGGGGTGGGACAGGGAGGGAGAGCTTACCTTCTTCCTTCCTTCCTTCACAGGTGTCCATCGGACCAGCCCACAGGCGCTTCTTCC
>NC_140997.1:106310730-106349177 GCF_052327205.1 Somniosus microcephalus
CTCTCACATTCTCTCTCTCACATACTCTCTCTCTCCATCTCACCCAATCTCTCTCACCAAACACACAACACCCAACCCAACACAACACCCAACAACACACCCAACACACACCCCAACACACACACCCCAACACACACACACCCCAACAACACACCCCCCCAAACCACACACCCCAAACACACACCCAACACACACAACCCCAACACACACACCCCAAACACACACACCAACACACACACCCAACCCAACACACACCACACAACACCACACCACACACACACACACCCAACACACACACCCCAACACACACACCCCACACACTCACAACCAACACACACACACACCTCAACACACACTCCCACAATCTCACACACAACACACACACACAACACACACCTCACAACACACACACACCCCAACACACACTCACAACACCACACCTCTCACACACACACTCACTCACACATCACTCACACACCCACCACACACACAACACACTCTCACACACTCTCTCACAACACTCATCTCACATCTCACTCTCACATTCTCTCTCACACATCTCTCTCACAACTCTCTCACACAATCTCTCTCACACTCACTCTCTCTCTCACATTCTCTCTCTCACACTCTCTCTCACACACTCTCACACATCACTCCCTCTCACACACTCTCTCTCACATTCTCTCTCTCACACATTCTCTCTCTCTCTCACTCTCTCTCACATTCTCTCTCTCTCACATTCTCACTCTCACAATCTCTCTCTCACTCACTCTCTCTCTCACCATTCTCTCTCTCACAATCTCTCTCTCTCACATTCTCTCTCTCACATTCTCTCTCTCTCACTCTCTCTCACACATCTCTCTCTCACATCTCTCTCTCACATTCTCTCTCTCTCTCACTCTCTCACACATTCTCTCTCTCACATTCTCTCTCTCACATTCTCTCTCTCACATTCTCTCTCTCTCACATTCTCTCTCTCTCACATTCTCTCTCTCACATTCTCTCTCTCTCACATTCTCTCTCTCTCACATTCTCTCTCTCACATCTCTCTCTCACATTCTCTCTCTCTCACTCTCTCACACATTCTCTCTCTCACATTCTCTCTCTCACATTCTCTCTCTCTCACATTCTCTCTCTCTCACATTCTCTATCTCACATTCTCTCTCTCTCACATTCTCTCTCTCACATTATCTCTCTCACATTCTCTCTCTCACATTCTCTCTCTCAAATTCTGTCTCTCACATTCTCTCTCTCTCACATTCTCTCTCTCTCTCACATTCCCTCTCTCACATTCTCTCTCTCTCACATTCTCTCTCTCTCACATTCTCTCTCTCACATTCTTTCTCTCACAAATTCTGTCTCTCACATTCTCTCTCTCTCACATTCTCTCTCTCTCTCACATTCTCTCTCTCACATTCTCTCTCTCACATTCTCTCTCTCTCAAATTCTGTCTCTCACATTCTCTCTCTCTCACATTCTCTCTCTCTCTCACATTCTCTCTCTCACATTCTCTCTCTCACATTCTCTCTCTCTCACATTCTCTCTCTCACATTCTTTCTCTCACATTCTCTCTCTCTCACATTCTCTCTCTCTCACATTTTCTCTCTCACATTCTATCTCTCTCACATTCTCTCTCTCTCACACTCTCTCTCTCACATTCTCTCTCTCACATTCTCTATCTCTCACAATCTCTCTCTCACATTCTCTCTCTCTCACATTCTCTCTCTCACATTCTCTCTCTCACATTCTCTATCTCTCACAATCTCTCTCTCACATTCTCTCTCTCTCACATTCTCTCTCTCACACATTCTCTCTCTCACATTCTCTCTCTCTCACATTCTCTCTCTCACATTCTCTCTCTCTCACATTCTCTGTCTCATATTCTCTCTCTCACATTCTCTCTCTCTCACATTCTCTCTCTCACATTCTCTCTCTCTCACATTCTCTGTCTCATATCCTCTCTCTCACATTCTCTCTCTCTCACATTCTCTCTCTCACATTCTCTCTCACATTCTCTCTCTCACATTCTCTCTCTCACATTCTCTCTCACATTCTCTCTCTCACATTCAGTTCAGTTCAGTTCAAATGCTTTATTGGCATGAAAGTTTACAGAGAACCATATTGCCAAAGCTTACATAGCAAAAAGGTACAGTTTTCCAACATTCTGTAGGTGTCAATCGATTTGACATTTGTTGGGTACATACAATATTACATTTAAACAATATTAATTTTAAACAGTCTTTCTACTTCATTTGGTACATTCAATATTAATTTTAAACAGTCTTACTTTTAAACAGTCCTCAGGTTGTGACATGTTGTTACATATTTGGCCCCAAGGTATGGTCTGTCTCCTTCTCCTAGGACTAATCTCAATTTTGACAGGTCATCCAATTCCTTGAAATCTGGGGTTGTTTGGCTTAGCTTGTTGAATAATATGTTTCTTGATGTGTTGAATTTTTCGCATTTTAGGAGAAAATGCATTTCTGTTTCAACCTCGCCAGCCAGACATTGATCGCATATTCTATTCTCTCTAGGCTGCCAGGATTTCTTGTATCTGCCTTTTTCAATTTCCAGTTGGTGGTCGCTTAGTCTGTACCTGGTGAGGGTCTGTCTCTGTTTTGTGTCTCTGATGGTCGTGAGGTAGTCTGCCAGTTTATAATCTCTTTTTAGGGCCCTCTCTCTCTCACATTCTCTGTCTCATATCCTCTCTCTCACATTCTCTCTCTCACATTCTCTCTCTCACATTCTCTCTCTCAAATTCTGTCTCTCACATTCTCTCTCTCTCACATTTTCTCTCTCACATTCTCTCTCTCACATTCTCTCTCACATTCTCTCTCTCTCACATTCTCTCTCTCTCTCACATTCCCTCTCTCACATTCTCTCTCTCTCACATTCTCTCTCTCACATTCTCTCTCTCTCACATTCTCTCTCTCACATTCTCTCTCTCACATTCCAATTCCAATTCCAATTCCAATTCAAATGCTTTATTGGCATGAAAGTTTACAGAGAACCATATTGCCAAAGCTTACATAGCAAAAAGGTACAGTTTTCCAACATTCTGTAGGTGTCAATCGATTTGACATTTGTTGGGTACATACAATATTACTTTTAAACAATATTAATTTTAAACAGTCTTTGTACTTCATTTGGTACGTTCAATATTAATTTTAAACAGTCTTAATTTTAAACAGTCCTCAGGTTGTGACATGTTGTTACATATTTGGCCCCAAGGTATGGTCTGTCTCCTTCTCCTAGGACTAATCTCAATTTTGACAGGTCATCCAATTCCTTGAAATCTGGGGTTGTTTGGCTTAGCTTGTTGAATAATATGTTTCTTGATGTGTTGAATTTTTCGCATTTTAGGAGGAAATGCATCTCTGTTTCAACCTCGCCGGCCAGACATTGATCGCATATTCTATTCTCTCTAGGCTGCCAGGATTTCTTGTATCTGCCTTTTTCAATTTCCAGTTGGTGGTCGCTTAGTCTGTACCTGGTGAGGGTCTGTCTCTGTTTTGTGTCTCTGATGGTCGTGAGGTAGTCTGCCAGTTTATATTCTCTTTTTAGGGCCCGGTAACATTCTAATCTGCTTTGGCTTTCGGTTATTTTGTTCCAATGTTCCAGGTAGGTTTCTTTGCATTTTTTAATGATTTGGTTCACTCGGATTGGTGTTTGGACGGCTGTGTTGGTCTGGGGCTGGTCAGGGTCCGGCTGAGTACTTAGTTTCCGTAGCAGCTGACTCAGGGGACTCTTTTCTGGGTTTAGCTCTTGGGTCTGAAAGGCTTTGAAATGAAGGGTGTCTGGGGAGCTAGATTTGAGGTGATTTAGGAAGTTTAGTGCTCGTTTTTGGATGTTTATTATCAGTGGGTATCTGCCTAGTTCGGCTCTGCATGCATTTGTTGGCGTTTTTCTTTGGGTGCGAAGGATGCTTCGGCAGAATTCTGCATGTAGGGCTTCTATTGTATGTTTTTCCCATTTAGTGTAGCTTTGGTGATTTAGAGGGCCCCATATTTAACTACCGTACAGTGCAATGGGCAGGATTATGCTGTCAAATATTTTGAGCCAGATTTTGATTGGGATTTGGATGTTGTAGAATTTTCTTTTTATTGCATATAGGGCTCTTCGGGCTTTTTCTTTTAGTGCATTCACTGCTATGCTGAAGCTCCCTGATGCTGTAATAGTTAGACCAAGGTAGGTGTAGCTCATAGTGTGTCCTATAGTGGTATCACTGAGGGTAAACTGGTATTTGTTTTCCTGACATCTGGGCCTTTTTTGAAAAATCATGATGTTCGTTTTCTTTAGATTTACTGTTAGAGCCCAATTTTGGCAGTATTTGTCGAGTAGGTCTAGTTGTTGCTGTAATCCCTGTTCTGTGGGAGACAGCAGAACCAGGTCGTCCGCATAGAACAGGGATTTCACTTCTCCATCCAGGAGACGGAGACCTGGTGACTCGCTTTGCTCCAGCATGTCTGCTAATTCATTTATGTATATGTTGAACAGGGTCGGGCTCAAATTGCAGCCCTGCCGGACGCCTCTTCTCTGGGTGAAGAAATCGGTGCGTTTGTCTCCAATTTTGACCCCGCATTTGTTTTTCAGATACATTGATTTAATAAGGTCATAGACTTTGCCCCCTATTCAACATTGAAGAAGTTTATAATAGAGCCCTTCGTGCCATATAGAGTCAAAGGCTTTCTTGAAGTCGATGAAACAGGCGAATATTTTCCCATTTTTTGTTTGGTGTATATGTTTTTCAATGAGGGTGTGAAGGGTATAGATATGGTCGGCGGTGCGGTGTTTTGGAAGAAAGCCTATTTGGTTTTTTCTGAGGATATTATGTTTGTTAAGAAAATCAAGTAATCTACTATTTAGAATACTGCAGAATAACTTCCCTAGACAACTGTTGACACAGATGCCGCGGTAGTTATTTGGGTCTGATTTGTTTCCGCTTTTATATATGGGGGAGATTAGTCCTTGGCACCAGATATCGGGAAAACAGCCTGAACGTAATATGATGTTGAATAATTTGAGTACCGCACCCTGCATCTCCATATTGCTGAACTTGAGCATTTCATTTTTGATGTTGTCTGGGCCACAGGCTTTCTTTAGGTGGAGAGATTTTGTTTTTGTGGCCAGTTCTTTCCATGTGATTGGGGAGTCTAGAGGGTTTTGGTTGTCTTTGATTGTTGCTTCTAATGTGTGGAGTTTTTCTGTGACCTGATGTTGACTTGGGTTTGTTTCGTTTATTGGGATGTCTTTGTAGAGGTTTTCAAAATGTGTTCTCCAGATGTCGCCATCTTGGATTGGTAATGCTTGCAATTGTGTTGTACTCAGGTTATTCCACATTTCCCAGAATTGTTTTGGATTGGTGGAGTTTTCAATTTCTTCGAGTATTTTGTGGGTATAGTTTTGTGTTTTGTTCCTAATGGTGTGTTTATATCTTTTGAGGGTTTCATTGTATCTAGTACGTAGGTCCGGATTGTTTGGTTGGCGATGCTTTTGGTTTGATATTTTTCTCAGGTCTTTTCTGGCATTTTTGCATTCGTGGTCAAACCATTTCTTATTTTTATTTTGTCTTTTGTGACTCTTCCTCTTCTGTTTCACGAGGTCGGCTTTTACAGCTGCCTCATGAAAGATCATATTTATATCCTCTATGGCCATGTTTACCCCATCTCTGGTGATCTCATATAGATTTTCTTTAAATTTTGAAATTTTACTTGTGAGATCAGGTGAATTTAGTGCTGTGATGAATTTATCTCCACTGTCTGGGGCCCATCTGTATGTCTGGTTTATTTTATGTAGCTTACTGGGTTCCTTTTTTGTGTCTGTAGTTTGGGCAGAAAGTTTAAGGTACACATTTATTTGGTTATGGTCTGAGAGGGGGGATTGCTGCCTGACAGTGAATGCGTTGATATCGCAGGGGTCCAGGTCAGTGATTGTATAATCCACCACACTAGACCCAAGAGTTGAGGAATATGTGAGTCTCCCTAAGGAGTCCCCTCCGAACCTACCGTTAACTATGTACAGGCCTAAGGCTCGGCAGAGTTGCACTACCTCCCTACCGCTTTTATTTATTTCACAATCGAGGTTGTTTCGGTTTGCGATGGCTGGTGTGACATATAGGGGGGTCTGGCCAAACACATGGTTGTTGCCCTGTGGGTCTATGAAGTCAGGTTCACATCCTGTCCTTGCATTTAGGTCCCCACATAGTAGCACCTTTCCTTGGGCCTGGAAATGGCTGATTTCCATGTGGAGAGTGTCAAATATCTCCTCTTCAAAATATGGCGATTCTATTGGAGGTATATAGATCGCACATAAGTAAACATCGTTTTTTGCTATTCCTATATTTTTATCTAATTTTAGCCATACGTGTGATTTTCCCTGTTTTATCGGTGAGATGTGTTTGTTCAGTTCTCCTTTATACCACACCAGGATTCCCCCGGAGGTTCTGCCCTTGCGTGTCTTAATGTTCTTTACTGAAGGCACAATAATTTCATGGTACATTGGGGGACAGTGGGTCGGCATGTCCTTTTGGCACCATGTTTCTGTTAACACAATTATATCAATGTCTTTTATAGCTTTTAGGAATTCAGGGTCTGTACTCTTCATCCCAAAAGTTGAGGAGCGGAGGCCCTGGATATTCCTCTCTCTCTCACATTCTCTCTCTCTCACATTCTCTCTCTCACATTCTCTCTCTCTCACATTCTCTCTCTCACATTCTCTCTCTCTCACACACTCTCTCTCACATTCTCTCTCTCACATTCTCTATCTCACATTCTCTCTCTCTCACATACTCTCTCTCACATTCTCTCTCACATTCTCTCTCTCACATTCTCTCTCTCACTCTCTCTCTCTCTCTCTCTCTCACATTCTCTCTCTCACATTCTCTCTATCTCACATTCTCTCTCTCACATTTTCTCTCTCACATTTTCTCTCTCTCACATTCTCTCTCTCACATTCTCTCTCTCACATTCTCTCCAATTCCAATTCCAATTCCAATTAAAATGCTTTATTGGCATGAAAGTTTACAGAGAACCATATTGCCAAAGCTTACATAGCAAAAAGGTACAGTTTTCCAACATTCTGTAGGTGTCAATCGATTTGACATTTGTTGGGTACATACAATATTACTTTTAAACAATATTAATTTTAAACAGTCTTTGTACTTCATTTGGTACGTTCAATATTAATTTTAAACAGTCTTAATTTTAAACAGTCCTCAGGTTGTGACATGTTGTTACATATTTGGCCCCTCTCTCTCTCACATTCTCTCACATTCTCTCTCTCTCTCACATTCTCTCTCTCACATTCTCTCTCTCACATTCTCTCTCTCTCTCACATTCTCTCTCTCACATTCTCTCTCTCATTCTCTCTCTCACATTCTCTCTCTCTCTCACATTCTCTCTCTCTCACATTCTCTCTCTCACATTCTCTCTCTCTCACATTCTCTCGCTCTCACATTCTCTCTCTCACATTCACTCTCTCACATTCTCTCTCTCTCTCACATTCTCTCTCTCACATTCTCTCTCTCACATTCTCTCTCTCTCTCACATTCCAATTCCAATTCCAATTCCAATTCCAATTCAAATGCTTTATTGGCATGAAAGTTTACAGAGAACCATATTGCCAAAGCTTACATAGCAAAAAGGTACAGTTTTCCAACATTCTGTAGGTGTCAATCGATTTGACATTTGTTGGTTACATACAATATTACTTTTAAACAATATTAATTTTAAACAGTCTTTGTACTTCATTTGGTACGCTCAATATTAATTTTAAACAGTCTAAATTTTAAAACAGTCCTCAGGTTGTGACATGTTGTTACATATTTGGCCCCAAGGTATGGTCTGTCTCCTTCTCCTAGGACTAATCTCAATTTTGACAGGTCATCCAATTCCTTGAAATCTGGGGTTGTTTGGCTTAGCTTGTTGAATAATATGTTTCTTGATGTGTTGAATTTTTCGCATTTTAGGAGGAAATGCATTTCTGTTTCAACCTCGCCGGCCAGACATTGATCGCATATTCTATTCTCTCTAGGCTGCCAGGATTTCTTGTATCTGCCTTTTTCAATTTCCAGTTGGTGGTCGCTTAGTCTGTACCTGGTCTCTCTCTCACATTCTCTCTCTCACATTCTCTCTCTCACATTCACTCTCTCACATTCTCTCTCTCACATTCTCTCTCTCTCACATTCCAATTCCAATTCCAATTCCAATTCCAATTAAAATGCTTTATTGGCATGAAAGTTTACAGAGAACCATATTGCCAAAGCTTACATAGCAAAAAGGTACAGTTTTCCAACATTCTGTAGGTGTCAATCGATTTGACATTTGTTGGGTACATACAATATTACTTTTAAACAATATTAATTTTAAACAGTCTTTGTACTTCATTTGGTACGTTCAATATTAATTTTAAACAGTCTTAATTTTAAACAGTCCTCAGGTTGTGACATGTTGTTACATATTTGGCCCCAAGGTATGGTCTGTCTCCTTCTCCTAGGACTAATCTCAATTTTGACAGATCATCCAATTCCTTGAAATCTGGGGTTGTTTGGCTTAGCTTGTTGAATAATATGTTTCTTGATGTGTTGAATTTTTCGCATTTTAGGAAGAAATGCATTTCTGTTTCAACCTCGCCAGCCAGACATTGATCGCATATTCTATTCTCTCTAGGCTGCCAGGATTTCTTGTATCTGCCTTTTTCAATTTCCAGTTGGTGGTCGCTTAGTCTGTACCTGGTGAGGGTCTGTCTCTGTTTTGTGTCTCTGATGGTCGTGAGGTAGTCTGCCAGTTTATATTCTCTTTTTAGGGCCCGGTAACATTCTAATCTGCTTTGGCTTTCGGTTATTTTGTTCCAATGTTCCAGGTAGGTTTCTTTGCATTTTTTAATGATTTGGTTCACTCGGATTGGTGTTTGGGCGGCTGTGTTGGTCTGGGGCTGGTCAGGGTCCGGCTGAGTACTTAGTTTCCGTAGCAGCTGACTCAGGGGACTCTTTTCTGGGTTTAGCTCTTGGGTCTGAAAGGCTTTGAAATGAAGGGTGTCTGGGGAGCTAGATTTGAGGTGATTTAGGAAGTTTAGTGCTCGTTTTTGGATGTTTATTATCAGTGGGTATCTGCCTAGTTCGGCTCTGCATGCATTTGTTGGCGTTTTCCTTCATTCTCTCTCTCTCTCTCACATTCTCTCTGTCTCTCTCACATTCTCTCTCTCTATCTCTCTCTCTCACATTCTCTCTCTCACATTCTCTCTCTCTCTCACATTCTCTCTCACATTCTCTCTCTCACATTCTCTCACTCTCTCTCTCTCATTCTCTCTCTCACATTCTCTCTCTCACATTCTCTCTCTCTCACATTCTCTCTCTCTCTCTCAAACACATTCTCTCTCTCACATTCTCTCTCTCACATTCTATCTCTCACATTCCCTCTCACATTCTCTCTCTCTCTCTCACTCTCTCTCTCTCTCTCACATTCTCTCTCTCACATTCTCTCTCTCTCACATTCTCTCTCTCACATTCTCTCTCTCTCACATTCTCTCTCTCTCTCTCTCTCACATTCTCTCGCTCTCTCTCTCTCTCTCACATTCTCTCTCTCTCTCTCTCTCACATTCTCTCACTCTCTCTCTCTCTCTCACATTCTCTCTCACATTCTCTCTCTCTCACATTCTCTCTCGCACATTCTCTCTCTCTCACATTCTCTCTCTCTCTCTCTCTCACATTCTCTCTCTCTCTCTCAAACACATTCTCTCTCTCACATTCTCTCTCTCACATTCCCTCTCACATTCTCTCTCTCTCTCTCACTCTCTCTCTCTCTCTCACATTCTCTCTCTCACATTCTCTCTCTCTCACATTCTCTCTCTCACATTCTCTCTCTCTCACATTCTCTCTCTCTCTCTCTCTCACATTCTCTCGCTCTCTCTCTCTCTCACATTCTCTCTCTCTCTCTCTCTCACATTCTCTCGCTCTCTCTCTCTCTCACATTAGCTCTCTCACATTCTCTCTATCTCACATTCTCTCTCTCACATTCTCTCTCTCTCACATTCTCTCTCTCACATTCTCTCTCATATTCTCTCTCTCACATTCTCTCTCTCTCACACATTCTCTCTCTCACATTCTCTCTCTCTCTCACATTCTCTCTCTCACATTCTCTCTCTCTCACATTCTCTCTCTCACATTCTCTCTCACATTCTCTCTCTCACATTCTCTCTCTCTCTCACATTCTCTCTCTCTCACATTCTCTCTCACATTCTCTCTCTCACATTCTCTCTCTCTCACATTCACTCTCTCACATTCTCTCTCTCTCTCACATTCTCTCTCTCTCACATTCTCTCTCTCACATTCTCTCTCTCTCACATTCTCTCTCACATTCTCTCTCTCACATTCTCTCTCTCTCACATTCTCTCTCTCTCACATTCACTCTCTCACATTCTCTCTCTCTCTCACATTCTCTCTCTCTCACATTCTCTCTCTCACATTCACTCTCTCACATTCTCTCTCTCACATTCTCTCTCTCTCATATTCTCTCTCTCTCACATTCTCTCTCTCTCTCTCACATTCTCTCTCTCTATCTCTCTCTCTCACATTCTCTCTCACATTCTCTCTCTCACATTCTCTCTCTCTCACATTCTCTCTCTCACATTCTCTCTCTCAGATTCTCTCTCTCTCTCTCTCTCACTCTCACATTCTCTCTATCTCTCTCTCTCACATTCTCTCTCTCTCTCACATTCTCTCACACATTCTCTCTCTCACATTCTCTCTCTCTCTCACATTCTCTCTCTCACATTCTCTCTCTCACATTCTCTCTCTCACATTCTCTCTCTCAAATTCTGTCTCTCACATTCTCTCTCTCACATTCTCTCACTCTCACATTCTCTCTCTCACATTCTCTCTCTCACATTCTCTCTCTCTCACATTCTCTCTCTCACATTCTCTCTCTCACATTCTCTCACTCTCACATTCTCTCTCTCACATTCTCTCTCTCACATTCTCTCTCTCTCACATTCTCTCTCTCACATTCTCTCTCTCACATTCTCTCTCTCACATTCTCCAATTCCAATTCCAATTCCAATTAAAATGCTTTATTGGCATGAAAGTTTACAGAGAACCATATTGCCAAAGCTTACATAGCAAAAAGGTACAGTTTTCCAACATTCTGTAGGTGTCAATCGATTTGACATTTGTTGGGTACATACAATATTACCTTTAAACAATATTAATTTTAAACAGTCTTTGTACTTCATTTGGTACGTTCAATATTAATTTTAAACAGTCTTAATTTTAAACAGTCCTCAGGTTGTGACATGTTGTTACATATTTGGCCCCAAGGTATGGTCTGTCTCCTTCTCCTAGGACTAATCTCAATTTTGACAGATCATCCAATTCCTTGAAATCTGGGGTTGTTTGGCTTAGCTTGTTGAATAATATGTTTCTTGATGTGTTGAATTTTTCGCATTTTAGGAGGAAATGCATTTCTGTTTCAACCTCGCCAGCCAGACATTGATCGCATATTCTATTCTCTCTAGGCTGCCAGGATTTCTTGTATCTGCCTTTTTCAATTTCCAGTTGGTGGTCGCTTAGTCTGTACCTGGTGAGGGTCTGTCTCTGTTTTGTGTCTCTGATGGTCGTGAGGTAGTCTGCCAGTTTATATTCTCTTTTTAGGGCCCGGTAACATTCTAATCTGCTTTGGCTTTCGGTTATTTTGTTCCAATGTTCCAGGTAGGTTTCTTTGCATTTTTTAATGATTTGGTTCACTCGGATTGGTGTTTGGGCGGCTGTGTTGGTCTGGGGCTGGTCAGGGTCCGGCTGAGTACTTAGTTTCCGTAGCAGCTGACTCAGGGGACTCTTTTCTGGGTTTAGCTCTTGGGTCTGAAAGGCTTTGAAATGAAGGGTGTCTGGGGAGCTAGATTTGAGGTGATTTAGGAAGTTTAGTGCTCGTTTTTGGATGTTTATTATCAGTGGGTATCTGCCTAGTTCGGCTCTGCATGCATTTGTTGGCGTTTTCCTTTGGGTGCGAAGGATGCTTCGGCAGAATTCTGCATGTAGGGCTTCTATTGTATGTTTTTCCCATTTAGTGTAGCTTTGGTGATTTAGCGGGCCCCATACTTCACTACCGTACAGTGCAATGGGCAGGATTATGCTGTCAAATATTTTGAGCCAGATTTTGATTGGGATTTGGATGTTGTAGAATTTTCTTTTTATTGCATATAGGGCTCTTCGGGCTTTTTCTTTTAGTGCATTCACTGCTATGCTGAAGCTCCCTGATGCTGTAATAGTTAGACCAAGGTAGGTGTAGCTCATAGTGTGTCCTATAGTGATATCACTGAGGGTAAACTGGTATTTGTTTTCCTGACATCTGGGCCTTTTTTGAAAAATCATGATGTTCGTTTTCTTTAGATTTACTGTTAGAGCCCAATTTTGGCAGTATTTGTCGAGTAGGTCTAGTTGTTGCTGTAATCCCTGTTCTGTGGGAGACAGCAGAACCAGGTCGTCCGCATAGAACAGGGATTTCACTTCTGCATCTAGGAGACGGAGACCTGGTGACTCGCTTTGCTCCAGCATGTCTGCTAATTCATTTATGTATATGTTGAACAGGGTCGGGCTCAAATTGCAGCCCTGCCGGACGCCTCTTCTCTGGGTGAAGAAATCGGTGCGTTTGTCTCCAATTTTGACCCCGCATTTGTTTTTCAGATACATTGATTTAATAAGGTCATAGACTTTGCCCCCTATTCCACATTGAAGAAGTTTATAATAGAGCCCTTCGTGCCATATAGAGTCAAAGGCTTTCTTGAAGTCGATGAAACAGGCGAATATTTTCCCATTTTTTGTTTGGTGTTTATGTTTTTCAATGAGGGTGTGAAGGGTATTGATATGGTCGGCGGTGCGGTGTTTTGGAAGAAAGCCTATTTGGTTTTTTCTGAGGATATTATGTTTGTTAAGAAAATCAAGTAATCTGCTATTTAGAATACTGCAGAATAACTTCCCTAGACAACTGTTGACACAGATGCCGCGGTAGTTATTTGGGTCTGATTTGTTTCCGCTTTTATATATGGGGGAGATTAGTCCTTGGCACCAGATATCGGGAAAACAGCCTGAACGTAATATGATGTTGAATAATTTGAGTACCGCACCCTGCATCTCCATATTGCTGAACTTGAGCATTTCATTTTTGATGTTGTCTGGGCCACAGGCTTTCTTTAGGTGGAGAGATTTTGTTTTTGTGGCCAGTTCTTTCCATGTGATTGGGGAGTCTAGAGGGTTTTGGTTGTCTTTGATTGTTGCTTCTAATGTGTGGAGTTTTTCTGTGACCTGATGTTGACTTGGGTTTGTTTCGTTTATTGGGATGTCTTTGTAGAGGTTTTCAAAATGTGTTCTCCAGATGTCGCCATCTTGGATTGGTAATGCTTGCAATTGTGTTGTACTCAGGTTATTCCACATTTCCCAGAATTGTTTTGGGTTGGTGGAGTTTTCAATTTCTTCTAGTATTTTGTGGGTATAGTTTTGTGTTTTGTTCCTAATGGTGTGTTTATATCTTTTGAGGGTTTCATTGTATCTAGTACGTAGGTCCGGATTGTTTGGTTGGCGATGCTTTTGGTTTGATATTTTTCTCAGGTCTTTTCTGGCATTTTTGCATTCGTGGTCAAACCATTTCTTATTTTTATTTTGTCTTTTGTGACTCTTCCTCTTCTGTTTCTCTCTCTCTCAAACACATTCTCTCTCTCACATTCTCTCTCTCACATTTTCTCTCTCACATTCTCTCTCTCACATTTTCTCTCTCACATTCTCTCTCTCTCACATTCTCTCTCTCACATTTTCTCTCTCACATTCTCTCTCTCTCACATTCTCTCTCTCTCACATTCTCTCTCTCTCTCACATTCCCTCTCTCACATTCTCTCTCTCACATTCTCTCTCTCTCTCACACTCTCTCTCTCTCACATTCTCTCACATTCTCTCTCTCTCACATTTTCTCTCTCAAATTCTCTCTCTCTCACATTCTCTCTCTCTCACATTCTCTCTCTCTCTCACATTCCCTCTCTCACATTCTCTCTCTCACATTCTCTCTCTCTCTCACACTCTCTCTCTCTCACATTCTCTCTCTCACATTCTCTCTCTCTCTCACATTCTCTCTCTCTCACATTCTCTCTCACACATTCTCTCTCTCACATTCTCTCTCTCTCTCACATTCTCTCTCTCACACATTCTCTCTCACATTCTCTCTCTCTCACATTCTCTCTCTCACATTCTCTCTCTCACATTCTCTCTCTCACATTCTCTCTCTCTCACATTCTCTCTCACATTCTCTCTCACATTCTCTCTCTCACATTCTCTCTCTCACATTCTCTCTCTCTCACATTCTCTCGCTCTCACATTCTCTCTCCCTCACATTCTCTCTCTCACATTCACTCTCTCACATTCTCTCTCTCTCTCACATTCTCTCTCTCACATTCTCTCTCTCTCACATTCTCTCTCTCACATTCTCTCTCTTTCACATTCTCTCTCTCTCACATTCTCTCTCTCTCTCTCACATTCTCTCTCTCTATCTCTCTCTCTCACATTCTCTCTCTCACATTCTCTCTCTCTCTCACATTCTCTCTCACATTCTCTCTCTCACATTCTCTCACTCTCTCTCTCTCACACTCTCTCTCTCTCACATTCTCTCTCTCACATTCTCTCTCTCACATTCTCTCACTCTCTCTCTCTCACATTCTCTCTCTCACATTCTCACTCTCACATTCTCTCTCTCACATTCTCTCTCTCACATTCTCTCTCTCTCACATTCTATCTCTCTCTCTCTCTCCCATTCTCTCTCTCACATTCCCTCTCCCATTCTCTCTCTCTCTCTCTCTCTCACATTCTCTCTCTCTCTCTCTCACATTCTCTCTCTCACATTCTCTCTCTCTCACACTCTCTCACATTCTCTCTCTCACATTCTCTCTCTCACATTCTCTCTCTCTCACATTCTCTCTCTCACATTCTCTCTCACATTCTCTCTCTCTCACATTCTCTCTCTCCCTCTCTCTCACATTCTCTCGCTCTCTCTCTCTCTCACATTATCTCTCTCACATTCTCTCTATCTCCCATTCTCTCTCTCACATTCTCTCTCTCACATTTTCTCCCTCTCACATTCTCTCTCACATTCTCTCTCTCACATTCTCTCTCTCACATTCTCTCTCTCTCACACTCTCTCTCTCTCACATTCTCTCTCTCACATTCTCTCTCTCACATTCTCTCTCTCTCTCACATTCTCTCTCTCTCTCACATTCTCTCTCTCACATTCAGTTCAGTTCAGTTCAGTTCAAATGCTTTATTGGCATGAAAGTTTACAGAGAACCATATTGCCAAAGCTTACATAGCAAAAAGGTACAGTTTTCCAACATTCTGTAGGTGTCAATCGATTTGACATTTGTTGGGTACATACAATATTACTTTTAAACAATATTAATTTTAAACAGTCTTTCTACTTCATTTGGTACGTTCAATATTAATTTTAAACATTCTTACTTTTAAACAGTCCTCAGGTTGTGACATGTTGTTACATATTTGGCCCCAAGGTATGGTCTGTCTCCTTCTCCTAGGACTAATCTCAATTTTGACAGATCATCCAATTCCTTGAAATCTGGGGTTGTTTGGCTTAGCTTGTTGAATAATATGTTTCTTGATGTGTTGAATTTTTCGCATTTTAGGAGGAAATGCATTTCTGTTTCAACCTCGCCAGCCAGACATTGATCGCATATTCTATTCTCTCTAGGCTGCCAGGATTTCTTGTATCTGCCTTTTTCAATTTCCAGTTGGTGGTCGCTTAGTCTGTACCTGGTGAGGGTCTGTCTCTGTTTTGTGTCTCTGATGGTCGTGAGGTAGTCTGCCAGTTTATATTCTCTTTTTAGGGCCCGGTAACATTCTAATCTGCTTTGGCTTTCGGTTATTTTGTTCCAATGTTCCAGGTAGGTTTCTTTGCATTTTTTAATGATTTGGTTCACTCGGATTGGTGTTTGGACGGCTGTGTTGGTCTGGGGCTGGTCAGGGTCCGGCTGAGTACTTAGTTTCAGTAGCAGCTGACTCAGGGGACTCTTTTCTGGGTTTAGCTCTTGGGTCTGAAAGGCTTTGAAATGAAGGGTGTCTGGGGAGCTAGATTTGAGGTGATTTAGGAAGTTTAGTGCTCGTTTTTGGATGTTTATTATCAGTGGGTATCTGCCTAGTTCGGCTCTGCATGCATTTGTTGGCGTTTTTCTTTGGGTGCGAAGGATGCTTCGGCAGAATTCTGCATGTAGGGCTTCTATTGTGTGTTTTTCCCATTTAGTGTAGCTTTGGTGATTTAGCGGGCCCCATATTTCACTACCGTACAGTGCAATGGGCAGGATTATGCTGTCAAATATTTTGAGCCAGATTTTGATTGGGATTTGGATGTTGTAGAATTTTCTTTTTATTGCATATAGGGCTCTTCGGGCTTTTTCTTTTAGTGCATTCACTGCTATGCTGAAGCTCCCTGATGCTGTAATAGTTAGACCAAGGTAGGTGTAGCTCATAGTGTGTCCTATAGTGGTATCACTGAGGGTAAACTGGTATTTGTTTTCCTGACATCTGGGTCTTTTCTGGAAAATCATGATGTTGGTTTTCTTTAGATTTACTGTTAGAGCCCAATTTTGGCAGTATTTGTCGAGTAGGTCTAGTTGTTGCTGTAATCCCTGTTCTGTGGGAGACAGCAGAACCAGGTCGTCCGCATAGAACAGGGACTTCACTTCTCCATCCAGGAGACGGAGACCTGGTGACTCGCTTTGCTCCAGCATGTCTGCTAATTCATTTATGTATATGTTGAACAGGGTCGGGCTCAAATTGCAGCCCTGCCGGACGCCTCTTCTCTGGGTGAAGAAATCGGTGCGTTTGTCTCCAATTTTGACCCCGCATTTGTTTTTCAGATACATTGATTTAATAAGGTCATAGACTTTGCCCCCTATTCCACACTGAAGAAGTTTATAATAGAGCCCTTCGTGCCATATAGAGTCAAAGGCTTTCTTGAAGTCGATGAAACAGGCGAATATTTTCCCATTTTTTGTTTGGTGTTTATGTTTTTCAATGCGGGTGTGAAGGGTATAGATATGGTCGGCGGTGCGGTGTTTTGGAAGAAAGCCTATTTGGTTTTTTCTGAGGATATTATGTTTGTTAAGAAAATCAAGTAATCTACTATTTAGAATACTGCAGAATAACTTCCCTAGACAACTGTTGACACAGATGCCGCGGTAGTTATTTGGGTCTGATTTGTTTCCACTTTTATATATGGGGGAGATTAGTCCTTGGCACCAGATATCGGGAAAACAGCCTGAGCGTAATATGATGTTGAATAGTTTGAGTATCGCACCCTGCATCTCCATATTGCTTAACTTTAGCATTTCATTTTTGATGTTGTCTGGGCCACAGGCTTTCTTTAGGTGGAGAGATTTTGTTTTTGTGGCCAGTTCTTTCCATGTGATTGGGGAGTCTAGAGGGTTTTGGTTGTCTTTAATTGTTGCTTCTAATGTGTGGAGTTTTTCTGTGACCTGATGTTGACTTGGGTTTGTTTTGTTTATTGGGATGTCTTTGTAGAGGTTTTCAAAATGTGTTCTCCAGATGTCGCCATCTTGGATTGGTAATGCTTGCAATTGTGTTGTACTCAGGTTATTCCACATTTCCCAGAATTGTTTTGGATTGGTGGAGTTTTCAATTTCTTCGAGTATTTTGTGGGTATAGTTTTGTGTTTTGTTCCTAATGGTGTGTTTATATCTTTTGAGGGTTTCATTGTATCTAGTACGTAGGTCCGGATTGTTTGTTTGCCGATGCTTTTGGTTTGATATTTTTCTCAGGTCTTTTCTGGCATTTTTGCATTCGTGGTCAAACCATTTCATATTTTTATTTTGTCTTTTGTGACGCTTCCTCTTCTGTTTCACGAGGTTGGCTTTTACAGCTGCCTCATGGAAGATCATATTTATATCCTCTATGGCCGTGTTTACACCATCTCTGGTGATCTCATATAGATTTTCTTTAAATTTTGAAATTTTACTTGTGAGATCAGGTGAATTTAGTGCTGTGATGAATTTATCTCCACTGTCTGGGGCCCATCTGTATGTCTGGTTTATTTTATGTAGCTTACTGGGTTCCTTTTTTGTGTCTGTAGTTTGGGCAGAAAGTTTAAGGTACACATTTATTTGGTTATGGTCTGAGAGGGGGGATTGCTGCCTGACAGTGAATGCGTTGATATCGCAGGGGTCCAGGTCAGTGATTGTATAATCCACCACACTAGACCCAAGAGTTGAGGAGTATGTGAGTCTCCCTTGGGAGTCCCCTCTGAACCTACCATTAACTATGTACAGGCCTAAGGCTCGGCAGAGTTGCACTACCTCCCTACCGCTTTTATTTATTTCACGATCAAGGTTGTTCCGATTTGCGATGGCTGGTGTGACATCTAAAGGGGTCTGGCCAAACACATGGTTGTTTCCCTGTGGGTCTATGAAGTCAGGTTCACAACCGGTCCTTGCATTTAGGTCCCCACATATTATCACCTTTCCTTGGGCCTGGAAATGGCTGATTTCCATGTGGAGAGTATCAAATAACTCCTCTTCGAAATATGGCGAATCTATTGGAGGTATGTAGATCGCACATAAGTAAACATCTTTTTTTGCTATTCCTATATTTTTATCTAGTTTTAGCCATACGTGTGATTTCCCCTGTTTTACCGGTGAGATGTGTTTGTCCAGTTCTCCCTTATACCACACCAATATTCCCCCGGAGGTTCTGCCCTTGCGTGTTTTAGTGTTCTTTACTGAGGGCACAATGATTTCATGGTACATTGGAGGACAGTGGGTCGGCACGTCCTTTTGGCACCATGTTTCTGTTAACACAATTATATCAATGTCTTTTATAGCTTTTAGGAATTCAGGGTCTGTACTCTTCATCCAAAAAGTTGAGGAGCGGAGGCCCTGGATATTCCAGCAGCTTATGTGGAAAGAACGCATTTATATAGTTCAATAAAACGAAATAAAATGGACCTATTTTGTGGGATGAGTGTGGAAACACTATTTTCTATAATGCTAAATGATGATTTAGTATAAATTTCATGAGGCATGCACATATATCTATCTAATAATAGTAATAATACTGATAAGATAACAATAATGATAATGATAAATAACAATATTAATAATTTCTCCGGCTTTCTATCAGGCTGTTCAGCATCGTCATGATCTTTCTCAGTTCTTGGTCTACAGTCTGTGGTCTAGAGGGGGGTCTTGGGTCAGGTATAGAAGCACGGTTCTGTTGTTGGTTTTGTAAAGGGGGGTGGGGGACATTGGTGGTCCTGTTTGGGCTCCCAATGGTAGAGGGGGTGGGAGGGCTGCGTCTTTTGGCAGTGTTTATGAGGTTTCTTGCGAAGACCCACATCCGCTGTTTGAGTAGATGTATTTCGTCATAGAGGTCCCTTGTGTTGATGTTTGGATGATGGGCCAGGGAGACGTTGGGGAGGACAGAACATCTCGTGTCGATCTCCCTGTTGGTGTTGTGGATTATATAGGCTGGGGTGTCCTTTCTGGGCAGTAGTGTGGAGATCACGATCCGCGCCTCGGGGAATTCCCTGCTGGCCTTTTCTGCCATCCTGCTCACCGCCCAAGCCGTGCCTTCCTGTAGGGTGCATAGGTCGTTCGTGCCTGTGTGGATCACAATCCATTTGGGGCTTCCAAGGGATTCTTTGTTCAGGATCTTCATTGCTTGGCCTGTGTTGCAGCACCATTTTTTCAGGACTTGATGGTCTGGGAACAGCCTCTGGGGGTCCAGAAACTTTCCGTTGGAGTCGGTCTCTCTCTCTCTCACATTCTCTCTCACATTCTCTCTCTGTCACATTCTCTCTCACATTCTCTCACATTCTCTCTCTCACATTCTCTCTCTCTCTCACATTCTCTCTCTCTCTCACATTCTCTCTCTCTCTCACATTCTCTCTCTCACATTCTCTCTCTCACATTCTCTCTCTCTCACATTCTCTCTCTCTCACATTCTCTCTATCTCTCTCTCTCACATTCTCTCTCTCACATTCTCTCTCTCTCTCACATTCTCTCACATTCTCTCTCACATTCTCTCTCTCTCTCACATTCTCTCTCTCACATTCTCTCTCTCTCTCACATTCTCTCTCACATTCTCTCTCTCACATTCTCTCTCTCTCTCACATCCTCTCTCTCTCACATTCTCTCTCACACTCTCTCTCTCACATTCTCTCTCTCTCATATACCAATTCCAATTCCAATTCAAATGCTTTATTGGCATGAAAGTTTACAGAGAACCATATTGCCAAAGCTTACATAGCAAAAAGGTACAGTTTTCCAACATTCTGTAGGTGTCAATCGATTTGACATTTGTTGGGTACATACAATATTACTTTTAAACAATATTAATTTTAAACAGTCTTTGTACTTCATTTGGTACGTTCAATATTAATTTTAAACAGTCTTAATTTTAAACAGTCCTCAGGTTGTGACATGTTGTTACATATTTGGCCCCAAGGTATGGTCTGTCTCCTTCTCCTAGGACTAATCTCAATTTTGACAGGTCATCCAATTCCTTGAAATCTGGGGTTGTTTGGCTTAGCTTGTTGAATAATATGTTTCTTGATGTGTTGAATTTTTCGCATTTTAGGAGGAAATGCATCTCTGTTTCAACCTCGCCGGCCAGACATTGATCGCATATTCTATTCTCTCTAGGCTGCCAGGATTTCTTGTATCTGCCTTTTTCAATTTCCAGTTGGTGGTCGCTTAGTCTGTACCTGGTGAGGGTCTGTCTCTGTTTTGTGTCTCTGATGATCGTGAGGTAGTCTGCCAGTTTATATTCTCTTTTTAGGGCCCGGTAACATTCTAATCTGCTTTGGCTTTCGGTTGTTTTGTTCCAATGTTCCAGGTAGGTTTCTTTGCATTTTTTAATGATTTGGTTCACTCGGATTGGTGTTTGGACGGCTGTGTTGGTCTGGGGCTGGTCAGAGTCCGGCTGAGTACTTAGTTTCCGTAGCAGCTGACTCAGGGGACTCTTTTCTGGGTTTAGCTCTTGGGTCTGAAAGGCTTTGAAATGAAGGGTGTCTGGGGAGCTAGATTTGAGGTGATTTAGGAAGTTTAGTGCTCGTTTTTGGATGTTTATTATCAGTGGGTATCTGCCTAGTTCGGCTCTGCATGCATTTGTTGGCGTTTTTCTTTGGGTGCGAAGGATGCTTCGGCAGAATTCTGCATGTAGGGCTTCTATTGTGTGTTTTTCCCATTTAGTGTAGCTTTGGTGATTTAGCGGGCCCCATACTTCACTACCGTACAGTGCAATGGGCAGGATTATGCTGTCAAATATTTTGAGCCAGATTTTGATTGGGATTTGGATGTTGTAGAATTTTCTTTTTATTGCATATAGGGCTCTTCGGGCTTTTTCTTTTAGTGCATTCACTGCTATGCTGAAGCTCCCTGATGTTGTAATAGTTAGACCAAGGTAGGTGTAGCTCATAGTGTGTCCTATAGTGGTATCACTGAGGGTAAACTGGTATTTGTTTTCCTGACATCTGGGCCTTTTTTGAAAAATCATGATGTTCGTTTTCTTTAGATTTACTGTTAGAGCCCAATTTTGGCAGTATTTGTCGAGTAGGTCTAGTTGTTGCTGTAATCCCTGTTCTGTGGGAGACAGCAGAACCAGGTCGTCCGCATAGAACAGGGATTTCACTTCTCCATCCAGGAGACGGAGACCTGGTGACTCGCTTTGCTCCAGCATGTCTGCTAATTCATTTATGTATATGTTGAACAGGGTCGGGCTCAAATTGCAGCCCTGCCGGACGCCTCTTCTCTGGGTGAAGAAATCGGTGCGTTTGTCTCCAATTTTGACCCCGCATTTGTTTTTCAGATACATTGATTTAATAAGGTCATAGACTTTGCCCCCTATTCCACATTGAAGAAGTTTATAATAGAGCCCTTCGTGCCATATAGAGTCAAAGGCTTTCTTGAAGTCGATGAAACAGGCGAATATTTTCCCATTTTTTGTTTGGTGTATATGTTTTTCAATGAGGGTGTGAAGGGTATAGATATGGTCGGCGGTGCGGTGTTTTGGAAGAAAGCCTATTTGGTTTTTTCTGAGGATATTATGTTTGTTAAGAAAATCAAGTAATCTACTATTTAGAATACTGCAGAATAACTTCCCTAGACAACTGTTGACACAGATGCCGCGGTAGTTATTTGGGTCTGATTTGTTTCCGCTTTTATATATGGGGGAGATTAGTCCTTGGCACCAGATATCGGGAAAACAGCCTGAACGTAATATGATGTTGAATAATTTGAGTACCGCACCCTGCATCTCCATATTGCTGAACTTGAGCATTTCATTTTTGATGTTGTCTGGGCCACAGGCTTTCTTTAGGTGGAGAGATTTTGTTTTTGTGGCCAGTTCTTTCCATGTGATTGGGGAGTCTAGAGGGTTTTGGTTGTCTTTGATTGTTGCTTCTAATGTGTGGAGTTTTTCTGTGACCTGATGTTGACTTGGGTTTGTTTCGTTTATTGGGATGTCTTTGTAGAGGTTTTCAAAATGTGTTCTCCAGATGTCGCCATCTTGGATTGGTAATGCTTGCAATTGTGTTGTACTCAGGTTATTCCACATTTCCCAGAATTGTTTTGGATTGGTGGAGTTTTCAATTTCTTCGAGTATTTTGTGGGTATAGTTTTGTGTTTTGTTCCTAATGGTGTGTTTATATCTTTTGAGGGTTTCATTGTATCTAGTACGTAGGTCCGGATTGTTTGGTTGGCGATGCTTTTGGTTTGATATTTTTCTCAGGTCTTTTCTGGCATTTTTGCATTCGTGGTCAAACCATTTCTTATTTTTATTTTGTCTTTTGTGACTCTTCCTCTTCTGTTTCACGAGGTCGGCTTTTACAGCTGCCTCATGAAAGATCATATTTATATCCTCTATGGCCATGTTTACCCCATCTCTGGTGATCTCATATAGATTTTCTTTAAATTTTGAAATTTTACTTGTGAGATCAGGTGAATTTAGTGCTGTGATGAATTTATCTCCACTGTCTGGGGCCCATCTGTATGTCTGGTTTATTTTATGTAGCTTACTGGGTTCCTTTTTTGTGTCTGTAGTTTGGGCAGAAAGTTTAAGGTACACATTTATTTGGTTATGGTCTGAGAGGGGGGATTGCTGCCTGACAGTGAATGCGTTGATATCGCAGGGGTCCAGGTCAGTGATTGTATAATCCACCACACTAGACCCAAGAGTTGAGGAATATGTGAGTCTCCCTAAGGAGTCCCCTCTGAACCTACCGTTAACTATGTACAGGCCTAAGGCTCGGCAGAGTTGCACTACCTCCCTACCGCTTTTATTTATTTCACAATCGAGGTTGTTTCGGTTTGCGATGGCTGGTGTGACATATAGGGGGGTCTGGCCAAACACATGGTTGTTGCCCTGTGGGTCTATGAAGTCAGGTTCACATCCTGTCCTTGCATTTAGGTCCCCACATAGTAGCACCTTTCCTTGGGCCTGGAAATGGCTGATTTCCATGTGGAGAGTGTCAAATATCTCCTCTTCAAAATATGGCGATTCTATTGGAGGTATATAGATCGCACATAAGTAAACATCGTTTTTTGCTATTCCTATATTTTTATCTAATTTTAGCCATACGTGTGATTTTCCCTGTTTTATCGGTGAGATGTGTTTGTTCAGTTCTCCTTTATACCACACCAGGATTCCCCCGGAGGTTCTGCCCTTGCGTGTCTTAATGTTCTTTACTGAAGGCACAATAATTTCATGGTACATTGGGGGACAGTGGGTCGGCATGTCCTTTTGGCACCATGTTTCTGTTAACACAATTATATCAATGTCTTTTATAGCTTTTAGGAATTCAGGGTCTGTACTCTTCATCCCAAAAGTTGAGGAGCGGAGGCCCTGGATATTCCAGCAGCTTATGTGGAAAGAACGCATTTATATAGTTCAATAAAATGAAATAAAATGGACCTATTTTGTGGGATGAGTGTGGAAACACTATTTTCTATAATGCTAAATGATGATTTAGTATAAATTTCATGAGGCATGCACATATATCTATCTAATAGTAGTAATAATACTGATAAGATAACAATAATGATAATGATAAATAACAATATTAATAATTTCTCCGACTTTCTATCAGGCTGTTCAGCATCGTCATGATCTTTCTCAATATACTCTCTCTCACATTCTCTCACTCTCTCTCTCTCTCACATTCTCTCTCTCACATTCTCTCTCTCACATTCTCTCTCTCTCACATTCTCTCTCACATTCTCTCTCTCTCTCTCACATTCTCTCTCTCTCTCTCTCACATTCTCTCTCTCACATTCTCTCCCTCTCACATTCTCTCTCTCACATTCTCTCTCTCTCTCACATTCTCTCTCTCTCATTCTCTCTCTCACATTCTCTCTCACATTCTCTCTCTCTCACATTCTCTCTCTCTCACACATTCTCTCTCTCACATTCTCGCTCGCTCACATTCTCTCTCTCACATTCTCTCTCTCTCACAATCTCTCTCTCACAATCTCTCTCTCACATTCTCTCTCTCACATTCTCTCTCTCACATTCTCTCTCTCACATTCTCTCTCTCTCATTCTCTCTCTCTCATTCTCTCTCACATTCTCTCTCTCACACTCTCTCTCTCACACTCTCTCTCTCTCACATTCTCTCTCTCTCACATTCTCTCTCTCTCTCTCTCTCAAACACATTCTCTCTCTCACATTCTCTCTCTCACATTCTATCTCTCTCTCTCTCTCACATTCTCTCTCTCACATTCTCTCTCACATTCTCTCAATTTCAATTCAATTCAATTCAAATGCTTTATTGGCATGAAAGTTTACAGAGAACCATATTGCCAAAGCTTACATTGCAAAAAGGTACAGTTTTCTAACATTCTGTAGGTGTCAATCGATTTGACATTTGTTGGGTACATACAATATTACTTTTAAACAATATTAATTTTAAACAGTCTTTGTACTTCATTTGGTACGTTCAATATTAATTTTAAACAGTCTTAATTTTAAACAGTCCTCAGGTTGTGACATGTTGTTACATATTTAGCCCCAAGGTATGGTCTGTCTCCTTCTCCTAGGACTAATCTCAATTTTGACAGATCATCCAATTCCTTGAAATCTGGGGTTGTTTGGCTTAGCTTGTTGAATAATATGTTTCTTGATGTGTTGAATTTTTCGCATTTTAGGAGGAAATGCATTTCTGTTTCAACCTCGCCAGCCAGACATTGATCGCATATTCTATTCTCTCTAGGCTGCCAGGATTTCTTGTATCTGCCTTTTTCAATTTCCAGTTGGTGGTCGCTTAGTCTGTACCTGGTGAGGGTCTGTCTCTGTTTTGTGTCTCTGATGGTCGTGAGGTAGTCTGCCAGTTTATATTCTCTTTTTAGGGCCCGGTAACATTCTAATCTGCTTTGGCTTTCGGTTATTTTGTTCCAATGTTCCAGGTAGGTTTCTTTGCATTTTTTAATGATTTGGTTCACTCGGATTGGTGTTTGGACGGCTGTGTTGGTCTGGGGCTGGTCAGGGTCCGGCTGAGTACTTAGTTTCAGTAGCAGCTGACTCAGGGGACTCTTTTCTGGGTTTAGCTCTTGGGTCTGAAAGGCTTTGAAATGAAGGGTGTCTGGGGAGCTAGATTTGAGGTGATTTAGGAAGTGTAGTGCTCGTTTTTGGATGTTTATTATCAGTGGGTATCTGCCTAGTTCGGCTCTCTCTCTCACACATTCTCTCTCTCTCACACATTCTCTCTCTCTCACATTCTCTCTCTCACACATTCTCTCTCTCACACATTCTCTCTCTCTCACATTCTCTCTCTCACACATTCTCTCTCTCACACATTCTCTCTCTCACACATTCTCTCTCTCACACATTCTCTCTCACACATTCTCTCTCTCTCACACATTCTCTCTCTCACACATTCTCTCTCTCTCACACATTCTCTCTCTCTCACACATTCTCTCTCTCTCACACATTCTCTCTCTCTCACACATTCTCTCTCTCTCACACATTCTCTCTCTCACACATTCTCTCTCTCACACATTCTCTCTCTCACACATTCTCTCTCTCTCACACATTCAGTTCAGTTCAGTTCAGTTCAAATGCTTTATTGGCATGAAAGTTTACAGAGAACCATATTGCCAAAGCTTACATAGCAAAAAGGTACAGTTTTCCAACATTCTGTAGGTGTCAATCGATTTGACATTTGTTGGGTATATACAATATTACTTTTAAACAATATTAATTTTAAACAGTCTTTCTACTTCATTTGGTACGTTCAATATTAATTTTAAACAGTCTTACTTTTAAACAGTCCTCAGGTTGTGACATGTTGTTACATATTTAGCCCCAAGGTATGGTCTGTCTCCTTCTCCTAGGACTAATCTCAATTTTGACAGATCATCCAATTCCTTGAAATCTGGGGTTGTTTGGCTTAGCTTGTTGAATAATATGTTTCTTGATGTGTTGAATTTTTCGCATTTTAGGAGGAAATGCATTTCTGTTTCAACCTCGCCAGCCAGACATTGATCGCATATTCTATTCTCTCTAGGCTGCCAGGATTTCTTGTATCTGCCTTTTTCAATTTCCAGTTGGTGGTCGCTTAGTCTGTACCTGGTGAGGGTCTGTCTCTGTTTTGTGTCTCTGATGGTCGTGAGGTAGTCTGCCAGTTTATATTCTCTTTTTAGGGCCCGGTAACATTCTAATCTGCTTTGGCTTTCGGTTATTTTGTTCCAATGTTCCAGGTAGGTTTCTTTGCATTTTTTAATGATTTGGTTCACTCGGATTGGTGTTTGGACGGCTGTGTTGGTCTGGGCATTCTCTCTCTCACACATTCTCTCTCTCTCAAACATTCTCTCTCTCTCAAACATTCTCTCTCTCTCAAACATTCTCTCTCTCTCACACATTCTCTCTCTCTCACACATTCTCTCTCTCACACATTCTCTCTCACACACATTCTCTCTCTCACACATTCTCTCTCTCTCACATTCTCTCTCTCACACATTCTCTCTCTCACACATTCTCTCTCTCACACATTCTCTCTCTCTCACATTCTCTCTCTCACACATTCTCTCTCTCACACATTCTCTCTCTCTCACACATTCTCTCTCTCACACATTCTCTCTCTCTCACACATTCTCTCTCTCTCACACATTCTCTCTCTCTCACATTCTCTCTCACACACATTCTCTCTCTCTCACACATTCTCTCTCTCTCACACATTCTCTCTCTCTCACACATTCTCTCTCTCTCACATTCTCTCTCACACACATTCTCTCTCTCTCACACATTCTCTCTCTCTCACATTCTCTCTCTCACACATTCTCTCTCTCACACATTCTCTCTCTCTCACACATTCTCTCTCTCTCTCACACATTCTCTTCTCTCACACATTCTCTCTCTCACACATTCTCTCTCTCTCACACATTCTCTCTCTCTCACATTCTCTCTCTCTCACACATTCTCTCTCTCTCACACATTCTCTCTCTCTCACACATTCTCTCTCTCTCACACATTCTCTCTCTCTCACACATTCTCTCTCTCTCTCACATTCTCTCTCTCTCACACATTCTCTCTCTCTCTCACACATTCTCTCTCTCACACATTCTCTCTCTCTCACACATTCTCTCTCTCACACATTCTCTCTCTCTCACACATTCTCTCTCTCACACATTCTCTCTCTCTCACATTCTCTCTCTCACACATTCTCTCTCTCACACATTCTCTCTCACACATTCTCTCTCTCTCACACATTCTCTCTCTCACACATTCTCTCTCTCACACACATTCTCTCTCTCTCACACACTCTCTCTCTCACACATTCTCTCTCTCTCACATTCTCTCTCTCTCACACATTCTCTCTCTCACACATTCTCTCTCTCTCACACATTCTCTCTCTCACACATTCTCTCTCTCTCACACATTCTCTCTCTCTCACACATTCTCTCTCTCACACATTCTCTCTCTCAGACATTCTCTCTCTCACACATTCTCTCTCTCTCACACACTCTCTCTCTCACACATTCTCTCTCTCACACATTCTCTCTCTCACACATTCTCTCTCTCACACATTCTCTCTCTCTCACACATTCTCTCTCTCACACATTCTCTCTCTCTCACACATTCTCTCTCTCTCACACATTCTCTCTCTCTCACACATTCTCTCTCTCACACATTCTCTCTCTCTCACACATTCTCTCTCTCTCACACATTCTCTCTCTCACACATTCTCTCTCTCACACATTCTCTCTCTCACACACATTCTCTCTCTCACACATTCTCTCTCTCTCACACATTCTCTCTCTCTCACACATTCTCTCTCTCACACATTCTCTCTCTCACACATTCTCTCTCTCACACATTCTCTCTCTCACACATTCTCTCTCTCTCACACATTCTCTCTCTCACACATTCTCTCTCTCACACATTCTCTCTCTCACACATTCTCTCTCTCTCACACATTCTCTCTCTCTCACACATTCTCTCTCTCACACATTCTCTCTCTCACACACATTCTCTCTCTCACACATTCTCTCTCTCTCACACTCTCTCTCTCACACATTCTCTCTCTCTCACACATTCTCTCTCTCACACATTCTCTCTCTCTCACACATTCTCTCTCTCTCACACATTATCTCTCTCACACATTCTCTCTCTCTCACACTCTCTCTCTCACACATTCTCTCTCTCTCACACATTCTCTCTCTCACACATTCTCTCTCTCTCACACATTCTCTCTCTCTCACACATTCTCTCTCTCTCACACATTCTCTCTCTCTCACACATTCTCTCTCTCTCACACATTCTCTCTCTCTCACACATTCTCTCTCTCTCACATTCTCTCTCTCACACATTCTCTCTCTCTCACACATTCTCTCTCTCTCACACATTCTCTCTCTCACACATTCTCTCTCTCACACACATTCTCTCTCTCACACATTCTCTCTCTCTCACACATTCTCTCTCTCACACATTCTCTCTCTCACACATTCTCTCTCTCACACATTCTCTCTCTCACACATTCTCTCTCTCTCACACATTCTCTCTCTCTCACACATTCTCTCTCTCACACATTCTCTCTCTCACACATTCTCTCTCTCTCACACATTCTCTCTCTCACACATTCTCTCTCTCACATTCTCTCTCTCTCACACATTCTCTCTCTCTCACACATTCTCTCTCTCACACATTCTCTCTCTCTCACACATTCTCTCTCTCACACATTCTCTCTCTCTCACACATTCTCTCTCTCTCACACATTCTCTCTCTCACACATTCTCTCTCTCACACACATTCTCTCTCTCACACATTCTCTCTCTCTCACACATTCTCTCTCTCTCACACATTCTCTCTCTCACACATTCTCTCTCTCACACATTCTCTCTCTCACACATTCTCTCTCTCACACATTCTCTCTCTCTCACACATTCTCTCTCTCACACATTCTCTCTCTCACACACTCTCTCTCTCACACATTCTCTCTCTCTCACACATTCTCTCTCTCTCACACATTCTCTCTCTCACACATTCTCTCTCTCACACATTCTCTCTCTCTCACACATTCTCTCTCTCTCACACATTCTCTCTCTCACACACATTCTCTCTCTCACACATTCTCTCTCTCTCACACTCTCTCTCTCACACATTCTCTCTCTCTCACACATTCTCTCTCTCACACATTCTCTCTCTCTCACACATTCTCTCTCTCTCACACATTCTCTCTCTCACACATTCTCTCTCTCTCACACTCTCTCTCTCACACATTCTCTCTCTCTCACACATTCTCTCTCTCACACATTCTCTCTCTCTCACACATTCTCTCTCTCTCACACATTCTCTCTCTCTCACACATTCTCTCTCTCTCACACATTCTCTCTCTCTCACACATTCTCTCTCTCACACATTCTCTCTCTCACACATTCTCTCTCTCTCACACATTCTCTCTCTCTCACACATTCTCTCTCTCTCACACATTCTCTCTCTCACACATTCTCTCTCTCACACACATTCTCTCTCTCACACATTCTCTCTCTCTCACACATTCTCTCTCTCTCACACATTCTCTCTCTCACACATTCTCTCT
Source organism: Somniosus microcephalus (assembly GCF_052327205.1). NCBI lineage: Eukaryota > Metazoa > Chordata > Chondrichthyes > Squaliformes > Somniosidae > Somniosus > Somniosus microcephalus. The sequence continues at coordinate 106,340,816 of NC_140997.1, forward strand.
CTCACACATTCTCTCTCTCTCACACATTCTCTCTCTCACACATTCTCTCTCTCTCACACATTCTCTCTCTCACACATTCTCTCTCTCTCACACATTCTCTCTCTCACACATTCTCTCTCTCACATTCTCTCTCTCTCACACATTCTCTCTCTCTCACACATTCTCTCTCTCACACATTCTCTCTCTCTCACACATTCTCTCTCTCTCACACATTCTCTCTCTCACACATTCTCTCTCTCTCACACATTCTCTCTCTCACACATTCTCTCTCTCTCACACATTCTCTCTCTCTCACACATTCTCTCTCTCACACATTCTCTCTCTCTCACACATTCTCTCTCTCTCACACATTCTCTCTCTCTCACACATTCTCTCTCTCACACATTCTCTCTCTCACACATTCTCTCTCTCACACATTCTCTCTCTCTCACACATTCTCTCTCTCTCACACATTCTCTCTCTCTCACACATTCTCTCTCTCACACATTCTCTCTCTCACACATTCTCTCTCTCTCACACATTCTCTCTCTCTCACACATTCTCTCTCTCACACATTCTCTCTCTCACACATTCTCTCTCTCACACATTCTCTCTCTCTCACACATTCTCTCTCTCTCACACATTCTCTCTCTCTCACACATTCTCTCTCTCACACATTCTCTCTCTCACACATTCTCTCTCTCACACATTCTCTCTCTCACACATTCTCTCTCTCTCACACATTCTCTCTCTCTCACACATTCTCTCTCTCTCACACATTCTCTCTCTCTCACATTCTCTCTCTCTCACACATTCTCTCTCTCACACATTCTCTCTCACACACATTCTCTCTCTCACACATTCTCTCTCTCTCACACATTCTCTCTCTCACACATTCTCTCTCTCACACATTCTCTCTCTCTCACACATTCTCTCTCTCTCACACATTCTCTCTCTCTCACACATTCTCTCTCTCTCACACATTCTCTCTCTCACACATTCTCTCTCTCACACATTCTCTCTCTCACACATTCTCTCTCTCTCACATTCTCTCTCTCACATTCTCTCTCTCACACATTCTCTCTCTCACACATTCTCTCTCTCACACATTCTCTCTCTCACACATTCTCTCTCTCTCACACATTCTCTCTCTCACACATTCTCTCTCTCACACATTCTCTCTCTCTCACACATTCTCTCTCTCTCACACATTCTCTCTCTCACACATTCTCTCTCTCTCTCACATTCTCTCTCTCACACATTCTCTCTCTCTCACACATTCTCTCTCTCACACATTCTCTCTCTCACACATTCTCTCTCACACACATTCTCTCTCTCTCACACATTCTCTCTCTCACACATTCTCTCTCTCTCACACATTCTCTCTCTCTCACACATTCTCTCTCTCACACATTCTCTCTCTCACACATTCTCAGTTCAGTTCAGTTCAGTTCAAATGCTTTATTGGCATGAAAGTTTACAGAGAACCATATTGCCAAAGCTTACATTGCAAAAAGGTACAGTTTTCCAACATTCTGTAGGTGTCAATCGATTTGACATTTGTTGGGTACATACAATATTACTTTTAAACAATATTAATTTTAAACAGTCTTTCTACTTCATTTGGTACGTTCAATATTAATTTTAAACAGTCTTACTTTTAAACAGTCCTCAGGTTGTGACATGTTGTTACATATTTAGCCCCAAGGTATGGTCTGTCTCCTTCTCCTAGGACTAATCTCAATTTTGACAGATCATCCAATTCCTTGAAATCTGGGGTTGTTTGGCTTAGCTTGTTGAATAATATGTTTCTTGATGTGTTGAATTTTTCGCATTTTAGGATGAAATGCATTTCTGTTTCAACCTCGCCAGCCAGACATTGATCGCATATTCTATTCTCTCTAGGCTGCCAGGATTTCTTGTATCTGCCTTTTTCAATTTCCAGTTGGTGGTCGCTTAGTCTGTACCTGGTGAGGGTCTGTCTCTGTTTTGTGTCTCTGATGGTCGTGAGGTAGTCTGCCAGTTTATATTCTCTTTTTAGGGCCCGGTAACATTCTAATCTGCTTTGGCTTTTGGTTATTTTGTTCCAATGTTCCAGGTAGGTTTCTTTGCATTTTTTAATGATTTGGTTCACTCGGATTGGTGTTTGGACGGCTGTGTTGGTCTGGGGCTGGTCAGGGTCCGGCTGAGTACTTAATTTCAGTAGCAGCTGACTCAGGGGACTCTTTTCTGGGTTTAGCTCTTGGGTCTGAAAGGCTTTGAAATGAAGGGTGTCTGGGGAGCTAGATTTGAGGTGATTTAGGAAGTTTAGTGCTCGTTTTTGGATGTTTATTATCAGTGGGTATCTGCCTAGTTCGGCTCTGCATGCATTTGTTGGCGTTTTTCTTTGGGTGCGAAGGATGCTTCGGCAGAATTCTGCATGTAGGGCTTCTATTGTGTGTTTTTCCCATTTAGTGTAGCTTTGGTGATTTAGCGGGCCCCATACTTCACTACCGTACAGTGCAATGGGCAGGATTATGCTGTCAAAAATTTTGAGCCAGATTTTGATTGGGATTTGGATGTTGTAGAATTTACTTTTTATTGCATATAGGGCTCTTCGGGCTTTTTCTTTTAGTGCATTCACTGCTATGCTGAAGCTCCCTGATGCTGTAATAGTTAGACCAAGGTAGGTGTAGCTCATAGTGTGTCCTATAGTGGTATCACTGAGGGTAAACTGGTATTTGTTTTCCTGACATCTGGGTCTTTTCTGAAAAATCATGATGTTGGTTTTCTTTAGATTTACTGTTAGAGCCCAATTTTGGCAGTATTTGTCGAGTAGGTCTAGTTGTTGCTGTAATCCCTGTTCTGTGGGAGACAGCAGAACCAGGTCGTCCGCATAGAACAGGGACTTCACTTCTCCATCCAGGAGACGGAGACCTGGTGACTCGCTTTGCTCCAGCATGTCTGCTAATTCATTTATGTATATGTTGAACAGGGTCGGGCTCAAATTGCAGCCCTGCCGGACGCCTCTTCTCTGGGTGAAGAAATCGGTGCGTTTGTCTCCAATTTTGACCCCGCATTTGTTTTTCAGATACATTGATTTAATAAGGTCATAGACTTTGCCCCCTATTCCACACTGAAGAAGTTTATAATAGAGCCCTTCGTGCCATATAGAGTCAAAGGCTTTCTTGAAGTCGATGAAACAGGCGAATATTTTTCCATTTTTTGTTTGGTGTTTATGTTTTTCAATGAGGGTGTGAAGGGTATAGATATGGTCGGCGGTGCGGTGTTTTGGAAGAAAGCCTATTTGGTTTTTTCTGAGGATATTATGTTTGTTAAGAAAATCAAGTAATCTACTATTTAGAATACTGCAGAATAACTTCCCTAGACAACTGTTGACACAGATGCCGCGGTAGTTATTTGGGTCTGATTTGTTTCCCCTTTTATATATGGGGGAGATTAGTCCTTGGCACCAGATATCGGGAAAACAGCCTGAGCGTAATATGATGTTGAATAGTTTGAGTATCGCACCCTGCATCTCCATATTGCTGAACTTTAGCATTTCATTTTTGATGTTGTCTGGGCCACAGGCTTTCTTTAGGTGGAGAGATTTTGTTTTTGTGGCCAGTTCTTTCCGTGTGATTGGGGAGTCTAGAGGGTTTTGGTTGTCTTTAATTGTTGCTTCTAATGTGTGGAGTTTTTCTGTGACCTGATGTTGACTTGTGTTTGTTTTGTTTTTTGGGATGTCTTTGTAGAGGTTTTCAAAATGTGTTCTCCAGATGTCGCCATCTTGGATTGGTAATGCTTGCAATTGTGTTGTACTCAGGTTATTCCACATTTCCCAGAATTGTTTTGGATTGGTGGAGTTTTCAATTTCTTCGAGTATTTTGTGGGTATACTTTTGTGTTTTGTTCCTAATGGTGTGTTTATATCTTTTGAGGGTTTCGTTGTATCTAGTACGTAGGTCCGGGTTGTTTGGTTGCCGATGCTTTTGGTTTGATATTTTTCTCAGGTCTTTTCTGGCATTTTTGCATTCGTGGTCAAACCATTTCATATTTTTATTTTGTCTTTTGTGATGCTTCCTCTTCTGTTTCACGAGGTCGGCTTTTACAGCTGCCTCATGGAAGATCATATTTATATCCTCTATGGCCATGTTTACACCATCTCTGGTGATCTCATATAGATTTTCTTTAAATTTTGAAATTTTACTTGTGAGATCAGGTGAATTTAGTGCTGTGATGAATTTATCTCCACTGTCTGGGGCCCATCTGTATGTCTGGTTTATTTTATGTAGCTTACTGGGTTCTTTTTTTGTGTCTGTAGTTTGGGCAGAAAGTTTAAGGTACACATTTATTTGGTTATGGTCTGAGAGGGGGGATTGCTGCCTGACAGTGAATGCGTTGATATCGCAGGGGTCCAGGTCAGTGATTGTATAGTCCACCACACTAGACCCAAGAGTTGAGGAGTATGTGAGTCTCCCTAGGGAGTCACCTCTGAACCTACCATTAACTATGTACAGGCCTAAGGCTCGGCAGAGTTGCACTACCTCCCTACCGCTTTTATTTATTTCACGATCAAGGTTGTTCCGATTTGCGATGGCTGGTGTGACATCTAAAGGGGTCTGGCCAAACACATGGTTGTTTCCCTGTGGGTCTATGAAGTCAGGTTCACAAACAGTCCTTGCATTTAGGTCCCCACATATTATCACCTTTCCTTGGGCCTGGAAATGGCTGATTTCCATGTGGAGAGTATCAAATAACTCCTCTTCGAAATATGGCGAATCTATTGGAGGTATGTAGATCGCACATAAGTAAACATCTTTTTTTGCTATTCCTATATTTTTATCTAGTTTTAGCCATACGTGTGATTTCCCCTGTTTTACCGGTGAGATGTGTTTGTCCAGTTCTCCCTTATACCACACCAATATTCCCCCGGAGGTTCTGCCCTTGCGTGTTTTAGTGTTCTTTACTGAGGGCACAATGATTTCATGGTACATTGGAGGACAGTGGGTCGGCATGTCCTTTTGGCACCATGTTTCTGTTAACACAATTATATCAATGTCTTTTATAGCTTTTAGGAATTCAGGGTCTGTACTCTTCATCCCAAAAGTTGAGGAGCGGAGGCCCTGGATATTCCAGCAGCTTATGTGGAAAGAACGCATTTATATAGTTCAATAAAACGAAATAAAATGGACCTATTTTGTGGGATGAGTGTGGAAACACTATTTTCTATAATGCTAAGTGATGATTTAGTATAAATTTCATGAGGCATGCACATATAGCTATCTAATAATAGTAATAATACTGATAAGATAACACTCTCTCTCACACATTCTCTCTCTCTCACACATTCTCTCTCACACATTCTCTCTCTCTCACACATCTCTCTCTCTCACACAATCTCTCTCTCACACACATTCTCTCCTCACACACAATCTCTCTCTCTCACACATTCTCTCTCTCACACATTCTCTCTCTCACACATTCTCTCTCTCACACATCTCTCTCTCTCACACATTCTCTCTCTCTCACACATTCTCTCTCACACATTCTCTCTCTCTCACACATTCTCTCTCTCTCACACATTCTCTCTCTCACACACATTCTCTCTCTCTCACACATTCTCTCTCTCTCACACATTCTCTCTCTCACACATTCTCTCTCTCACACATTCTCTCTCACTCACACATTCTCACTCTCTCACACATTCACTCTCTCACACATTCACTCTCTCTCACACATTCTCTCTCTCTCACACACTCTCTCTCTCACACATCTCTCACACTCTCACTCACACATTCTCACTCTCTCACACATTCTCACACTCTCACACATTCTCTCTCTCACACATTCTCTCTCTCTCACACATTCTCTCTCTCTCACACATTCTCTCTCTCTCACACATTCTCTCTCTCTCACACATTCTCTCTCACACACATCCTCTCTCTCACACATCTCTCTCTCTCACACATTCTCTCTCCTCACACATTCTCTCTCTCTCACACATTCTCTCTCTCACACATTCTCTCTCTCACACATTCTCTCTCTCACACTTCTCTCTCTCACACATTCTCTCTCTCACACATTCTCTCTCTCACACATTCTCTCTCTCTCACACATTCTCTCTCTCTCACACTCTCTCTCTCTCACACATTCTCTCTCTCTCACACATTCTCTCTCTCACACATTCTCTCTCACACAATCTCTCCTCACACATTCTCTCTCTCACACATTCTCTCTCTCTCTCACACATTCTCTCTCTCTCACACATTCTCTCTCTCTCACACATTCTCACTCTCACACATTCTCTCTCACAATTCTCTCTCTCACACATTCCTCTCTCTCACACATTCTCTCTCTCTCACACATTCTCTCTCTCTCACACATTCTCTCTCTCACACATTCTCTCTCTCTCACACATTCTCTCTCTCTCACACATTCTCTCTCTCTCACACATTCTCTCTCTCACACATTCTCTCTCTCACACATTCTCTCTCTCTCACACATTCTCTCTCTCACACATTCTCTCTCTCACACATCTCTCACACATTCTCTCACACATTCTCTCTCTCACACATTCTCTCTCTCACACATTCTCTCTCTCACACATTCTCTCTCTCACACATTCTCTCTCTCTCACACATTCTCTCTCTCTCACATTCTCTCTCTCACACATTCTCTCTCTCCACACATCTCTCTCACATCTCTCTCTCACACATTCTCTCTCTCACACAACTCTCTCTCTCACACATTCTCTCTCTCACACATTCTCTCTCTCACACATTCTCTCTCTCACACATTCTCTCTCTCTCACACATTCTCTCTCTCTCACACATTCTCTCTCTCTCACACATTCTCTCTCTCACACATTCTCTCTCTCACACATCTCTCTCTCACACATTCTCTCTCTCACACATTCTCTCTCTCTCACACATCTCTCTCTCACACATTCTCTCTCTCTCACACATTCTCTCTCTCACACATTCTCTCTCTCACACATTCTCTCTCTCACACATTCTCTCTCTCACACATTCTCTCTCTCTCACACATTCTCTCTCTCTCACACATCTCTCTCTCACACATTCTCTCTCACACATTCTCTCTCTCACACATTCTCTCTCTCACACATTCTCTCTCTCTCACACATTCTCTCTCTCTACACATTCTCTCTCTCTCACACATTCTCTCTCTCACCTCACACATTCTCTCTCTCACACATTCTCTCTCTCACACATTCTCTCTCTCACACATCTCTCTCACACATTCTCTCTCTCTCACACATCTCTCTCTCTCACACTTCTCTCTCACACATTCTCTCTCACACATTCTCTCATCTCTCACACATTCTCTCTCTCACACATTCTCTCTCTCACACATTTCTCTCTCTCACACATTCTCTCTCTCACACATTCTCTCTCTCACACACTCTCTCTCACACATTCTCTCTCTCACACATTCTCTCTCTCACACATTCTCACATTCTCTCTCACACACTTCTCTCTCACACATTCTCTCACACATTCTCTCTCTCTCACACATTCTCTCTCTCACACATTCTCTCTCTCACACATTCTCTCTCACACATTCTCTCTCTCACACATTCTCTCTCTCACACATCTCTCTCTCACACATTCTCTCTCTCACACATTCTCTCTCTCACACATTCTCTCTCTCACACATCTCTCTCTCTCACACATTCTCTCTCTCACACATTCTCTCTCTCACACATTCTCTCTCTCACACATTCTCTCTCTCACACATTCTCTCTCTCTCACACATTCTCTCTCTCACACATTCTCTCTCTCACACATCTCTCTCTCTCACACATTCTCTCTCTCACACATTCTCTCTCTCACACATTCTCTCTCTCACACATTCTCTCTCTCACACATTCTCTCTCTCACACATTCTCTCTCTCACACATTCTCTCTCTCTCACACATTCTCTCTCTCTCACACATTCTCTCTCTCACACATTCTCTCTCTCACACATTCTCTCTCTCTCACACATTCTCTCTCTCACACATTCTCTCTCTCACATTCTCTCTCTCTCACACATTCTCTCTCTCTCACACATTCTCTCTCTCACACATTCTCTCTCTCACACATTCTCTCTCTCTCACACATTCTCTCTCTCTCTCACACATTCTCTCTCTCACACATTCTCTCTCTCTCACACATTCTCTCTTCTCACACATTCTCTCTCTCTCTCACATTCTCTCTCTCACACATTCTCTCTCTCACACATTCTCTCTCTCACACATTCTCTCTCTCTCACACATTCTCTCTCTCACACCATTCTCTCTCTCACACATTCTCTCTCTCTCACACATTCTCTCTCTCACACATTCTCTCTCTCACACATTCTCTCTTTCTCACACATTCTCTCTCTCTCTCACATTCTCT
>NC_140997.1:106349677-106369677 GCF_052327205.1 Somniosus microcephalus
CTCACACACTCCCAATCTCTCTCTTTCTCACACTCCCAATCTCTCTCTCTCTCACACTCCCAGTCTCTCTCTCTCTCACACTCCCAATCTCTCTCTCTCATACTCTCAGTCTCTCTCTCTCACACACTCCCAATCTCTCTCTCTCTCACACTCCCAATCTCTCTCTCTCTCACACTTCCAATCTCTCTGTCTCACACTCCCAGTCTCACTCTCTCACACACTCCCAATCTCTCTCACTCTCTCACTCCCAATCTCTCTCTCTCACACTTCCAATTTCCCTCTCTCACACTCCCAGTCTCTTTCTCTCTCACACTCCCAATCTCTCTCACTCACACCCCCAACCTCTCTCTCTCACACTCCCAATCTCTCTCTCACACTCCCAATCTCTCTCTCTCACACTTCCAATCTCTCTCTCTCTCACACTCCCAATCTCTTTCTCTCTCTCTCAGACATTCCCAATCTCTCTCTCTCACACTCCCAATCTCTCTCTCTCACACTCCCAATCTCTCTCTCTCTCTCTCTCTCTCACACTCCCAATCTCTCTCTCTCTCACACTCCCAATCTCTCTCTCTCTCACACTCCCAATCTCTCTCTGTCACACCCAGTCTCTCTCTCTCTCTCACACTCCCAATCTCTCTCTCTATCACACTCCCAATCTGTCTCTCTCACACTCCCAATCTCTCTCTCACACTCCCAATCTCTCTCTCACACTCCCAATCTCTCTCTCACACTCCCAATCTCTCTCTCACACTCCCAATCTCTCTCTCTCTCTCACTCCCAATCTCTCTCTCTCTCACATTCCCAATCTCTTTCTCTCACACTCCCAATCTCTCTCTCTCTCTCACTCCCAATCTCTCTCTCTCACACTCCCAATCTCTCTCTCTCACACTCCCTCTCTCTCTCTCTCACACTCCCAATCTCTCTCTCTCACTCACTCCCGATCTCTCTCTCTCACTCACTCCCGATCTCTCTCTCTCTCACACTCCCAATCTCTCTCTCTCTCACACTCCCAATCTCTCTCTCACACTCCCAATCTCTCTCTCTCACACTCCCAGTCTCTCACTCTCCAACACTCCCAATCACTCTCTCTCTCTCACTCCCAATCTCTCTCTCTCTCGCACTCCCAATCTCTCTCTCTCACACTCCCAGTCTCTCTCTCTCACACACTACCAATCTCTCTCTCTCACTCTCCCAATCTCTCTCTCTCACACTCCCAATCTCTCTCTCTCTCTCACTCCCAATATCTCTCTCACACCCCAATCTCCAATTCCAATTCCAATTCAATTCAAATGCTTTATTGGCATGAACGTTTACAGAGAACCATATTGCCAAAGCTTACATATCAAGAAAGGTACAGTTTTCCAACATTCTGTAGGTGTCAGTCGATTTGACATTTGTTGGGTACATACAATATTACTTTTAAACAATATTAATTTTAAACAGTCTTTGTATCTCATTGGGTACGTTCAATATTAATTTTAAACAGTCTTAATTTTTAAACAGTCCTCAGGTTGTGACATGTTGTTACATATTTGGCCCCAAGGTATGGTCTGTCTCCTTCTCCCAGGACTAATCTTAATTTTGACAGGTCATCCAATTCCTTGAAATCTGGGGTTGTTTGGCTAAGCTTGTTGAATAATATGTTTCTTGATGTGTTGAATTTTTCGCATTTTAGGAGGAAATGCATTTCTGTTTCAACCTCGCCGGCCAGACATTGATCGCATATTCTATTCTCTCTAGGCTGCCAGGATTTCTTGTATCTGCCTTTTTCAATTTCCAGTTGGTGGTCGCTTAGTCTGTACTTGGTGAGGGTCTGTCTCTGTTTTGTGTCTCTGATGGTCGAGAGATAGTCTGCCAGTTTATATTCTCTTTTTAGGGCCCGGTAACATTCTAATCTGCTTTGGCTTTCGGTTATTTTGTTCCAATGTTCCAGGTAGGTTTCTTTGCATTGTTTGATGATTTGGTTCACTCGGATTGGTGTTTGGACGGCTGTGTTGGTCTGGGGCTGGTCAGGGTCCGGCTGGGTACTTAGTTTCAGTAGCAGCTGACTCAGGGGACTCTTTTCTGGGTTTAGCTCTTGGGTCTGAAAGGCTTTGAAATGAAGGGTTTCTGGGGAGCTAGATTTGAGGTGATTTAGGAAGTTTAGTGCTCGTTTTTGGATGTTTATTATCACTGGGTATCTGCCTAGTTCGGCTCTGCATGCATTTGTTGGCGTTTTCCTTTGGATGCGAAGGATGCTTTCTCTCACACACTCCCAATCTCTCTCTCTCTCACACTCCCAATCTCTTTCTCTCACACACTCCCAATCTCTCTCTCAATACAATACAATACAATACAAATCGCTTTATTGGCATGATAAGGTACATCTTATGTTGCCAAAGCATCAAAATACATTTATGGTTGAACACATAAACGCGGTTCCATTCATACAGTGTATAAACAGGTATATCCCTGAGTTTATAAATATATTTTCGCCTTGTTTATATATACTCTTGTCTTAGTTTACTGGTTGTCCCTCTGTTCATGGCAAGCTGTAACATAGTGTGCCGCCAGTGTTACACAGCTTCTCTCCTCCCCCAGTAGGAATGGGAGTGTCTGTGCTTGGCCGGGCCTGTGGTTGTAAGGATGTAAAGGCTGCCGTGTACACAGAGGAACTTATCCGGGACGCTTTTGTAGCGGGCCACAGATCCAATTACACCCGACAGCGACTGTTGGAGCAGAGTAACCTCGACCTCAACAAGGCCTCTGAACTCGCACTATCGTTGGATGCAGCCTACCAGGGCATGGATGCCTACTCCTCTGCACCGTGGACGCCGCGGGGAATGACAGCCTGGGACACGGTAGGACCGCCTCATAGCGCCGTGCCACCCCAGCCACACCCCAACAACGGCCCAACTACCGCAGCAGTGTCCCAAGGCCAGACAGCAGTGCCCCAAGGCCAGAAATGCTACTTCTGTGGCCAGGCAAAACACCTCTCTCTCCCACTCCCAATCTCTCTCTTTCACACTCCCAATCTGTCTCTCTCTCTCACTCCCAATCTCTCTCTCTCACACTCCCAATCTCTCTCACTCTCACACTCCCAATCTCTCTCTCTCTCACACTCCCAGTCTCTCTCTCTCACACACTCCCAATCTCTCTCTCTCTCACTCTCCCAATCTCTCTCTCTCTCACTCCCAATCTCTCTCTCTCTCACTCCCAATCTCTCTCTCACACTCCCAGTCTCTCTCTCTCACACACTCCCAGTCTCTCTCTCTCACACTCCCAATCTCTCTCTCTCACACTCCCAATCTCTATCTCTCACACACTCCCAATCTCTCTCTCTCTCTCACTCCCAATCTCTCTCTCTCTCTCACTCCCAATCTCTCTCTCACACTCCCAGTCTCTCTCTCTCACACACTCCCAGTCTCTCTCTCTCACACACCCAATCTCTCTCTCTCACACTCCCAATCTCTGTCTCTCTCACACTCCCAATCTCTCTCTCTCACACACTCCCAATCTCTCTCTCTCACACTCCCAATCTCTCTCTCTCACACTCCCAATCTCTCTCACTCACACTCCCATTCTCTCTCTCTCACACTCCCAATCTCTCTCTCTCTCTCAGACATTCCCAATCTCTCTCTCTCACACTCCCAATCTCTCTCTCTCACACTCCCAATCTCTCTCTCTCTCTCACACTCCCAATCTCTCTCTATCTCACACTCCCAATCTCTCTCTCTCTCACACTCCCAATCTGTCTCTCTCACACTCCCAATCTCTCTCTCTCACACTCCCAATCTCTCTCTCTCACACTCCCAATCTCTCTCTCTCACACTCCCAATCTCTCTCTCTCACACTCCCAATCTCTCTCTCACACTCCCAATCTCTCTCTCTCACACTCCCAATCTCTCTCTCTCTCACACTCCCAATCTCTCTCTCTCACACTCCCAATCTCTCTCTCTCTCACTTCCAATCTCTCTCTCTCACACTCCCTCTCTCTCTCTCACACTCCCAATCTCTCTCTCTCTCTCACTCCCAATCTCTCTCTCTCTCACACTCCCAATCTCTCTCTCTCTCACACTCCCAATCTCTCTCTCACACTCCCAATCTCTCTCTCTCACACTCCCAGTCTCTCCCTCTCACACACTCCCAATCTCTCACTCTCACTCTCTCAATCTCTCTCTCTCACACTCCCAATCTCTCCCTCTCTCTCACTCCCAATCTCTCTCTCTCTCACACTCCCAATCTCTTTCTCTCACACACTCCCAATCTCTCTCTCTCTCACACTCCCAATCTCTCTCTCTCACACTCCCAATCTCCCTCTCTCTCTCACTCCCAATCTCGCTCTCTCACACTCCCAATCTCTTTGTCTCACATGCTCCCAATCTCTCTCTCTCTCACTCTCCCAATCTCTCTCTCTCACACTCCCAATCTCTCTCTCTCTCTCACTCCCAATCTCTCTCTCTCTCACACTCCCAATCTCGCTCTCTCTCACACTCACAATCTCTCTCTCACACACTCCCAATCTCTCTCTCTCTCACACTCCCAGTCTCTCTCTCTCTCACACTCCCAATCTCTCTCTCTCACACTCTCCGTCTCTCTCTCTCTCACACTCCCAATCTCTCTCTCTCACACTCTCAGTCTCTCTCTCTCACACACTCCCAATCTCTCTCTCTCTCACACTCCCAATCTCTCTCTCTCTCACACTTCCAATCTCTCTCTCTCACACTCCCAGTCTCTCTCTCTCACACACTCCCAATCTCTCTCTCTCTCTCACTCCCAATCTCTCTCTCTCGCACTTCCAATTTCTCTCTCTCACACTCCCAATCTCTCCCTCTCACACTCCCAATCTCTCTCTCTCTCACACTCCCAGTCTCTCTCTCTCTCACACTCCCAATCTCTCTCTCTCTCACACTCCCAGTCTCTCTCTCTCTCACACTCCCAATCTCTCTCTCTCTCACACTCCCAATCTCTCTCTCTCTCACACTCCCAATCTCTCTCCCTCACACACTCCCAATCTCTCTCTTTCTCACAGTCCCAATCTCTCTCTCTCTCACACTCCCAGTCTCTCTCTCTCTCACACTCCCAATCTCTCTCTCTCACACTCTCAGTCTCTCTCTCTCACACACTCGCAATCTCTCTCTCTCTCACACTCCCAATCTCTCTCTCTCTCACACTTCCAATCTCTCTCTCTCACACTCCCAGTGTCTCTCTCTCACACATTCCCAATCTCTCTCACTCTCTCACTCCCAATCTCTCTCTCTCACACTTCCAATTTCTCTCTCTCACACTCCCAGTCTCTCTCTCTCTCACACTCCCAATCTCTCTCACTCACAACCCCAATCTCTCTCTCTCACACTCCCAATCTCTCTCTCACACTCCCAATCTCTCTCTCTCACACTCCCAATCTCTCTCTCTCTCTCTCACACTCCCAATCTCTCTCTCTCTCACACTCCCAATCTCTCTCTCTCTCACACTCCCAATCTCTCTCTGTCACTCCCAGTCTCTCTCTCTCTCTCACACTCCCAATCTCTCTCTCTATCACACTCCCAATCTGTCTCTCTCACACTCCCAATCTCTCTCTCACACTCCCAATCTCTCTCTCACACTCCCAATCTCTCTCTCACACTCCCAATCTCTCTCTCTCACACTCCCAGTCTCTCCCTCTCACACACTCCCAATCTCTCACTCTCACTCTCTCAATCTCTCTCTCTCACACTCCCAATCTCTCCCTCTCTCTCACTCCCAATCTCTCTCTCTCTCACACTCCCAATCTCTTTCTCTCACACACTCCCAATCTCTCTCTCTCTCACACTCCCAATCTCTCTCTCTCACACTCCCAATCTCCCTCTCTCTCTCACTCCCAATCTCTCTCTCTCACACTCCCAATCTCTTTGTCTCACATGCTCCCAATCTCTCTCTCTCTCACTCTCCCAATCTCTCTCTCTCACACTCCCAATCTCTCTCTCTCTCACACTCCCAATCTCTCTCTCTCTCACACTCCCAATCTCGCTCTCTCTCACACTCACAATCTCTCTCTCACACACTCCCAATCTCTCTCTCTCTCACACTCCCAGTCTCTCTCTCTCTCACACTCCCAATCTCTCTCTCTCACACTCTCCGTCTCTCTCTCTCTCACACTCCCAATCTCTCTCTCTCTCACACTTCCAATCTCTCTCTCTCACACTCCCAGTCTCTCTCTCTCACACACTCCCAATCTCTCTCTCTCTCTCACTCCCAATCTCTCTCTCTCGCACTTCCAATTTCTCTCTCTCACACTCCCAATCTCTCCCTCTCACACTCCCAATCTCTCTCTCTCTCACACTCCCAGTCTCTCTCTCTCTCACACTCCCAATCTCTCTCTCTCTCACACTCCCAGTCTCTCTCTCTCTCACACTCCCAATCTCTCTCTCTCTCACACTCCCAATCTCTCTCTCTCTCACACTCCCAATCTCTCTCCCTCACACACTCCCAATCTCTCTCTTTCTCACAGTCCCAATCTCTCTCTCTCTCACACTCCCAGTCTCTCTCTCTCTCACACTCCCAATCTCTCTCTCTCACACTCTCAGTCTCTCTCTCTCACACACTCCCAATCTCTCTCTCTCTCACACTCCCAATCTCTCTCTCTCTCACACTTCCAATCTCTCTCTCTCACACTCCCAGTGTCTCTCTCTCACACATTCCCAATCTCTCTCACTCTCTCACTCCCAATCTCTCTCTCTCACACTTCCAATTTCTCTCTCTCACACTCCCAGTCTCTCTCTCTCTCACACTCCCAATCTCTCTCACTCACACCCCCAATCTCTCTCTCTCACACTCCCAATCTCTCTCTCACACTCCCAATCTCTCTCTCTCACACTCCCAATCTCTCTCTCTCTCTCTCACACTCCCAATCTCTCTCTCTCTCACACTCCCAATCTCTCTCTCTCTCACACTCCCAATCTCTCTCTGTCACTCCCAGTCTCTCTCTCTCTCTCACACTCCCAATCTCTCTCTCTATCACACTCCCAATCTGTCTCTCTCACACTCCCAATCTCTCTCTCACACTCCCAATCTCTCTCTCACACTCCCAATCTCTCTCTCACACTCCCAATCTCTCTCTCACACTCCCAATCTCTCTCTCACACTCCCAATCTCTCTCTCTCTCTCACTCCCAATCTCTCTCTCACATTCCCAATCTCTCTCTCTCACACTCCCAATCTCTCTCTCTCTCTCACTCCCAATCTCTCTCTCTCACACTCCCAATCTCTCTCTCTCACACTCCCTCTCTCTCTCTCTCTCACACTCCCAATCTCTCTCTCTCACTCACTCCCGATCTCTCTCTCTCTCACACTCCCAATCTCTCTCTCTCACACTCCCAATCTCTCTCTCTCTCACACTCCCAATCTCTCTCTCACACTCCCAATCTCTCTCTCTCACACTCCCAGTCTCTCACTCTCCAACACTCCCAATCACTCTCTCTCTCTCACTCCCAATCTCTCTCTCTCTCGCACTCCCAATCTCTCTCTCTCACACTCCCAGTCTCTCTCTCTCACACACTACCAATCTCTCTCTCTCACTCTCCCAATCTCTCTCTTTCACACTCCCAATCTCTCTCTCTCTCTCACTCCCAATATCTCTCTCTCACACCCCAATCTCCAATTCCAATTCCAATTCAATTCAAATGCTTTATTGGCATGAACGTTTACAGAGAACCATATTGCCAAAGCTTACATATCAAGAAAGGTACAGTTTTCCAACATTCTGTAGGTGTCAGTCGATTTGACATTTGTTGGGTACATACAATATTACTTTTAAACAATATTAATTTTAAACAGTCTTTGTATCTCATTGGGTATGTTCAATATTAATTTTAAACAGTCTTAATTTTTAAACAGTCCTCAGGTTGTGACATGTTGTTACATATTTGGCCCCAAGGTATGGTCTGTCTCCTTCTCCCAGGACTAATCTTAATTTTGACAGGTCATCCAATTCCTTGAAATCTGGGGTTGTTTGGCTAAGCTTGTTGAATAATATGTTTCTTGATGTGTTGAATTTTTCGCATTTTAGGAGGAAATGCATTTCTGTTTCAACCTCGCCGGCCAGACATTGATCGCATATTCTATTCTCTCTAGGCTGCCAGGATTTCTTGTATCTGCCTTTTTCAATTTCCAGTTGGTGGTCGCTTAGTCTGTACTTGGTGAGGGTCTGTCTCTGTTTTGTGTCTCTGATGGTCGAGAGATAGTCTGCCAGTTTATATTCTCTTTTTAGGGCCCGGTAACATTCTAATCTGCTTTGGCTTTCGGTTATTTTGTTCCAATGTTCCAGGTAGGTTTCTTTGCATTGTTTGATGATTTGGTTCACTCGGATTGGTGTTTGGACGGCTGTGTTGGTCTGGGGCTGGTCAGGGTCCGGCTGGGTACTTAGTTTCAGTAGCAGCTGACTCAGGGGACTCTTTTCTGGGTTTAGCTCTTGGGTCTGAAAGGCTTTGAAATGAAGGGTTTCTGGGGAGCTAGATTTGAGGTGATTTAGGAAGTTTAGTGCTCGTTTTTGGATGTTTATTATCACTGGGTATCTGCCTAGTTCGGCTCTGCATGCATTTGTTGGCGTTTTCCTTTGGATGCGAAGGATGCTTTCTCTCACACACTCCCAATCTCTCTCTCTCTCACACTCCCAATCTCTTTCTCTCACACACTCCCAATCTCCCTCTCAATACAATACAATACAATACAAATCGCTTTATTGGCATGATAAGGTACATCTTATGTTGCCAAAGCATCAAAATACATTTATGGTTGAACACATAAACGCGGTTCCATTCATACAGTGTATAAACAGGTATATCCCTGAGTTTATAAATATATTTTCGCCTTGTTTATATATACTCTTGTCTTAGTTTACTGGTTGTCCCTCTGTTCATGGCAAGCTGTAACATAGTGTGCCGCCAGTGTTACACAGCTTCTCTCCTCCCCCAGTAGGAATGGGAGTGTCTGTGCTTGGCCGGGCCTGTGGTTGTAAGGATGTAAAGGCCGCCGTGTACACAGAGGAACTTATCCGGGACGCTTTTGTAGCGGGCCACAGATCCAATTACACCCGACAGCGACTGTTGGAGCAGAGTAACCTCGACCTCAACAAGGCCTCTGAACTCGCACTATCGTTGGATGCAGCCTACCAGGGCATGGATGCCTACTCCTCTGCACCGTGGACGCCGCGGGGAATGACAGCCTGGGACACGGTAGGACCGCCTCATAGCGCCGTGCCACCCCAGCCACACCCCAACAACGGCCCAACTACCGCAGCAGTGTCCCAAGGCCAGACAGCAGTGCCCCAAGGCCAGAAATGCTACTTCTGTGGCCAGGCAAAACACCTCTCTCTCCCACTCCCAATCTCTCTCTTTCACACTCCCAATCTGTCTCTCTCTCTCACTCCCAATCTCTCTCTCTCACACTCCCAATCTCTCTCACTCTCACACTCCCAATCTCTCTCTCTCTCACACTCCCAGTCTCTCTCTCTCACACACTCCCAATCTCTCTCTCTCTCACTCTCCCAATCTCTCTCTCTCTCACTCCCAATCTCTCTCTCTCTCACTCCCAATCTCTCTCTCACACTCCCAGTCTCTCTCTCTCACACACTCCCAGTCTCTCTCTCTCACACACTCCCAGTCTCTCTCCCTCACACACTCCCAGTCTCTCTCTCTCACACTCCCAATCTCTCTCTCTCACACTCCCAATCTCTATCTCTCACACACTCCCAATCTCTCTCTCTCTCTCACTCCCAATCTCTCTCTCTCGCAATCCCAGTCTCTCTCTCTCTCACTCCCAATCTCTCTCTCTCTCTCACTCCCAATCTCTCACACTCCCAGTCTCTCTCTCTCACACACTCCCAATCTCTCTCTCTCACACTCCCAATCTCTCTCTCTCACACTCCCAATCTCTGTCTCTCTCACACTCCCAATCTCTCTCTCTCTCACACTCCCAATCTCTCTCTCTCACACACTCCCAATCTCTCTCTCTCACACTCCCAATCTCTCTCTCTCACACTCCCAATCTCTCTCACTCACACTCCCATTCTCTCTCTCTCACACTCCCAATCTCTCTCTCTCTCTCAGACATTCCCAATCTCTCTCTCCCACACTCCCAATCTCTCTCTCTCTCTCACACTCCCAATCTCTCTCTATCTCACACTCCCAATCTCTCTCTCTCTCACACTCCCAATCTGTCTCTCTCACACTCCCAATCTCTCTCTCTCACACTCCCAATCTCTCTCTCTCACACTCCCAATCTCTCTCTCTCACACTCCCAATCTCTCTCTCTCACACTCCCAATCTCTCTCTCACACTCCCAATCTCTCTCTCTCACACTCCCAATCTCTCTCTCTCTCACACTCCCAATCTCTCTCTCTCACACTCCCAATCTCTCTCTCTCTCACTTCCAATCTCTCTCTCTCACACTCCCTCTCTCTCTCTCACACTGCCAATCTCTCTCTCTCTCTCACTCCCAATCTCTCTCTCTCTCACACTCCCAATCTCTCTCTCTCTCACACTCCCAATCTCTCTCTCACACTCCCAATCTCTCTCTCTCACACTCCCAGTCTCTCCCTCTCACACACTCCCAATCTCTCACTCTCACTCTCTCAATCTCTCTCTCTCACACTCCCAATCTCTCCCTCTCTCTCACTCCCAATCTCTCTCTCTCTCACACTCCCAATCTCTTTCTCTCACACACTCCCAATCTCTCTCTCTCTCACACTCCCAATCTCTCTCTCTCACACTCCCAATCTCCCTCTCGCTCTCACTCCCAATCTCTCTCTCTCACACTCCCAATCTCTTTGTCTCACACGCTCCCAATCTCTCTCTCTCTCACTCTCCCAATCTCTCTCTCTCACACTCCCAATCTCTCTCTCTCTCTCACTCCCAATCTCTCTCTCTCACACCCCAATCTCTTTCTCTCAAACACTCCCAATCTCTCTCTCTCACACACTCCCAATCTCTCTCTCTCTCACACTCCCAATCTCGCTCTCTCTCACACTCACAATCTCTCTCTCACACACTCCCAATCTCTCTCTCTCTCACACTCCCAGTCTCTCTCTCTCTCACACTCCCAATCTCTCTCTCTCACACTCTCCGTCTCTCTCTCTCTCACACTCCCAATCTCTCTCTCTCACACTCTCAGTCTCTCTCTCTCACACACTCCCAATCTCTCTTTCTCTCACACTCCCAATCTCTCTCTCTCTCACACTTCCAAT
This sequence comes from Somniosus microcephalus, assembly GCF_052327205.1. Taxonomy (NCBI): domain Eukaryota; kingdom Metazoa; phylum Chordata; class Chondrichthyes; order Squaliformes; family Somniosidae; genus Somniosus; species Somniosus microcephalus. The sequence continues at coordinate 106,360,877 of NC_140997.1, forward strand.
CTCTCTCTCTCACACTCCCAGTCTCTCTCTCTCACACACTCCCAATCTCTCTCTCTCTCTCACTCCCAATCTCTCTCTCTCACACTTCCAATTTCTCTCTCTCACACTCCCAATCTCTCCCTCTCACACTCCCAATCTCTCTCTCTCTCACACTCCCAGTCTCTCTCTCTCTCACACTCCCAATCTCTCTCTCTCTCACACTCCCAGTCTCTCTCTCTCTCACACTCCCAATCTCTCTCTCTCTCACACTCCCAATCTCTCTCTCTCTCACACTCCCAATCTCTCTCCCTCACACACTCCCAATCTCTCTCTTTCTCACACTCCCAATCTCTCTCTCTCTCACACTCCCAGTCTCTCTCTCTCTCACACTCCCAATCTCTCTCTCTCACACTCTCAGTCTCTCTCTCTCACACACTCCCAATCTCTCTCTCTCTCACACTCCCAATCTCTCTCTCTCTCACACTTCCAATCTCTCTCTCTCACACTCCCAGTCTCTCTCTCTCACACACTCCCAATCTCTCTCACTCTCTCACTCCCAATCTCTCTCTCTCACACTTCCAATTTCTCTCTCTCACACTCCCAGTCTCTCTCTCTCTCACACTCCCAATCTCTCTCACTCACACCCCCAATCTCTCTCTCTCACACTCCCAATCTCTCTCTCACACTCCCAATCTCTCTCTCTCACACTCCCAATCTCTCTCTCTCTCACACTCCGAATCTCTCTCTCTCTCTCAGACATTCCCAATCTCTCTCTCTCACACTTCCAATCCCTCTCTCTCACACTCCCAATCTTTCTCTCTCTCTCACACTCCCAATCTCTCTCTCTCTCACACTCCCAATCTCTCTCTCTCTCACACTCCCAATCTCTCTCTGTCACTCCCAGTCTCTCTCTCTCTCACACTCCCAATCTCTCTCTCTATCACACTCCCAATCTGTCTGTCTCACACTCCCAATCTCTCTCTCTCACACTCCCAATCTCGCTCTCTCACACTCCCAATCTCTCTCTCACACTCCCAATCAATTCAATTCAATTCAATTTTCAATTTCAATTCAATTCAATTCAAATGCTTTATTGGCATGAAAGTTTACAGAGAACCATATTGCCAAAGCTTACATAGCAAAAAGGTACAGTTTTCCAACCTTCTGTAGGTGTCAATCGATTTGACATTTGTTGGTTACATACAATATTACTTTTAAACAATATTAATTTTAAACAGTCTTTGTACTTCATTTGGTACGTTCAATATTAATTTTAAACAGTCTTAATTTTAAACAGTCCTCAGGTTGTGACATGTTGTTACCTATTTGGCCCCAAGGTATGGTCTGTCTCCTTCTCCTAGGACTAATCTCAATTTTGACAGGTCATCCAATTCCTTGAAATCTGGGGTTGTTTGGCTTAGCTTGTTGAATAATATGTTTCTTGATGTGTTGAATTTTTCGCATTTTAGGAGGAAATGCATCTCTGTTTCAACCTCGCCGGCCAGACATTGATCGCATATTCTATTCTCTCTAGGCTGCCAGGATTTCTTGCATCTGCCTTTTTCAATTTCCAGTTGGTGGTCGCTTAGTCTGTACCTGGTGAGGGTCTGTCTCTGTTTTGTGTCTCTGATGTTCGTGAGGTAGTCTGCCAGTTTATATTCTCTTTTTAGGGCCCGGTAACATTCTAATCTGCTTTGGCTTTCAGTTATTTTGTTCCAATGTTCCAGGTAGGTTTCTTTGCATTTTTTAATGATTTGGTTCACTCGGATTGGTGTTTGGACGGCTGTGTTGGTCTGGGGCTGGTCAGGGTCCGGCTGAGTACTTAGTTTCAGTAGCAGCTGACTCAGCGGTCTCTTTTCTGGGTTTAGCTCTTGGGTCTGAAAGGCTTTGAAATGAAGGGTTTCTGGGGAGCTAGATTTGAGGTGATTTAGGAAGTTTAGTGCTCGTTTTTGGATGTTTATTATCAGTGGGTATCTGCCTAGTTCGGCTCTGCATGCATTTGTTGGCGTTTTTCTTTGGGTGCGAAGGATGCTTCGGCAGAATTCTGCATGTAGGGCTTCTATTGTGTGTTTTTCCCATTTAGTGTAGCTTTGGTGATTTAGCGGGCCCCATACTTCACTACCGTACAGTGCAATGGGCAGGATTATGCTGTCAAATATTTTGAGCCAGATTTTGATTGGGATTTGGATGTTGTAGAATTTTCTTTTTATTGCATATAGGGCTCTTCGGGCTTTTTCTTTTAGTGCATTCACTGCTATGCTGAAGCTCCCTGATGCTGTAATAGTTAGACCAAGGTAGGTGTAGCTCATAGTGTGTCCTATAGTGGTATCACTGAGGGTAAACTGGTATTTGTTTTCCTGACATCTGGGCCTTTTTTGAAAAATCATGATGTTGGTTTTCTTTAGATTTACTGTTAGAGCCCAATTTTGGCAGTATTTGTCGAGTAGGTCTAGTTGTTGCTGTAATCCCTGTTCTGTGGGAGACAGCAGAACCAGGTCGTCCACATAGAACAGGGATTTCACTTCTCCATCCAGGAGACAGAGACCTGGTGACTCGCTTTGCTCCAGCATGTCTGCTAATTCATTTATGTATATGTTGAACAGGGTCGGGCTCAAATTGCAGCCCTGCCGGACGCCTCTTCTCTGGGTGAAGAAATCGGTGCGTTTGTCTCCAATTTTGACCCCGCATTTGTTTTTCAGATACATTGATTTAATAAGGTCATAGACTTTGCCCCCTATTCCACACTGAAGAAGTTTATAATAGAGCCCTTCGTGCCATATAGAGTCAAAGGCTTTCTTGAAGTCGATGAAACAGGCGAATATTTTCCCATTTTTTGTTTGGTGTATATGTTTTTCAATGAGGGTGTGAAGGGTATAGATATGGTCGGCGGTGCGGTGTTTTGGAAGAAAGCCTATTTGGTTTTTTCTGAGGATATTATGTTTGTTAAGAAAATCAAGTAATCTACTATTTAGAATACTGCAGAATAACTTCCCTAGACAACTGTTGACACAGATGCCGCGGTAGTTATTTGGGTCTGATTTGTTTCCACTTTTATATATGGGGGAGATTAGTCCTTGGCACCAGATATCGGGAAAACAGCCTGAACGTAATATGATGTTGAATAATTTGAGTACCGCACCCTGCATCTCCATATTGCTGAACTTGAGCATTTCATTTTTGATGTTGTCTGGGCCACAGGCTTTCTTTAGGTGGAGAGATTTTGTTTTTGTGGCCAGTTCTTTCCATGTGATTGGGGAGTCTAGAGGGTTTTGGTTGTCTTTAATTGTTGCTTCTAATGTGTGGAGTTTTTCTGTGACCTGATGTTGACTTGGGTTTGTTTCGTTTATTGGGATGTCTTTGTAGAGGTTTTCAAAATGTGTTCTCCAGATGTCGCCATCTTGGATTGGTAATGCTTGCAATTGTGTTGTACTCAGGTTATTCCACATTTCCCAGAATTTTGTTTTGGATTGGTGGAGTTTTCAATTTCTTCGAGTATTTTGTGGGTATAGTTTTGTGTTTTGTTCCTAATGGTGTGTTTATATCTTTTGAGGGTTTCATTGTATCTAGTACGTAGGTCCGGATTGTTTGGTTGGCGATGCTTTTGGTTTGATATTTTTCTCAGGTCTTTTCTGGCATTTTTGCATTCGTTGTCAAACCATTTCTTATTTTTATTTTGTCTTTTGTGACGCTTCCTCTTCTGTTTCACAAGGTCGGCTTTTACAGCTGCCTCATGGAAGATCATATTTATATCCTCTATGGCCATGTTTACACCATCTCTGGTGATCTCGTATGGGTTTTCTTTAAATTTTGATATTTTACTTGTGAGATCAGGTGACTTTAGTGCTGTGATGAATTTATCTCCACTGTCTGGGGCCCATCTGTATGTCTGGTTTATTTTATGTAGCTTACTGGGTTCCTTTTTTGTGTCTGTAGTTTGGGCAGAAAGTTTAAGGTACACATTTATTTGGTTATGGTCTGAGAGGGGGGATTGCTGCCTGACAGTGAATGCGTTGATATCGCAGGGGTCCAGGTCAGTGATTGTATAGTCCACCACACTAGACCCAAGAGTTGAGGAGTATGTGAGTCTCCCTAGGGAGTCCCCTCTGAACCTACCGTTAACTATGTACAGGCCTAAGGCTCGGCAGAGTTGCACTACCTCCCTACCGCTTTTATTTATTTCACGATCAAGGTTGTTCCGATTTGCGATGGCTGGTGTGACATCTAAAGGGGTCTGGCCAAACACATGGTTGTTTCCCTGTGGGTCTATGAAGTCAGGTTCACAACCGGTCCTTGCATTTAGGTCCCCACATATTATCACCTTTCCTTGGGCCTGGAAATGGCTGATTTCCATGTGGAGAGTATCAAATAACTCCTCTTTGAAATATGGCGATTCTATTGGAGGTATGTAGATCGCACATAAGTAAACATCTTTTTTTGCTATTCCTATATTTTTATCTAGTTTTAGCCATACGTGTGATTTTCCCTGTTTTACCGGTGAGATGTGTTTGTCCAGTTCTCCCTTATACCACACCAATATTCCCCCGGAGGTTCTGCCCTTGCGTGTTTTAGTGTTCTTTACTGAGGGCACAATGATTTCATGGTACATTGGAGGACAGTGGGTCGGCACGTCCTTTTGGCACCATGTTTCTGTTAACACAATTATATCAATGTCTTTTATAGCTTTTAGGAATTCAGGGTCTGTACTCTTCATCCCAAAAGTTGAGGAGCGGAGGCCCTGGATATTCCAGCAGCTTATGTGGAAAGAACGCATTTATATAGTTCAATAAAACGAAATAAAATGGACCTATTTTGTGGGATGAGTGTGGAAACACTATTTTCTATAATGCTAAATGATGATTTAGTATAAATTTCATGAGGCATGCACATATATCTATCTAATAATAGTAATAATACTGATAAGATAACAATAATGATAATGATAAATAACAATATTAATAATTTCTCCGGCTTTCTATCAGGCTGTTCAGCATCGTCATGATCTTTCTCAGTTCTTGGTCTACAGTCTGTGGTCTAGAGGGGGGTCTTGGGTCAGGTATAAAAGCACGGTTCTGTTGTTGGTTTTGTAAAGAGGGGTGGGGGACATTGGTGGTCCTGTTTGGTCTCCCAATGGTAGAGGGGGTGGGAGGTCTGCGTCTTTTGGCAGTGTTTATGAGGTTTCTTGCGAAGACCCACATCCGCTGTTTGAGTAGATGTATTTCGTCATAGAGGTCCCTTGTGTTGATGTTTGGATGATGGGCCAGGGAGACGTTGGGGAGGACAGAACATCTCGTGTCGATCTCCCTGTTGGTGTTGTGGATTATATAGGCTGGGGTGTCCTTTCTGGGCAGTAGTGTGGAGATCACGATCCGCGCCTCGGGGAATTCCCTGCTGGCCTTTTCCGCCATCCTGCTCACCGCCCTAGCAGTGCCTTCCTGTAGGGTGCGTAGGTCGTTCGTGCCTGTGTGGATCACAATCCATTTGGGGCTTCCAAGGGATTCTTTGTTCAGGATCTTCATTGCTTGGTCTGTGTTGCTGCACCATTTTTTCAGGACTTGATGGTCTGGGAACAGCCTCTGGGGGTCCAGAAACTTTCCGTTGGAGTCGGTCAGCAGGACCGCCTGAGGGGCTGGTTTTTCAGACTGGGTAACAGTAGTCTGGGTAGGACTCGCCTGGTGGCTGGTTGTTGGCTGGGTTTCTGGGATATGTTGTGTGGCAGGAGCGGGGTTTGGGGCTTTCGGTGTGTCATCGTTTGGGGGGGTATCTGTCGGTTTTTGTGTTCCTGTGTGTGAGGACTGGGTAGCAGTAGTCTGGGCATGACTCGACTGAGGGCTGGTTGGAGCGGGGTTTGTGGCTTTCGGTGTGTCTTCGTGTGGGGTGGCATCCGGCGGGTTCTGTGTCCTTGTGTGTGTTTTTGTGTCCTCAGGTTTTTGGACCTTAAGAGGTTTGTGTTGCCTGCTGAGCCTTTCTACGGTCTCCTTCGTTTTGTTTTGTTGAGTACGGAGTTCTTTGATCTCATTTCTTTGCTCCTCTATGGTCTTTCTCAGTTTGTGGATGGTGGACTCGTGTTCCGTTTTTAGCTGTTTGAATTCCTCCTTCAAATTCTTGGCCAGTGTTTCTCTGTATTCGTTGAAATCAAGTTCTAGTTTGGCCAGATTCTCTTTCATCATTTTGTTTTCGTTGAGAGGTGTGGGGGGGGTGGAGATGGACAGGGAGGTGTTTTCCTCTGCTGGTCTCTCTTCTTCTTCCTCCACTTGGCTCTCATCATCCTCTGTTCGACCCTCTTTTGTTTCCTGTCCATTGGTCCTCTTTGTGTCTGCCTTAGTTTTCAACTGGGGGAATTCCTTTTCGAAGGAGTCCAGATTTTCCACATTCCCCTGTATCATGATCTTTCTATTTTTGTTGTAGTAGCTTATGGTTAGCAGGGGGTCATCTTTATCTAGGTTTCCATCTTTACATATTTTCAGTCTGCCTCCACTGCCAATACCTTCACTGGAGACGTATGTGTAGTGTTTTTGTAAAGTCTCCTTCCAGGAGGTGACGTATTCGGTGTAGAATATGAGGTTGTTCTTCAGCTTAGTCCCTTTGTGTGTGGTATAGTCAACGTAGAGGATCTCTGGGTTATTTTTTAGTGTTGTGTACTTGTATTTTTCCTTTGCTTTATTTTTGTGCATTGCTCAGGATATATCATTTCCCTGCTCATTGTAGTCGTTTGTTTTTTGTCTCAGATAGATAACTTTTTTTTTTCTCTTTTTTGTGTCGTGTTCCACCTTAGCCCACTTTTAGGTCCAAAATTGGGAGTTTTTCAGGGGTTCATCTTTGATATAGCTGCTCTTAAAGGTTTATCTTTCTCTTTCTCTCACAGGCTCTTGGTTCGGGTAGTTTATCGTTTCTCTCGGGTTTCTATTCCTTTTCCTCGCGGGTTTGTTGTTCTTTTTTCAGGTTTTTTTTTTCGAACTAAATTTAAATAAAATTAAACTTTTTCCGAACTAACTTTAACTAAAATGAAACTTAGGTAGAATTAGGTAAAACTTATTTCTCCGGCTTTATTTATTTTTATTTTTTTTCCTCTTCCGACTCTCTCACTCGCTCTCCGGGTCTCGGACTCGCTCTCTCTCCGTGTTCCAAACTCGTCCACTCTCCGTGCCCCGGACTCATTCGCTTTCCGCGCTCTGGGCGGATCTCTTCGCGTCGTCGTGTCGGTCTCAGGCCCCCGGGTTTTTTGACTCACCAGGCTGTTTTCTGCCCTGATCTCCCGGTCTCCGTTCCCGCGTCTCTGGGCCTCGCGGTCTCGGGTTTCACCCTCCCCAGGCCTCTTACTCGTTTTCCCGGCCTCGCGTTCTCGGGTTCACCTTCCCCAGGCCTCTTATTTACTGTCCTGGTTCGGGCTGCTCCTCCCAGTCTCGCGGTTCAGGCCTCTGTTTCTCTCTCTCTCCAGCTTTTTCTCTCCAGCTGGTGTTTCCTCTCCTCTCTCTCTCTCAATCTCTCTCGCTCCGTCTCTCTCTCTCTAGGTGCAGTTACCTCTCTTTGCTCCTTTTCTCCTTTCAGCCGTTTCCCTTCATTCAAATTTCGCGCTCTCAGCTCTCAGCTCCCAACGCTCTCTCTGGGCTTCTGCCCTGGTCCCAGCCCCTCGGCTCGGCTGTGCAGTCCCGGCCCGGCCCGGCTCGGTGTTTGTCCGAGTTTCTCCGACCCCGGAGTTTCTCGGGTTTCAGGCCCCGGGCTTGCTCGCTCTCCAGGCCCGACAGTCCCGACCCGATCCGGCACCCCTACCTCTCTCTCTCTGTTACCGGGTTCTCTCTCTCTCTTCCCGGGTTCTCTCTCTCTCTTCCCGGGTTCTCTCTCTCTGTTCCCGGGTTTTCTCTCTCTGTTCCCGGGTTCTCTCTTTCTCTGTGCCCGGGTTCTCTCGTCTCTCTCTCTCTCTCTCCTCCTCACTGTTTCTCTGTCTCTCTCTCCTCCTCACTGTTTCTCTGTCTCTCACTCCCAATCTCTCTCTCTCTCTCCCACTCCCAATCTCTCTCTCTCTCACACTCCCAATCTCTCTCTCTCTCACACTCCCAATCTCTCTCTCTCACTCCCAATCTCTCTCTCTCACACTCCCAGTCTCTCTCTCTCTGTCTCTCTCTCTCTCAGTTCAGTTCAGTTCAAATGCTTTATTGGCATGAAAGTTTACAGAGAACCATATTGCCAAAGCTTACATAGCAAAAAGGTACAGTTTTCCAACATTCTGTAGGTGTCAATCGATTTGACATTTGTTGGGTACATACAATTTTACTTTTAAACAATATTAATTTTAAACAGTCTTTCTACTTCATTTGGTACGTTCAATATTAATTTTAAACAGTCTTACTTTTAAACAGTCCTCAGGTTGTGACATGTTGTTACATATTTGGCCCCAAGGTATGGTCTGTCTCCTTCTCCTAGGACTAATCTCAATTTTGACAGATCATCCAATTCCTTGAAATCTGGGGTTGTTTGGCTTAGCTTGTTGAATAATATGTTTCTTGATGTGTTGAATTTTTCGCATTTTAGGAGGAAATGCATTTCTGTTTCAACCTCGCCAGCCAGACATTGATCGCATATTCTATTCTCTCTAGGCTGCCAGGATTTCTTGTATCTGCCTTTTTCAATTTCCAGTTGGTGGTCGCTTAGTCTGTACCTGGTGAGGGTCTGTCTCTGTTTCTGTCTCTCTCTCTCTCTGTCTCTCTCTCTCTCTGTCTCTCTCTCTCTCTGTCTCTCTCTCTCTCTGTCTCTCTCTCTCTCCTTCCCGCTCTCTCTCTCTCCTCCCCTCTCTCTCTCCTTCCCTCTCTCTCTCTCCTTCCCTCTCG
>NC_140997.1:106374677-106407177 GCF_052327205.1 Somniosus microcephalus
GCCCAGGTCTGACAGACTGATTCCAGCAGATCCAGGTTCTGCTGTAGACCCTCCTTAGTTGGTGACAGCAGAACCAGGTCGTCTCTCTCTCTCCTTCCCTCTCTCTCTCTCTCTCTCCCTCCCTCCCTCTCACTCTCTCCTTCACTCTCTCTCTCTCTCTCTCCTTCTCTCTCTCTCCTTCCCTTTATGTCTCTCTCCTTCCCTCTCTCTCTCTCTCTCCTTCGCCCTCTCTGTCTCTCTCTCTCCTTCCCTCTCTCTGTCTCTCTCTCCTTCTCTGTCAATTCAATTCAATTCAATTCAAATCGCTTTATTGGCATGACAAGGTACATCTTATGTTGCCAAAGCATCGAAAAACATTTATGTTTGAACACATAAACACAGATCTATCCATACAATGTATAAACAGATATATCCCTGAGTGTATAAATATACATTCATATAATTTGTAAAAACTCCTTTGTTATATTTAGTAATTGTCCCTCTGTTTATGGCAAGCTGTAACATAGTGTGCCGCTAAGGATACACAATTTCTCTCCTCCCCTAGTAGGTATGGGAGTTTTTGGTCGTCATTCAAATTTCTGAATTCCGGGCATATTTTCGTGAATTTTGGGCTTTATGCCCTGATATTTTCTACAAGCTGTGAGGAAGTGCATCTCTGTCTCCACCACTCCCTGACTGTAGTGAGAGCATATCCTGTCCTCTCTTGGTAGCCTGATCTGTCTGTGTCTACCTTTTTCGATTGCCAGGCTATGTTCAAAAAGTCTGTACATTGTCAAGCTTTTTCTCAGTTTGCTATCCTTTACCATGGTCAGGTAATCAGCCATGTTTTACTGTCTGTTTTGGGCCATGTTTTCTCTCTCCTTCTCTGTCTCTCTCTCTCCTTCCCCCTATGTCTTTCTCCTTCCCCCCTCTCCCTCTATCGTTCCCCCTCTCTCTCCTTCCCCTCTCTCTCTCCTTCCTTCTCTCTCTCTCCTTCCCTTTCTCTCTCTCTCCTTCCAGCTCTCTCTCTCTCCTTCCCTCTCTCTCTCTCCTTCCCTCTCTCTCTCTCTCCTTCACTCTCTCTCTCTCTCCTTCTCTCTCTCTCTCCTTCCCTCTCTCTCTCTCCTTCCCTCTCTCTCTCTCTCCTTCCCTCTCTCTCTCCTTCCCTCTCTCTCTCTCTCCTTACCTCTCTCTCTCCTTCCCTCTCCCTCTCTCCTTCCCTCTCCCTCTCTCTCCTTCCCTCACCCTCTCTCTCTCTCTCCTTCCCTCTCTTCCTCTCTATCTCCTTCCCTCTCTCTCTCTGTCTCTCCTTCCCTCTGTCTCTCTCTCCTTCCCTCTCTCTCTCTCCTTCCCTCTCCCTCTCTCTCCTTCCCTCCCCCTCTCTCTCTCTCTCCTTCCCTCTCTTCCTCTCTATCTCCTTCCCTCTCTCTCTCCAATTCTCCTTCCCTCTCTCTCTCTCTCCTTCCATCTCTCTCTCTCTCCTTCCCTCTCTCTCTCTCTCCTTCCCTCTCTCTCTCTCACTCTCTCTCTCCGTCCCTCTCTCTCTCTCTCCTCCCCCCTCTCTCTCTCTGCTTCCATCTCTCTCTCTCTCTCTCCTTCCCCCCCTCTCTCCTTCCCTCTCTCCCTCTCTCTCTCCTTCCCTCTCTCTCTCTCTCCTTCCCTCTCTCCCTCTCTCTCCTTCTCTCTCTCTCTCTCTGTCTCCTTCCCTCTCTCTCTCTCTGTCTCTCCTTCCCTCTCTCTCTCACTCTCCCTCCCTCTCTCCCTCTCTCTCTCCTTCCCCTCTCTCTCTCTCTCTCTCCTTCCCCCCTCTCTCTCTCCTTCCATCTCTCTCTCTATCCTTCTCTCTCTCTCTCCTTCCCTCTCTCTCTCTCTCCTTCCCTCGCTCTTGCACTCTCCATCCCTCTCTCTCTCTCTCCCCTTCCCTCTCTGTCTCTCTCTCCTTCCCTCTCTCTCTCCTTCCCTGTCTCTCTCTCCTTCCCTCTCTCTCTCTCCTTCCCCCTCTCTCTCTCTCCTTCCCTCTCTCTCTCTCTCCTTCCCTCTCTCTCTCTCTCCTTCCCAATCTTTCTCTCATCCCTCTCTCTCTCTCTATCCTTCCCTCTCTCTCTCTCTCTCTCTCTCTCTCCCTCTCTCTCTCTCCCACCTTCTCTCTCTCTCCCTCTCTCTCTCTCTCTATCCGCCCCTCTCTCTCGCTCTCCTTCCCTCTCTCTCTCTCTCTCTCTCCTTCCCTCTCAATTCAATTCAATTCAATTCAATTCAAATGCTTTATTGGCATGAAAGTTTACAGGGAACCATATTGCCAAAGCTTACCTAACAAAAAGTACAGTTTTCCAACATTCTGTAGGTGTCAAACAATTTTGACCTTTGTTGGGTACATACAATATTAGTTTAAACAATATTAATTTAAACAGTCGTTGAACATCGTTGGGTGCATTCAGTATTAATTTTAAACAGTCCTCAGGTTGTGACATGTTGTTACATATTTGGCACCAAGGTATGGTCTGTCTCCTTCTCCCAGGACTAATCTTAATTTTGACAGGTCATCCAATTCTTTGAAATCTGGGGTTGTTTGGCTGAGCTTGTCAAATAATATGTTTCTTGTTGTGTTGAATTTTTCGCATTTTAGGAGGAAATGCATCTCTGTCTCAACCTCGCCGGCCAGACATTGATCACATATTCTATTCTCTCTAGGCTGCCAGGATTTCTTGTATCTTCCTTTTTCAATTGCTAGTTGGTGGTCGCTTATTCTGTACCTGGTGAGGGTCTGTCTCTGTTTTGTGTCTCTGATGGTCGAGAGATAGTCTGCCAGTTTATATTCTCTTTTTAGGGCCCAGTAACATTCTAATCTGCTTTGGCTTTTGGTTATTTTGTTCCAATGTTCCAGGTAGGTTTCTCTGCATTGTTTAATGATTTGGTTCACTCGGATTGGTGTTTGGACGGCAGTGTTGGTCTGGGACTGGTCAGGGTCCGGCTGAGTAGAAGTACTTAGTTTCAGTAGCAGCTGACTCAGGGGACTCTTTTCTGGGTTTAGCTCTTGGGTCTGGAAGGCTTTAAAATGAAGGGTGTCTGGGGAGCTAGATTTGAGGTGATTTAAGAAGTTTAGTGCTCGTTTGTGGATGTTTATTATCAGTGGGTATCTGCCTAGTTCGGCTCTGCATGCATTTGTCTCTCTCTCTCTCTCTCTCCCATCTTCTCTCTCTCTCCCCCTCTCTCTCTCTATCCGTCCCTCTCTCTCTCTCTCCTTCCCTCTCTCTCACTCTCTCTCTCTCCTTCGCTCTCTCTCTCTCTCTCCTTGACTCTCTCTCTCTCTCTCTCCTTCCCTCTCTCTCTCCTTCCCTCTCTTTCTCTCCTTCCCTCTCTCACTCTCTCTCTCCTTCCCCCCTCACTCTCTGTCCCTCTCCCTTTCCTTCCCTCTCTCTCTCTCTCCTTCCCCCTCTCTCTCTCTCCATCCCTCTCTTTCACTCTCCATCGCTCTCTCTCTCTCTCTCTCCTTCCCCCCCTCTCTCTCCTTCCCACTCTCTCTCTCCTTCCCACTCTCTCTCGCTCCTTCCCTCTCTCTCTCTCTCTTCCCTCTCTCTCTCTCCTTCACTCTCTCTCTCCTTCCTTCACTCTCTCTCTCCTTCCCTCTCTCTCTCTCTCTCCTTCCCTCTCTCTCTCTCTCCTTCCCTCTCTCCCTCTCTCCTTCCCTCTCTCTCTCTCTCTCTCCTTCCCTCTCTCTCTCTCCCTCCTTCCTTCTCTCCCTCTCTCTCTCTCCTTCCCTCTCACTCTCTCACTCTCATTCACTCTCTCTCTCTCTCCGTCCCTCTCTCTCTCTCTCTCTCCTTCCTTCTCTCTCTCTCTCTCTCCTTTCCTCTCTCTTTCTCTCCTTCCCCCTCTCTCTCTCCTTCCCTCTCTCTCTGTCTCTCTCTCTCTCTCCTTCCCTCTCGCTCTCTCTCTCTATCTCTCCTTCCCTCTCTATCTCTCCTTCCCTCTCTCTCTCTTTCCTTCCCTCTCTCGCTTTCTTTTTCCCTCTCACTCTCTATCTCTCTCCTTCCCTCTCTCTCTCTCCTTCCCTCTCTCTCTCTCTCTCTCCCTCCCTCTCTCTCTCCCTCTCCTTCCCTCTCTATCTCTCCTTCCCTCTCTCTCTCTCTCCTTCCCAATTTCCAATTCCAATTCCAATTAAAATGCTTTATTGGCATGAAAGTTTACAGAGAACCATATTGCCAAAGCTTACATAGCAAAAAGGTACAGTTTTCCAACATTCTGTAGGTGTCAATCGATTTGACATTTGTTGGGTACATACAATATTACTTTTAAACAATATTAATTTTAAACAGTCTTTGTACTTCATTTGGTACGTTCAATATTAATTTTAAACAGTCTTAATTTTAAACAGTCCTCAGGTTGTGACATGTTGTTACATATTTGGCCCCAAGGTATGGTCTGTCTCCTTCTCCTAGGACTAATCTCAATTTTGACAGATCATCCAATTCCTTGAAATCTGGGGTTGTTTGGCTTAGCTTGTTGAATAATATGTTTCTTGATGTGTTGAATTTTTCGCATTTTAGGAGGAAATGCATTTCTGTTTCAACCTCGCCAGCCAGACATTGATCGCATATTCTATTCTCTCTAGGCTGCCAGGATTTCTTGTATCTGCCTTTTTCAATTTCCAGTTTGTGGTCGCTTAGTCTGTACCTGGTGAGGGTCTGTCTCTGTTTTGTGTCTCTGATGGTCGTGAGGTAGTCTGCCAGTTTATATTCTCTTTTTAGGGCCCGGTAACATTCTAATCTGCTTTGGCTTTCGGTTATTTTGTTCCAATGTTCCAGGTAGGTTTCTTTGCATTTTTTAATGATTTGGTTCACTCGGATTGGTGTTTGGGCGGCTGTGTTGGTCTGGGGCTGGTCAGGGTCCGGCTGAGTACTTAGTTTCCGTAGCAGCTGACTCAGGGGACTCTTTTCTGGGTTTAGCTCTTGGGTCTGAAAGGCTTTGAAATGAAGGGTGTCTGGGGAGCTAGATTTGAGGTGATTTAGGAAGTTTAGTGCTCGTTTTTGGATGTTTATTATCAGTGGGTATCTGCCTAGTTCGGCTCTGCATGCATTTGTTGGCGTTTTCCTTTGGGTGCGAAGGATGCTTCGGCAGAATTCTGCATGTAGGGCTTCTATTGTATGTTTTTCCCATTTAGTGTAGCTTTGGTGATTTAGCGGGCCCCATACTTCACTACCGTACAGTGCAATGGGCAGGATTATGCTGTCAAATATTTTGAGCCAGATTTTGATTGGGATTTGGATGTTGTAGAATTTTCTTTTTATTGCATATAGGGCTCTTCGGGCTTTTTCTTTTAGTGCATTCACTGCTATGCTGAAGCTCCCTGATGCTGTAATAGTTAGACCAAGGTAGGTGTAGCTCATAGTGTGTCCTATAGTGATATCACTGAGGGTAAACTGGTATTTGTTTTCCTGACATCTGGGCCTTTTTTGAAAAATCATGATGTTGGTTTTCTTTAGATTTACTGTTAGAGCCCAATTTTGGCAGTATTTGTCGAGTAGGTCTAGTTGTTGCTGTAATCCCTGTTCTGTGGGAGACAGCAGAACCAGGTCGTCCGCATAGAACAGGGATTTCACTTCTCCATCTAGGAGACGGAGACCTGGTGACTCGCTTTGCTCCAGCATGTCTGCTAATTCATTTATGTATATGTTGAACAGGGTCGGGCTCAAATTGCAGCCCTGCCGGACGCCTCTTCTCTGGGTGAAGAAATCGGTGCGTTTGTCTCCAATTTTGACCCCGCATTTGTTTTTCAGATACATTGATTTAATAAGGTCATAGACTTTGCCCCCTATTCCACATTGAAGAAGTTTATAATAGAGCCCTTCGTGCCATATAGAGTCAAAGGCTTTCTTGAAGTCGATGAAACAGGCGAATATTTTCCCATTTTTTGTTTGGTGTATATGTTTTTCAATGAGGGTGTGAAGGGTATAGATATGGTCGGCGGTGCGGTGTTTTGGAAGAAAGCCTATTTGGTTTTTTCTGAGGATATTATGTTTGTTAAGAAAATCAAGTAATCTACTATTTAGAATACTGCAGAATAACTTCCCTAGACAACTGTTGACACAGATGCCGCGGTAGTTATTTGGGTCTGATTTGTTTCCGCTTTTATATATGGGGGAGATTAGTCCTTGGCACCAGATATCGGGAAAACAGCCTGAACGTAATATGATGTTGAATAATTTGAGTACCGCACCCTGCATCTCCATATTGCTGAACTTGAGCATTTCATTTTTGATGTTGTCTGGGCCACAGGCTTTCTTTAGGTGGAGAGATTTTGTTTTTGTGGCCATTTCTTTCCATGTGATTGGGGAGTCTAGAGGGTTTTGGTTGTCTTTGATTGTTGCTTCTAATGTGTGGAGTTTTTCTGTGACCTGATGTTGACTTGGGTTTGTTTCGTTTATTGGGATGTCTTTGTAGAGGTTTTCAAAATGTGTTCTCCAGATGTCGCCATCTTGGATTGGTAATGCTTGCAATTGTGTTGTACTCAGGTTATTCCACATTTCCCAGAATTGTTTTGGGTTGGTGGAGTTTTCAATTTCTTCTAGTATTTTGTGGGTATAGTTTTGTGTTTTGTTCCTAATGGTGTGTTTATATCTTTTGAGGGTTTCATTGTATCTAGTACGTAGGTCCGGATTGTTTGGTTGGCGATGCTTTTGGTTTGATATTTTTCTCAGGTCTTTTCTGGCATTTTTGCATTCGTGGTCAAACCATTTCTTATTTTTATTTTGTCTTTTGTGACTCTTCCTCTTCTGTTTCACGAGGTCGGCTTTTACAGCTGCCTCATGAAAGATCATATTTATATCCTCTATGGCCATGTTTACCCCATCTCTGGTGATCTCATATAGATTTTCTTTAAATTTTGAAATTTTACTTGTGAGATCAGGTGAATTTAGTGCTGTGATGAATTTATCTCCACTGCCTGGGGCCCATCTGTATGTCTGGTTTATTTTATGTAGCTTACTGGGTTCCTTTTTTGTGTCTGTAGTTTGGGCAGAAAGTTTAAGGTACACATTTATTTGGTTATGGTCTGAGAGGGGGGATTGCTGCCTGACAGTGAATGCGTTGATATCGCAGGGGTCCAGGTCAGTGATTGTATAATCCACCACACTAGACCCAAGAGTTGAGGAATATGTGAGTCTCCCTAAGGAGTCCCCTCTGAACCTACCGTTAACTATGTACAGGCCTAAGGCTCGGCAGAGTTGCACTACCTCCCTACCGCTTTTATTTATTTCACAATCGAGGTTGTTTCGGTTTGCGATGGCTGGTGTGACATATAGAGGGGTCTGGCCAAACACATGGTTGTTGCCCTGTGGGTCTATGAAGTCAGGTTCACATCCTGTCCTTGCATTTAGGTCCCCACATAGTAGCACCTTTCCTTGGGCCTGGAAATGGCTGATTTCCATGTGGAGAGTGTCAAATATCTCCTCTTCAAAATATGGCGATTCTATTGGAGGTATGTAGATCGCACATAAGTAAACATCGTTTTTTTCTATTCCTATATTTTTATCTAATTTTAGCCATACGTGTGATTTTCCCTGTTTTATCGGTGAGATGTGTTTGTTCAGTTCTCCTTTATACCACACCAGGATTCCCCCGGAGGTTCTGCCCTTGCGTGTCTTAATGTTCTTTACTGAAGGCACAATAATTTCATGGTACATTGGGGGACAGTGGGTCGGCATGTCCTTTTGGCACCATGTTTCTGTTAACACAATTATATCAATGTCTTTTATAGCTTTTAGGAATTCAGGGTCTGTACTCTTCATCCCAAAAGTTGAGGAGCGGAGGCCCTGGATATTCCAGCAGCTTATGTGGAAAGAACGCATTTATATAGTTCAATAAAACGAAATAAAATGGACCTATTTTGTGGGATGAGTGTGGAAACACTATTTTCTATAATGCTAAATGATGATTTAGTATAAATTTCATGAGGCATGCACATATATCTATCTAATAGTAGTAATAATACTGATAAGATGACAATAATGATAATGATAAATAACAATATTAATAATTTCTCCGGCTTTCTATCAGGCTGTTCAGCATCGTCATGATCTTTCTCAGTTCTTGGTCTACAGTCTGTGGTCTAGAGGGGGGTCTTGGGTTCTGTTGTTGGTTTTGTAAAGGGGGGTGGGGGACATTGGTGGTCCTGTTTGGGTTACGGCTCCCAATGGTAGGGGGGGTGGGAGGGCTGCGTCTTTTGGCAGTGTTTATGAGGTTTTTTGCAAAGACCCACATCCGCTGTTTGAGTAGATGTATTTCGTCATAGAGGTCCCTTGTGTTGATGTTTGGATGATGGGCCAGGTAGACGTTGGGGAAGACAGAACATCTCGTGTCGATCTCCCTGTTGGTGTTGTGGATTATATAGGCTGGGGTGTCCTTTCTGGGCAGTAGTGTGGAGATCACGATCCGCGCCTCGGGGAATTCCTTGCTGGCCTTTTCCGCCATCCTGCTCACCGCCCTAGCAGTGCCTTCCCGTAGGGTGCGTAGGTCGTTTGTGCCTGTGTGGATCACAAGCCATTTGGGGCTTCCAAGGGATTCTTTGTTCAGGATCTTCATTGCATGTTCTGTGTTGCTGCACCATTTTTTCAGGACTTGATGACCTGGGAACAGCCTCTGGGGGTCCAGAAACTTTCCGTTGGAGTCGGTCAGCAGGACCGCCTGAGGGGCTGGTTTTTCAGACTGGGTAGTAGTCTGGGCAGGACTCGACTGATGGCTGGTTGTTGGCTGGGTTTCTGGGATATGTTGTGTGGCAGGAGCGGGGTTTGAGGCTTTCGGTGTGTCCTCGTGTGGGGGGGCATCTGACGGGTTCTGCGTCCCTGTGTGTGAGGACTGGGTAGCGGTAGTCTGGGCAGGACTCGACTGAGGGCTGGTTGTTGGCTGGGTTTCTGTGGTGAGCTGTGTGGCAGGAGCGGGGTTTGTGGCTTTCGGTGTGTCCTCGTGTGGGGTGGCATCCGACGGGTTCTGTGTCCTTGTGTGTGTTGTTTTTTGGACCTTAAGAGGTTTGTGTTGCCTGCTGAGCCTTTCTACGGCCTCCGTCATTTTGTTTAGTTGGGTATGGAGTTCTTGGATCTTATTTATTTGTTCCTCTACGGTCTTTCTCAGATTGTGGATGGTGGACTCGTTTTCCATTTTCAGCTGTTTGAGTTCCTCCGTCCAGTTCTTGGTCTGTGTTTCTCTGTATTCGTTGAATTCGAGTTCTAGTTTGGACAGACTCTCTTTCAGCAGTTTGTTTGCGTTGAGAGGTGTGGGGGGGGTGGAGATGGTCAGGGAGGTGTGTGTCTCTGCTGGACTCTCTTCTTCTTCCTCCGTTTGGCTCTCATCATCCTCTGTTCGATTCTCTTTTGCCTCCTGTCCATTGGTCCTATTTGTGTCTGCCTTAGTTTTCAGCTGGGGGAATTCCTTTTCGAAGGAGTCCAGACTTTCTACATTCCCCTGTATCATGATCTTTCCTTTTTTGTTGTAGTAGCTTATGGTTAGCAGGGGGTCATCTTTATCTAGATTTCCATCTTTACATATTTTCAGTCTGCCTCCACTGCCAATACCTTCGCTGGAGACGTATGCGTA
Source organism: Somniosus microcephalus (assembly GCF_052327205.1). Lineage (NCBI taxonomy): Eukaryota > Metazoa > Chordata > Chondrichthyes > Squaliformes > Somniosidae > Somniosus > Somniosus microcephalus. The sequence goes on from NC_140997.1 coordinate 106,384,242, forward strand.
GTATTTTTGTAAAGTCTCCTTCCATGAGGGAATGGAGTCGGTGTAGAATATGAGGTTGTTCTTCGTCTTAATCCCTTTGTGTGTGGTATAGTCAACGTAGAGGACCTCTGGGTTACTTTTTAGTGTTATGTCCTTGTGTTTTTCCTTTGCTTTATTTTTTGTGCATTGCTCAGGATATTTCATTTCCCTGCTCATTGTAGTCGTTTGTTTTGTCTCAGGTAGATAACTTTTTTTCTCTTTTTTGTGTCGTGTTCCACCTTATCCCACTTTTAGGTCCAAAATTGAGAGTTTTTCAGGGGTTCATCTTTGATATAGCTGCTCTTAAAAGTTTCTCTCTCTCTCTCTCACAGGTTCCTGGTTCGGGTTGTTTATCGTTTCTCTCTGGTTTCTATTCCTTTTTTTTTTTCTTTCTTTTTTTTTTTTTTCTTTTTTTCTTTTTTTTTTTCTTCGGGTTTGTTGTTCTTTTTCTAGGTTAACTAAATTTAGGTAGATCTAGGTATAGCTTTTTTCCTCCGGACCCGGAGTTTTCCTCTCTCTCCTCGCGTCGGTCTCAGGCTGTTTCTGCTCTGGTCCCAGCCCCTCGGCTCGGCTGTGCAGTCCCGTCCCGGCCCGGTGTTTGTCCGAGTTTCTCCGACCCCGGAGTTTCTCGGGTTTCGGGCCCCGGGCTTGCTCTCTCTCCGGGCTTCTGCCCTGGTCCCAGCCCCTCGGCTCGGCTGTGCAGTCCCCGCCCGGCCCGGTGTTTGTCCGAGTTTCTCCGATCCCGGAGTTTCTCGGTTTTCAGGCCCCGGGCTTGCTCGCTCTCCGGGCCTCTGCCCTGGTCCCAGCCCCTCGGCTCGGCTGTGCAGTCCCGGCCCGGCCGAGTCTCTCCGACCCCGGAGTTTCTCGGATTTCAGGCCCCGGGCTTGCTCGCTCTCCAGGCCCAACCCGATCCGGCACCCCTACCTCTCCACTCGCCTCTTTGACTGGCTCGGGCCGCTCCTCCCGGTCTGGGTCGACTCCTGTTGCTGCTCGCTCTCCTTCTCTCCGGTGCCTCGCTCGGCCCGGTTCCTCGGGCCTTTCTCCGGCTTCAGGCTCCGTGCTTTCTCTCTCTCTCTCCTTCCTTCTCTCTCTCTCTCTCCTTCCCTCTCTCTCTCTCTCTCCCCTTCCCTCCCTCTCTCTCTCTCTCTCAATTTCAATTTCAATTTTCAATTCAATTCAATTCAATTCAATTCAAATGCTTTATTGGCATGAAAGTTTACATGGGACCATATTGCCAAAGCTTACATAACAAAAAGTACAGTTTTCCAACATTCTGTAAGTGTCAAACAATTTTGACCTCCTTTGGGTACAGACAATATTAATTTAAACAGTCATTGACCCTCGTTGGGTACATTCAGGATTAATTGTTAAACAGTCGTTGGGTACATTCGGTATTGATTTAAACGTTCTTCATGTTTATATATGCTGTGGGTGTGCTCGTTAGTCCCTCACTGTTCCTTTGCTCTCTCTCCTTCCCTTTATCTCTCTCTCCTTCCCTCTCTCTCTCTCTCTCCTTCGCCCTCTCTGGCTCTCTCTCTCCTTCCCTCTCTCTGTCTCTTTCTCCTTCTCTGTCAATTCAATTCAATTCAATTCAAATCGCTTTATTGGCATGACAAGGTATATCTTATGTTGCCAAAGCATCGAAAAACATTTATGGTTGAACACATAAACACAGATCTATCCATACAGTGTATAAACAGATATATCCCTGAGTGAAATATACATTCATATAATTTGTATACGCTCTTTTCTTATATTTAGTGGTTGTCCCTCTGTTTATGGCAAGCTGTAACATAGTGTGCCGCTAAGGATACACAATTTCTCTCCTCCCCTAGTAGGTATGGGAGTTTTTGGTCGTCATTCAAATTTCTGAATTCCAGGCATATTTTCGTGAATTTTGGGCTTTATGCCCTGATATTTTCTACAAGCTGTGAGGAAGTGCATCTCTGTCTCCACCACTCCCTGGCTGTAGTGAGAGCATGTCCTGTCCTCTGTTGATAGCCTGGTCTGTCTGTGTCTACCTTTTTCGATTGCCAGGCTATGTTCACAAAGTCTGTACATTGTCAAGGTTTTTCTCAGTTTGCTATCCTTTACCATGGTCAGGTAATCAGCCATGTTTTACTGTCTGTTTAGGGCCAAGTTTTCTCTCTCCTTCTCTGTCTCTCTCTCTCCTTCCCCCTATGTCTCTCTCCTTCCCCCTCTCCCTCTATCGTTCCCCCTCTCTCTCCTTCCCCTCTCTCTCTCTCCCCCTCTCTCTCTCTCTTTCTCTCTCCTTCCCCCTCTCTCTCCTTCCCCACCTCTTTCTCTCTCTCTCCTTCCCTCTCTTTCCTTTTCCCTTCTCCCTCTCTCTCCTTCCCTCTCGCTCTCTCTCTCCTTCTCTCTCTCTCTCTCTCTCCTTCCCCCTCTCTCTCTCTCTCTCTCCTTCTCCCCTCTCTCTCTCTCTCCTTCCCTCTCTCTCTCTCTCTCTCCTTCCCCCTCTATCTCTCTCTCTCTCTCCTTCCTTCTCTCTCTCCTTCTCTCTCTCTCTCTCTGCTTCCCTCTCTCTCTCTCGCTCCTTCCCTCTCTCTCTCTCTCTCTCCTTCCCTCTCTCTCTCTCTCCTTCCCTCTCTCTCTCTCTCTCTCCTTCCCTCTCTCTCTCTCTCTCTCCTTCCCTCTCTCTCACTCTCTCCTTCCTTTGCTCTCTCTCTCCTTCCCTCTCTCTCTCTCTAATTCCCTCTCTCTCTCTCCTTCCCCCCTCTCTCTCTCTCCTTCCCTCTCTCTCCCTCCTTCCCACTCTCTCTCTCTCTTTCCCTCTCTCTCTCTCTTCCCTCTCTCTCTCTCACTCTCTCCTTCCATCTCTCTCTCTCTGGCTCCCCCTCTCTCTCTCTCCCACACTTTCTCTCTCTCCCTCTTTCTCTCTCTCTCTATCTCCTTCCCTCTCATTCTCTCTCCTTCCCTCTCTCTCTCTCTCTCTCTCTCTCTCCTTCCCTCTCTCTCTCTCTCTCTCCTTCCCCCTCTATCTCTCTCTCTCTCCTTCCTTCTCTCTCTCCTTCTCTCTCTCTCTCCTTCCCTCTCTCTCTCTCGCTCCTTCCCTCTCTCTCTCTCTCTCTCCTTCCCTCTCTCTCTCTCTCCTTCCCTCTCTCTCTCTCTCTCTCCTTCCCTCTCTCTCTCTCTCTCTCTCTCCTTCCCTCGCGCTCTCTCTCCCTCCCTCTCTCTCTCTCTCCTTCCCTCTCAATTCAATTCAATTCAATTCAATTCAAATGCTTTATTGGCATGAAAGTTTACAGGGAACCATATTGCCAAAGCTTACATAACAAAAAGTACAGTTTTCCAACATTCTGTAGGTGTCAAAAAATTTTGACCTTCGTTGGGTACAGACAATATTAATATAAACAGTCGTTGACCCTCGTTGGGTACATTCAGTATTAATTTATAAACAGTCGTTGGGTACATTCGGTATTGATTTAAATATTCTTAATGTTTATATTTGCTATGGGTGTGCTCGTTAGTCCCTCAATGTTCCTCAGGTTGTGACATGTTGTTACATATTGGACACCAAGGTATGGTCTGTCTCCTTCTCCCAGGGCTAATCTTAATTTTGACAGGTCTTCCAATTCTTTGAAATCTGGGGTTGTTTGGCTGAGCTTGTCAAAATATATGTTTCTTGTTTTGTTGAATTTTTTGCATTTTAGGAGGAAGTGCATCTCTGTCTCAACCTCGCCGGCCAGACATTGATCACATATTCTATTCTCTCTAGGCTGCCAGGATTTCTTGTATCTTCCTTTTTCAATTGCCAGTTGGTGGTCGCTTAGTCTGTACCTGGTGAGGGTCTGTCTCTGTTTTGTGTCTCTGATGGTCGAGAGATAGTCTGCCAGTTTATATTCTCTTTTTAGGGCCCGGTAACATTCTAATCTGCTTTGGCTTTTGGTTATTTTGTTCCAATGTTCCAGGTAGGTTTCTTTGCATTGTTTAATGATTTGGTTCACTCGGATTGGTGTTTGGAGGGCAGTGTTGGTCTGGGACTGGTCAGGGTCCGGCTGAGTAGGAGTACTTAGTTTAAGTAGCAGCTGACTCAGGGGACTCATTTCTGGGTTCAGCTCTTGGGTCTGGAGGGCTTTAAAATGAAGGGTGTCTGGGGAACTAGATTTGAGGTGGTTTAGAAAGTTTAGTGCTCGTTTTTGGATGTTTATTATCAGTGGGTATCTGCCTAGTTCGGCTCTACATGCATTTGTTGGTGTTTTCCTTTGGGTGCGAGGAATGCTTCGGCAAAATTCTGCATGTAGGACTTCTATTGTGTGTTTTTCCCATTTAGTGTAGCTATGGTGATTGAGTGGGCCCCATACTTCACTACCGCACAGCGCAATGGGCAGGATTATGCTGTCAAAATATTTGGAGCCAGATTTTGATTGGAATTTGGATGTTGCAGAATTTTCTTTTTATTGCATATAGGGCTCTTTGGGCTTTTTCTTTTAGTGCATTCACTGCTATGCTGAAGCTCCCTGATGCTGTAATGGTTAGACCAAGGTAAGTGTAGCTCATAGTGTGTCCTATGATGGTGTCACTGAGAGTAAACTGGTATTTGTATTCCTGACATCTGGGCATTTTTTGAAAAATCATGATGTTGGTTTTCTTTAGATTTACTGTCAGGGCCCAATTTTGGCAGCATTTGTCGAGTAGGTCTAATAGTTGCTGTAATCCTTGTTCTGTGGGAGACAGCAGAACCAGGTCGTCTGCATAGAACAGGGATTTTACTTCCCCATCTAGGAGACAGAGACCCGGTGACTCGCTTTGCTCCAGCATGTCTGCTAACTCATTTATGTATATGTTGAACAGGGTCGGGCTCAAATTGCAGCCCTGCCAGACGCCTCTTCTCTGGGTGAAGAAACCGGTGCGTTTGTCTCCAATTTTGACACCGCATTTATTTTTCAGATACATCGATTTAATAAGTTCATAGACTTTGCACCCTATTCCACACTGAAGAAGTTTGTAATAGAGCCCTTCGTGCCAGATAGAGTCAAAAGCTTTCTTGAAGTCAATGAAACAAGCGAATATTTTCCCATTTTTTGTTTGGTGTATATGTTTTTCAATGAGAGTGTGAAGGGTATAGATATGGTCGGTGGTGCGGTGTTTTGGAAGAAAGCCTATTTGATTTTTTCTAAGGATATTATGTTTGTTAAGAAAATCCAGTAATCTACTATTTAGAATACTGCAGAATAACTTCCCTAGACAACTGTTGACACAGATGCCACGGTAGTTGTTTGGGTCTGATTTGTTTCCACTTTTATATATGGGAGAGATGAGTCCTTGGCACCAGATATCGGGAAAACAGCCTGAACGTAATATGATGTTGAATAACTTGAGTACAGCAACCTGCATCTCCATATTGCTGAACTTGAGCATTTCATTTTTGATGTTGTCTGGACCACAGGCTTTCTTTAGGTGGAGAGATTTTGTTTTTGTGGCCAGTTCTTTCCAAGTGATTGGGGCGTCTAGAGGGTTTTGGTTGTCTTTAATTGTTGCTTCTAGTGTGTGGAGTTTTTCTGTGACATGATGTTGACTTGGGTTTGTTTCGTTTATTGGGATGTCTTTGTAGAGGTTTTCAAAATGTGTTCGCCAGATGTCGCCATCTTGGATTGGTAATGCTTGCAATTGTGTTGTACTCAGGTTATTCCACATATCCCAGAATTGATTTTGGTTTATGGAGTTTTAAATTTCTTCGAGTCTTTTGTGGGTATAATTTTGTGTTTTGTTCCTAATGGTGTGTTTATATCTTTTGAGAGTCTCATTGTATCTAATACGTAGGTCTGGGTTGTTTGGTTGGCGATGCTTTTGGTTTGATATTTTTCTCAGGTCTTTTCTGGCATTTTTGCATTCGTGATCAAACCATTTCTCATTTTTTTGTCTTTTGTAACGTTTCCTCTTCTGTTTCACAAGGTCGGCTTTTACAGCTGCCTCATGGAAGATCATATTTATTTCATCTATGGCCATGTTTACACCATCTCTGGTGATCTCATATAGATTTTCTTTAAATTTTGATATTTTACTTGTGAGATCAGGTGATTTTAGTGCTGTGATGAATTTATCTCCACTGTCTGGGGCCCATCTGTATGTCTGGTTTATTTTATGGAGCTTACTGGGTTCCTTTTTTGTGTCTGTAGTTTGGGCAGAAAGTTTAAAGTACACATTTATTTGGTTATGGTCTGAGAGGGGGGATTGCTGCCTGACAGTGAATGCATTGATATCGCAGGGGTCCAGGTCAGTGATTGTATAATCCACCACACTAGACCCAAGAGTTGAGGAATATGTGTGTCTCCCTAAGGAGTCCCCTCTGAACCTACCGTTAACTATGTACAGGCCTAAGGCTCGGCAGAGTTGGACTACCTCCCTACCGCTTTTATTTATTTCACAGTCAAGGTTATTCCGATTTGCGATGGCTGGTGTGACATATAAAGTGGTCTGGCCAAACACATGGTTGTTGCCCTGTGGGTCTATGAAGTCAGGTTCACATCCGGTCCTTGCATTTAGGTCCCCACATAGTAGCACCTTTCCTTGGGCCTGGAAATGGCTGATTTCCATGTGGAGAGTATCAAATAACTCCTCTTCAAAATATGGCGATTCTATTGGAGGTATGTAGATCGCACATAAGTAGACATCTTTTTTTGCTATTCCTATATTTTTATCTAATTTTAGCCATACATGTGATTTCCCCTGTTTTATCGGTGAGATGTGTTTGTCCCGTTCTCCTTTATACCACACCAAGATACCCCCGGAGGTTCTGCCCTTGCGTGTCTTAGTGTTCTTTACTGAGGGCACAATGATTTCATGGTACATTGGAGGACAGTGGGAGGGCACGTCCTTTTGACACCATGTTTCTGTTAACACAATTATATCAATGTCTTTTATAGATTTTAGGAATTCAGGGTCTGTACTCTTCATCCCAAAAGTTGAGGAGCGGAGACCCTGGATATTCCAGCAGCTTATGTAGAAAGAACGCATCTATATAGTTCAAGAAAACGAAATAAAATGGACCTATTTTGTGGGTCGGGTGTGAAAACACTAGTTTATATAATGCTAAATGACGATTTAGTATAAATTCCATAAGGCATGCACATACTGCTATCTAATAACAGTAATAATAAAATAACAATAATAATAATTTAGTACATTCCTCTCCGGCTTTCCATCAGGGTGCTTATCATCGTCATGATCTTTCTCAGTTCTTGGTCTACAGTCTGTGGTCTAGAGGGGGGTCTGGGGTCAGGTACAATAGCACGGTTCTGTTGCTGGTTTTGTATAGGGGGGTGGGGGACAGTGGTGGTCCTGTTTGGGTTAGGGCTCCCAATGGTAGAGGGGGTGGGAGGGGTATGTCTTTTGGCAGTGTTTATGAGGTTTTTTGCGAAGATCCACATCCGCTGTTTGAGTAGATGTATTCCGTCATAGAGGTCCCTTGTGTTGATGTTTGGGTGATGGGCCAGGTGGATGTTGGGGAGGGCAGTACATCTCGTGTCGATCTCCCTGTTGGTGTTGTGGATTACATAGGCTGGGGTGTCCTCTCTGGGCAGTAGAGTGGAGATCACAATCCGCGCTTCGGGGAATTCCATGCTGGCCTTCTCCGCCATCCTGCTCACTGCTCTAGCAGTGCCTTCCCGTAGGGTGCATAGGCCGTTTGTGCCTGTGTGGATCACAAGCCATTTTGGGCTTCCAAGGGATTCTCTGTTCAGGATCTTCATTGCATGGCTTGTGCTGCTGCACCAATTTTTCAGGACTTGCAGACCTGGGAACATCCTCTGGGGGTCCAAAAACTTCCCGTTGGAGTCGGTCAGCAGGACCGCCTGAGGGGCTGGCTTTTCAGACTGGGTAGCAGTAGTCTGGGCAGGACTTGACTGAGGGCTGGTTGTTGGCTGAGTTTCTGGGGTAGGTTGTGTGACAGGAGCGGGGTTTGGGACCTGCGGTGTGTTCCTGTTCTGGTCGCAAGGTAAAGAGGGTGTGACATCCTCGTGTGGGGGGGGGGCATCTGACGGGTTCTGTGTCCCTGTGTGTGTTGTTTTTGTGTCAGCAGGTTGTTGGACCTTAAGAGGTTTGTGTTGCCTGCTGAGTTCATTTTCCTGCCTTTCTACGGCCTCCTTCGTTTTGTTTAGCTGAGTACGGAGTTCTTTGATCTCATTTCATTGCTCCTCCACGATCTTTCTCAACTCGTGGATGGTGGACTCATTTTCCGTTTTCAGCTGTTTGAGTTCCTCCTTCAAATTCTTGGCCTGTGTTTCCCTGTATTCATTGAAATCGAGTTCTAGTTTGGACAGACTCTCTTTCAGCAGTTTGTTTGCGTTGAGAGGTGTGGGAGGGGTGGAGATGGTCAGGGAGGTGTGTGTCTCTGCTGGACTCTCTTCTTCTTCCTCCGCTTGGCTCTCTTCATCCTCTGTTTGGCTCTCTTTTGCCTCCTGTCCATTGGTCCTCTTTGTGTCTGCCTTAGTTTTCAACTGGGGGAATTCCTTTTCAAAGGTGTCCAAATTTTCTACATTCCCCTGTATCATGATCTTTCCTTTTTTGTTGTAGTAGCTTATAGTTAGCAGGGGGTCATCTTTATCTAGATTTCCATCTTTACACATTTTCAGTCTGCCTCCCATGCTAATACCTTCACTGGAGACGAGTGCGTAGTTTTTTTGTAAAGCCTCCTTCCATGAGGGAACGGAGTTGGTGTAGAATATGAGGTTGTTCTTCCTCCTAATCCCTTTGTGTGTGACATAGTCAACGTAGAGGACCTCTGGGTTATTTTGTAGTGTTATATCTTTGTGTTTATCCTTTGCCTTTATACTGTTGCATTGCTCAGGATATTTCACTTCCCTGCTTTGTGTCATTGTAGTCGTTTGTTTTTTTTTCGTAGCTAGATAACTTTTTTTTTCTCTTTTTTTGTTTGTGTCGTGTTCCACCTTATCCCACTTTTAGGTCCAAAATTGAGAGTTTTTCAGGGGTTCATCTTAGATATAGCTGCTCTTAAAATTTTCTCTCTCTCTCTCTCACAGTATTTGGGAGCCGGTGCCTTCGGGCTGCTCCCCTCTCTGGCTGAATCTGTCTCTGGGCCTCAGTCTCAGGCCTAGGCCCTCGGGTTTTCTCAGGTTTCATGCTCCTGGCTCGGGTTGTTTCCCTCTCCCTACCGTTTCTCTCGGGGTTTCTCTAAGTTTTTGGCCTCGCTCTCCTGGTTTTTCCACCGAGTTTATTTATTTATTTATTTATTTATTCTTTTTCTCGTGGGTTTGTTGTGCTTTTTTCAGGTTTTTTTTTTTCAAACTAAACTTAAATAAAATTAAACTTAGGTAGAATTAAGTAAAACTTTTTTTCAGGACCCGGTTTTTTCCTCTTCCGACTCTCTCACTCACTCCCCGGGCCTCGGACTTGCTCTCTCTCCGTGTCCCAGACTCGCCCACTCTCCATGCCCCGGACCCGTTCACTCTCCGCGCCCCAGGTGGATTTCCTCGCGTCATCGCGTCGGTCTCAGGCCCCCGGTTTTTCTGACTCACCAGGCTGTTTTCCTCCGATCCCGCGGTCTCTGGGCTTCAGTCCGGTTTCCCCCGGGTTTCAGGCGGCCCTGGGCTTGGGTTGTTTCTCTTACCTGAATTCACGCTCTCCAGGCCCTTTCTTCCAGGCCCTTTCCCCACTCTCCTGTCTCGGGCTGTTCCTCTCTCACGTTCTCTCTCAGTCTCTTTATACTGTCCTGGCTCGGGCCGCTCCTCCCGGTCTGGGTCTGGGAGCCACTGTTTCCCGGTGTCTCCGGGCTGCTCCCCCTCTCCGACCCCGCGGTCTCTGGGCCTCGGTCTCGGCCCGGCTCCTCGGGCCTTTCCCGGGCTTCAGACTCCGTGCTGCGGCTGCTGCTTGGGCTCTGATTTGGTGCCTCGCTATTCCGGTTTTTCCCCGGGTTTATTTTATTCTATCTCGCTGCCTTTTCTTTTTTCCTTTTTTTTTCATTTTTTCCGGTTTTTTTTCTCTTTGGCGCTCTTTTTGGCGGTCTTTTTCTTAGGTGCTTTGGTACTTAAACTAAACTAAACTTAAACTTAAACTAAACTAAACTAAACTGAGCTAACTTTGACTAAAGTTAACTTTAACTTTTAGAACTTGAAGTGTAGCTTTTCTACACTTAAATGACAAAAACCCTAAAAATTCAGCAGCCCATCTTCAACGTGTCTGCTCTCTCTCTCTCTCTCTCTCCCTCTCTCCTTCCCTCTCTCTCTCTCTCTCTTTCTCTCTCCTTCCATCTCTCTCCTTCCCTCTCTCTCTCATTCTCTACTTCCCTCTCTCTCTCTCTCTCTCATTTCTTCCCTCTCTCTCTCTCTCCTTCCCTCTCTCTTGCTCTCTCCTTCCCTCTCTCTCTCTCCTTCCCTCTCTCTCTCTCTCTCTCCTTCTCTCTCTCTCTCTCTCCTTCCCCCTCTCTCTCTCTAATTCCCTCTCCCTCTCCTTCCCCCTCTCTCTCTCCTTCACTCCCTCTCTCTCTCTCCATTCCTCTCTCTCTCTCTCCTTCCCTCTCTCTCTCTCTTCCCTCTCTCTCTGTCTCTGTCTCTCCTTCCCTCTCTCTCTCTCTCTCTCTCCCCCTCTCTCTCTCTCCCACCCTCTCTCTCTCACTCTCTCTCTCCTTCCCCCCTCTCTCTCTCTCCTTCCCTCTCTCTCTCTCTCCTTCCCTCTCTCCTTCCCTCTCTCTCTCTCCTTCCCTCTCTCTCTCCTTCCCTCTCTCTCTCTCCTTCCCTCTCTCTCTCTCTCCTTCCCTCTACCTCTGTCTCCTTCCCTCTCTCTCACTCTGCGTCCCCCTCTCTCTCACTCTCTCTCCTTCCCCCTCTCTCTCTCTCTCCTTCCCTCTCTCTCTCTCTCCTTCCCTCTCTCAATTTTCAATTCAATTCAATTCAAATGCTTTATTGGCATGAAAGTTTACAGGGAACCATATTGCCAAAGCTTACATAACAAAAAGTACAGTTTTCCAACATTCTGTAGGTGTCAAACAATTTTGGCCTTCGTTGGGTACATACAATATTAGTTTGAACAATATTAATTTAAACAGTCATTGAACATCGTTGGGTACATTCAGTATTAATTTTAAACAGCCCTCAGGTTGTGACATGTTGTTACATATTTGGCACCAAGGTATGGTCTGTCTCCTTCTCCCAGGACTAATCTTAATTTTGACAGGTCATCCAATTCTTTGAAATCTGGGTTTGTTTGGCTGAGCTTGTCAAATAATATGTTTCTTGTTGTGTTGAATTTTTCGCATTTTAGGAGGAAATGCATCTCTGTCTCAACCTCGCCGGCCAGACATTGATCACATCTTCTATTCTCTCTAGGCTGCCAGGATTTCTTGTATCTTCCTTTTTCAATTGCTAGTTGGTGGTCGCTTAGTCTGTACCTGGTGAGGGTCAGTCTCTGTTTTGTGTCTCTGATGGTCGAGAGATAGTCTCCCAGTTTATGTTCTCTTTTTAAGGCCCAGTAACATTCTAATCTGCTTTGGCTTTTGGTTATTTTGTTCCAATGTTCCAGGTAGGTTTGTTTTGCATTGTTTAATGATTTGGTTCACTCGGATTGGTGTTTGGATGGCAGTGTTGGTCTGGGACTGGTCAGGGTCCGGCTGAGCAGGAGTACTTAGTTTCAGTAGCAGCTGACTCAGGGGACTCTTTTCTGGGTTTAGCTCTTGGGTCTGGAAGGCTTTAAAATGAAGGGTGTCTGGGGAGCTAGATTAGAGATGATTTAGGAAGTTTAGTGCTCGTTTGTGGATGTTTATTATCAGTGGGTATCTGCCTAGTTCAGCTCTGCATGCATTTGTTGGTGCTTTCCTTTGGGTGCGAAGAATGCTTCGGCAAAATTCTGCATGTAGGGCTTCTATTGTGTGTTTTTCCCATTTAGTGTAGCTATGGTGATTGAGCGGGCCCCATCCTTCACTACCATACAGCGCAATGGGCAGGATTATGCTGTCAAATATTTTGAGCCAGATTTTGATTGGAATTTGGATGTTGTAGAATTTTCTTTTTATTGCATATAGGGCTCTTCGGGCTTTTAATTTTAGTGCATTCACTGCTATGCTGAAGTGCCCCGATGCTGTAATGGTTAGACCAAGGTAAGTGTAGCTCATAGTGTGTCCTATGATGGTATCACTGAGAGTAAACTGGTATTTGTTTTCCTGACATCTGGGCATTTTTTGAAAAATCATGATGTTGGTTTTCTTTAGATTTCCTTTTAGGGCCCAATTTTGGCAGTATTTGTCGAGTAGTTCTAGTTGTTGCTGTAATCCCTGTTCTGTGGGAGACAGCAGAACCAGGTCATCCGCATAGAACAGGGATTTCACTTCTCCATCCAGGAGACAGAGACCCGGTGACTCGCTTTGCTCCAGCATGTCTGCTAATTCATTTATGTATATGTTGAACAGGGTCGGGCTCAAATTGCAGCCCTGCCGAACGCCCCTTCTCTGGGTGAAGAAACCGGTGCATTTATCTCCAATTTTGACACCGCATTTATTTTTCAGATACATCGATTTAATAAGGTCACAGACTCCTATTCCACACTGAAGAAATTTATAATACAGTCAAAGGCTTTCTTGAAGTCAATGAAAAAAGCGAATATTTTCCCATTTTTTGTTTGGTGTATACGTTTTTCAATGAGAGTGTGAAGGGTATAGATATGGTCGGTGGTGCGGTGTTTTGGAAGAAAGCCTATTTTATTTTTTCTAAGGATATTATGTTTGTTAAGAAAATCCAGTAATCTACTATTAAAATACTGCAGAATAACTTCCCTAGACAACTGTTGACACAGATGCCACGGTACTTATTTGGGTCTGATTTGTTTCCACTATTATATATGGGAGAGATGAGTCCTTGGCACCAGATATCGGGAAAACAGCCTGAACGTAATATGATGTTGAATAACTTGAGTACAGCACCCTGGATCTCCATATTGCTGAACTTGAGCATTTCATTTTTGATGTTGTCTGGACCACAGGCTTTCTTTAGGTGGAGAGATTTTGTTTTTGTGGCTAGTTCTTTCCATGTGATTGGGGAGTCTAGAGGGTTTTGGTTGTCTGTAATTGTTGCTTCTAATGTGTGGAGTTTTTCTGTGACATGATGTTGACTTGGGTTTGTTTCGTTTATTGGGATGTCTTTGTAGAGGTTTTCAAAATGTGTTCTCCAGATGTCGCCATCTTGGATTGGTAATGCTTGCAATTGTGTTGCACTCAGGTTATTCCACATATCCCAGAATTGATTTGGATTAATGGAGTTTTCAATTTCTTCGAGTATTTTGTGGGTATAATTTTGTGTTTTGTTCCTGATGGTGTGTTTATATCTTTTGAGGGTCTCATTGTATCTAATACGTAAGTCTGGATTGTTTGGTTGGCGATGCTTTTGGTTTGATATTTTTCTCAGGTCTTTTCTGGCATTTTTGCATTCGTGGCCAAACCATTTCTCATTCGCTCTCTCTCTCTCTCTCCTTCCCTCTCTCTCTCTCTCTCTCTCTCTCTTTCTCTCTCCATCCCTCTCTCTCTCTCTCCATCCCTTTCTCTCTCTCTCTCCTTCCCCCTCTCTCTCTCTCTCCTTCCCTCTCTCTCTCTCTCTTTCTCACTCCTTCCCTCTCTCTCTCTCCTTCCCTCCCTCTCTCTCTCCATCCCTCTCCCTCTCTCTCTCCTTCCCTCTCTCTCTCTCTTTTCCCTCTCTCTCTCCCTCCCTCTCTCTCTCTCACTCTCCTTCCCTCTCTCTCTCTCTCTCTCTTTCCCTCTCTCTCTACTTCCCTCTCTCTCTCTCTCCTTCCCTCTCTCTCTCTCTTTTTCCCTCTCTCTCTCTCTTTCCCCCTCTCTCTCTCCCCCTCCCTCTCCTTCCCTCTCTCTCTCCTTCCCTCTCTCTCTCCCTCCTTCCCCCTCTCTCTCTCTCCTTCCCACTCTCTCTCTCTCTCTCCTTCCCTCTCTCTCTCTCCCTCCTTCCCTCTCTCTCTCTCTTTTTCCCTCTCTCTCTCTCTCCTTCACCCTCGCTCTCTCTCTCTCCTTCCCTCTCTCTCCCTCCCTCCTTCCCCCTCTCTCTCTCCTTTTCCCTCTCTCTCTCTCTCCTTCCCTCTCTCTCTCACTCTCCTTCCCTCTCTCTCTCTTTCTGCTTCCCTCTCTCTCCTTTGCGCTCTCTCTCCTTCCCTCTCCCTCTCTCTCCTTCCCTCTCTCTCTCTCTCCTTCCCTCTCTCGCTCTCCTCTTCCCTCTCTCTCTCTCTCCTTCCCTCTCTCTCACTCTGTCCTTCCCTCTCTCTCTCTCTCCTTCCCTCTCTCTCTCCTTCCCACTCTCTCTCTCTCTTTCCCCCTCTCTCTCTTCCCTCTCTCTGTCTCTCTCTCTCTCCTTCCGTCTCTCTCTCTCTCTCCCCCTCTCTCTCTCCCACACTTTCTCTCTCTCCCTCTCTCTCTCTCTCTATCTCCTTCCCTCTCATTCTCTCTCCTTCCCTCTCTCTCTCTCTCTATCCTTCACTCTCTCTCTCTCTCTCTCCTTCCCCTCTATCTCCCTCTCTTTCCTTCCCTCTCTCACTCTCCTTCTCTCTCTCTCTCTCCTTCCCTCTCTCTCTCTCTCTGCTTCCCTCTCTCTCTCTCGCTCCTGCCCTCTCTCTCTCTCCTTCCCCCTCCCTCTCTCTCCTTCCCTCTCTCTCTCGCTCCCTCTCCTTCCCTCTCTCTCTCTCTCTCTCTCTTTCTCTCTCCTTCCCGCTCTCTCCTTCCCTCTCACTCTCATTCTCTCCTTCCCTCTCTCTCTCTCTCTCATTCCTTCCCTCTCTCTCTCTCTCATTCCTTCCCTCTCTCTCTCTCTCCTTCCCTCTCTCTCGCTCTCTCCTTCCCTCTCTCTCTCTCTCTCCTTCCCTCTCTCTCTCTCTCTCCTTTTCTCTCTCTCTCTCTCCTTCCCTCTCTCTCTCTCTCTAATTCCCTCTCTCAAATTCAAATTCATCTCTCGCTCCTTCCCCCTCTCTCTCTCCTTCCCTCTTCCTCTCTCTCCTTCCCTCTCTCTCTCTCTTCCCTCTCTCTCTGTCTCTCTCTCCTTCCCTCTCTCTCTCTCTCTCCCCCCTCTCTCTCCCACCCTCTCTCTCTCACTCTCTCTCTCCTTCCCCCTCTCTCTCTCTCCTTCCCTCTCTCTCTCTACTTCCCTCTCTCTCTCTCTCTCCTTCCCTCTCTCTCTCCTTCCCTCTCTCTCTCTCCTTCCCTCTCTACCTCTCTCCTTCCCTCTCTCTCTCCTTCCCACTCTCTCTCTCCTTCCTACTCTCTCTCTCTTTCCTTCTCTCTCTCTCCTTCCCTCTCTCTCTCTCCTTCCCTCTCTCTCTCCCTCCTTCCCTCTCTCTCTCTCCTTCCCTCTCTCTCTCTCTCCTTCCATCTACCTCTGTCTCCTTCCCTCTCCCTCTCTCCGTCCCCCTCTCTCTCCCTCTCAATCCTTCCCCCTCTCTCTCTCTACTTCCCTCTCTCTCTCCCTCCTTCCCCCTCTCTCTCTCTCCTTCCCCCTCTCAGTTCAGTTCAGTTCAGTTCAAATGCTTTATTGGCATGAAAGTTTACAGAGAACCATATTGCCAAAGCTTACATAGCAAAAAGGTACAGTTTTCCAACATTCTGTAGGTGTCAATCGATTTGACATTTGTTGGGTATATACAATATTACTTTTAAACAATATTAATTTTAAACAGTCTTTCTACTTCATTTGGTACGTTCAATATTAATTTTAAACAGTCTTACTTTTAAACAGTCCTCAGGTTGTGACATGTTGTTACATATTTAGCCCCAAGGTATGGTCTGTCTCCTTCTCCTAGGACTAATCTCAATTTTGACAGATCATCCAATTCCTTGAAATCTGGGGTTGTTTGGCTTAGCTTGTTGAATAATATGTTTCTTGATGTGTTGAATTTTTCGCATTTTAGGAGGAAATGCATTTCTGTTTCAACCTCGCCAGCCAGACATTGATCGCATATTCTATTCTCTCTAGGCTGCCAGGATTTCTTGTATCTGCCTTTTTCAATTTCCAGTTGGTGGTCGCTTAGTCTGTACCTGGTGAGGGTCTGTCTCTGTTTTGTGTCTCTGATGGTCGTGAGGTAGTCTGCCAGTTTATATTCTCTTTTTAGGGCCCGGTAACATTCTAATCTGCTTTGGTTTTCGGTTATTTTGTTCCAATGTTCCAGGTAGGTTTCTTTGCATTGTTTAATGATTTGGTTCACTCGGATTGGTGTTTGGACGGCTGTGTTGGTCTGGGGCTGGTCAGGGTCCGGCTGAGTACTTAGTTTCAGTAGCAGCTGACTCAGGGGACTCTTTTCTGGGTTTAGCTCTTGGGTCTGAAAGGCTTTGAAATGAAGGGTGTCTGGGGAGCTAGATTTGAGGTGATTTAGGAAGTTTAGTGCTCGTTTTTGGATGTTTATTATCAGTGGGTATCTGCCTAGTTCGGCTCTGCATGCATTTGTTGGCGTTTTTCTTTGGGTGCGAAGGATGCTTCGGCAGAATTCTGCATGTAGGGCTTCTATTGTGTGTTTTTCCCATTTAGTGTAGCTTTGGTGATTTAGCGGGCCCCATACTTCACTACCGTACAGTGCAATGGGCAGGATTATGCTGTCAAAAATTTTGAGCCAGATTTTGATTGGGATTTGGATGTTGTAGAATTTTCTTTTTATTGCATATAGGGCTCTTCGGGCTTTTTCTTTTAGTGCATTCACTGCTATGCTGAAGCTCCCTGATGCTGTAATAGTTCCCTCTCTCTCTCTCTCTCCTTCCCTCTCAGTTCAGTTCAGTTCAAATGCTTTATTGGCATGAAAGTTTACAGAGAACCATATTGCCAAAGCTTACATATCAAAAAGGTACAGTTTTCCAACATTCTGTAGGTGTCAATCGATTTGACATTTGTTGGGTACATACAATATTACTTTTAAACAATATTAATTTTAAACAGTCTTTCTACTTCATTTGGTACGTTCAATATTAATTTTAAACAGTCTTACTTTTAAACAGTCCTCAGGTTGTGACATGTTGTTACATATTTGGCCCCAAGGTATGGTCTGTCTCCTTCTCCTAGGACTAATCTCTCTCTCTCTCCCTCCTTCCCTCTCTCTCTCACTTTTTCCCTCTCTCTCTCTCTGTCCATCCCCCTCGCTCTCTCTCTCTCCTTCCCTCTCCCTCTCCCTCCTTCCCTCTCTCTCTCTCTTTTTCCCTCTCTCGCTCTCCTTCCCTCTCTCTCTCTCTCTGCTTCCCTCTCTCTCCTTTGCGCTCTCTCTCCTTCCCTCTCTCTCTCTCTCCTTCCCACTCTCTCTCTCCTTCCCTTTCTCTCGCTCTCCCCTTCTCTCTTTCTCTCTCTCCTTCCCTCCCTCTCACTCTCTCCTTCCCTCTCTCTCACTCTCCTTCCCTCTCTCTCTCGCTCTAATTCCCTCTCTCTCTCTCCTTCCCCCTCTCTCTCTCTCTCCTTCCCCCTCTCTCTCTCCTTCCCACTCTCTCTCTCTTTCCCTCTCTCTCTCTCTTCCCTCTCTCTCTCTCTCTCTCCTTCCATCTCTCTCTCTCTCTCTCCCACTCTCTCTCTCTCCCACACTTTCTCTCTCTCCCTCTCTCTCTATCTCCTTCCCTCTCATTCTCTCTCCTTCCCCTCTCTCTCTCTCTCTCCTTCACTCTCTCTCTCACTCTCTCCTTCCCCCTCTATCTCTCTCTCTCCTTCGCTCTCTCTCTCTCCTTCTCTCTCTCTCTCTCTCCTTCCCTCTCTCTCTCTCTCTGCTTCCCTCTCTCTCTCTCGCTCCTGCCCTCTCTCTCTCTCTCTCTCCTTCCCTCTCTCTCTCTCTCCTTCACTCTCTCTCTCTCTCTCTCCTTCCATCTCTCTCTCTCTCTCTCTCTCTCTCTCTCCTTCCCTCTCTCAGTTCAGTTCAGTTCAGTTCAAATGCTTTATTGGCATGAAAGTTTACAGAGAACCATATTGCCAAAGCTTACATTGCAAAAAGGTACAGTTTTCCAACATTCTGTAGGTGTCAATCGATTTGACATTTGTTGGGTATATACAATATTACTTTTAAACAATATTAATTTTAAACAGTCTTTCTACTTCATTTGGTACGTTCAATATTAATTTTAAACAGTCTTACTTTTAAACAGTCCTCAGGTTGTGACATGTTGTTACATATTTAGCCCCAAGGTATGGTCTGTCTCCTTCTCCTAGGACTAATCTCAATTTTGACAGATCATCCAATTCCTTGAAATCTGGGGTTGTTTGGCTTAGCTTGTTGAATAATATGTTTCTTGATGTGTTGAATTTTTCGCATTTTAGGAGGAAATGCATTTCTGTTTCAACCTCGCCAGCCAGACATTGATCGCATATTCTATTCTCTCTAGGCTGCCAGGATTTCTTGTATCTGCCTTTTTCAATTTCCAGTTGGTGGTCGCTTAGTCTGTACCTGGTGAGGGTCTGTCTCTGTTTTGTGTCTCTGATGGTCGTGAGGTAGTCTGCCAGTTTATATTCTCTTTTTAGGGCCCGGTAACATTCTAATCTGCTTTGGCTTTCGGTTATTTTGTTCCAATGTTCCAGGTAGGTTTCTTTGCATTTTTTAATGATTTGGTTCACTCGGATTGGTGTTTGGACGGCTGTGTTGGTCTGGGGCTGGTCAGGGTCCGGCTGAGTACTTAATTTCAGTAGCAGCTGACTCAGGGGACTCTTTTCTGGGTTTAGCTCTTGGGTCTGAAAGGCTTTGAAATGAAGGGTGTCTGGGGAGCTAGATTTGAGGTGATTTAGGAAGTTTAGTGCTCGTTTTTGGATGTTTATTATCAGTGGGTATCTGCCTAGTTCGGCTCTGCATGCATTTGTTGGCGTTTTTCTTTGGGTGCGAAGGATGCTTCGGCAGAATTCTGCATGTAGGGCTTCTATTGTGTGTTTTTCCCATTTAGTGTAGCTTTGGTGATTTAGCGGGCCCCATACTTCACTACCGTACAGTGCAATGGGCAGGATTATGCTGTCAAAAATTTTGAGCCAGATTTTGATTGGGATTTGGATGTTGTAGAATTTTCTTTTTATTGCATATAGGGCTCTTCGGGCTTTTTCTTTTAGTGCATTCACTGCTATGCTGAAGCTCCCTGATGCTGTAATAGTTAGACCAAGGTAGGTGTAGCTCATAGTGTGTCCTATAGTGGTATCACTGAGGGTAAACTGGTATTTGTTTTCCTGACATCTGGGTCTTTTCTGAAAAATCATGATGTTGGTTTTCTTTAGATTTACTGTTAGAGCCCAATTTTGGCAGTATTTGTCGAGTAGGTCTAGTTGTTGCTGTAATCCCTGTTCTGTGGGAGACAGCAGAACCAGGTCGTCCGCATAGAACAGGGACTTCACTTCTCCATCCAGGAGACGGAGACCTGGTGACTCGCTTTGCTCCAGCATGTCTGCTAATTCATTTATGTATATGTTGAACAGGGTCGGGCTCAAATTGCAGCCCTGCCGGACGCCTCTTCTCTGGGTGAAGAAATCGGTGCGTTTGTCTCCAATTTTGACCCCGCATTTGTTTTTCAGATACATTGATTTAATAAGGTCATAGACTTTGCCCCCTATTCCACACTGAAGAAGTTTATAATAGAGCCCTTCGTGCCATATAGAGTCAAAGGCTTTCTTGAAGTCGATGAAACAGGCGAATATTTTCCCATTTTTTGTTTGGTGTTTATGTTTTTCAATGAGGGTGTGAAGGGTATAGATATGGTCGGCGGTGCGGTGTTTTGGAAGAAAGCCTATTTGGTTTTTTCTGAGGATATTATGTTTGTTAAGAAAATCAAGTAATCTACTATTTAGAATACTGCAGAATAACTTCCCTAGACAACTGTTGACACAGATGCCGCGGTAGTTATTTGGGTCTGATTTGTTTCCACTTTTATATATGGGGGAGATTAGTCCTTGGCACCAGATATCGGGAAAACAGCCTGAGCGTAATATGATGTTGAATAGTTTGAGTATCGCACCCTGCATCTCCATATTGCTGAACTTTAGCATTTCATTTTTGATGTTGTCTGGGCCACAGGCTTTCTTTAGGTGGAGAGATTTTGTTTTTGTGGCCAGTTCTTTCCGTGTGATTGGGGAGTCTAGAGGGTTTTGGTTGTCTTTAATTGTTGCTTCTAATGTGTGGAGTTTTTCTGTGACCTGATGTTGACTTGTGTTTGTTTCGTTTATTGGGATGTCTTTGTAGAGGTTTTCAAAATGTGTTCTCCAGATGTCGCCATCTTGGATTGGTAATGCTTGCAATTGTGTTGTACTCAGGTTATTCCACATTTCCCAGAATTGTTTTGGATTGGTGGAGTTTTCAATTTCTTCGAGTATTTTGTGGGTATAGTTTTGTGTTTTGTTCCTAATGGTGTGTTTATATCTTTTGAGGGTTTCGTTGTATCTAGTACGTAGGTCCGGGTTGTTTGGTTGCCGATGCTTTTGGTTTGATATTTTTCTCAGGTCTTTTCTGGCATTTTTGCATTCGTGGTCAAACCATTTCATATTTTTATTTTGTCTTTTGTGATGCTTCCTCTTCTGTTTCACGAGGTCGGCTTTTACAGCTGCCTCATGGAAGATCATATTTATATCCTCTATGGCCGTGTTTACACCATCTCTGGTGATCTCATATAGATTTTCTTTAAATTTTGAAATTTTACTTGTGAGATCAGGTGAATTTAGTGCTGTGATGAATTTATCTCCACTGTCTGGGGCCCATCTGTATGTCTGGTTTATTTTATGTAGCTTACTGTGTTCTTTTTTTGTGTCTGTAGTTTGGGCAGAAAGTTTAAGGTACACATTTATTTGGTTATGGTCTGAGAGGGGGGATTGCTGCCTGACAGTGAATGCGTTGATATCGCAGGGGTCCAGGTCAGTGATTGTATAGTCCACCACACTAGACCCAAGAGTTGAGGAGTATGTGAGTCTCCCTAGGGAGTCCCCTCTGAACCTACCATTAACTATGTACAGGCCTAAGGCTCGGCAGAGTTGCACTCTCTCTCTCTCTCCTTCTCTCTCTCTCTCTCTCTCAATTCAATTCAATTCAAATCGCTTTATTGGCATGACAAGTTACATCTTATGTTGCCAAAGCATTGGAAAACATTCATGTTTGTTCACAAAAATACAGATCTATCCATACAGTGTATAAACAGATATATCCCTGAGTGTATAAATATACTTTCATATAATTTATATATACTCTTATCTTATCTTTAGTGGTTGTCCCTCTGTTTATGGCAAGCTGTAACATAGTGTGCCGCCAGTGTTATGCAACTTCTCTCTTCCCCTCGTAGGTATGGGAGTTTTTGGTCGTCATTCAATTTTCTGAATTCCGGGCATATTTTTGTAAATTTTGGGTAGAAATTCTCCCTTATGCCCTGATATTTTCTACAAGCTGTGAGGAAGTGCATCTCTGTCTCCACCATTCCCTGACTGCAGTGAGAGCATATCCTGTCCTCCCTTGGTAGCCGGGTCTGCCTGTGTCTACCTTTTTCGATCGCCAGGCTATGTTCACTAAGTCTGTACATTGTCAGGATTTTTCTCAGTTTGCTGTCCTTTACCATGGTCAGGTAGTCAGCTATGTTGTATTGTCTGTTTAGGGCCAAGTAGCAATTGAGTTTGCTTTGGGTTTTTGTTGTTTCTGCCCAATATGTCAGATATTTTTCCTTTTGCTTAGCGACGATTGTGTTGGGTCGAATTCTTTGTGTTACGCTGTCACTGTCCTGTGGCTGGTTATTGTTAGTAGTGTTAGTAGTTACTTCACTGAGTCCCAGGACTAGTTGACTGAGGGTATTCTTCTTTATGGTCAGCTCTTGGCATTTCAGGGCGTTGTAGTGATAGCATTGGGGGTTGCTCATTTTTAGGTGATTCCAAAATTTGGTGGCTCTTTTTTGGATAGTGATTATTAATGGATATTGGCCTAGTTCCGCCCTGCATGCATTGTTTACTGTTTTCCTTTGAGTCCGGAGGATACTTTTACAGAATTCTGCATGTAGGATCTCAATTGGGTGTTTGTCCCATTTTGCAAATTCTTGTTGTGTTAGCGGTCCCCATACCTCATTGCCATAGAGTGCAATTGCTTCAATTACTGATTTGATAATTTTTAGCTAAATGCTAATTGGGATTTCTATTTGGATTGATTTTTTAATGGCATAGAAAGCCCTTCTTGCTTTCTCTTTCAGTTCATTCACAGCCAGTTTGAAGTTTCCCGTAGAACTGATTTTTAAGCCCAAGTATGTGTAGTTAGTGGTTTGTTCAATTTTGGTTGTTCCTATTGTGAAATTTATTTTGGGACCCTGAGGTCTGGATCTTTGCTGGAACACAACGACTTTTGTTTTTTTGGGATTTAATGTCAGGGCCCAAGTCTGGCAGTACGACTCCAGCAGATCCAGGTTCTGCTGTAGACCCTCCTTAGTTGGTGACAGCAGAACCAGGTCGTCTGCATAGAGGAGGAATTTAACCTTGGATTCATATAGGGTGAGGCCGGGTGCTGTAGATTGTTCAAGTAGTATTGCCAATTCATTTATGTAAATATTAAAGCATGTTGGTGAGATTGGCGAGCCCTGCGTCACCCCCCGCCCCTGTGGGAAGTATTTTGTTCATTTGTCTCCAATTTTAACTGCACATTTGTTGTTTGTATACATTGATTTAATTACATCATATGTTTTTCCCCCTACCCCGCTTTCGATAAGTTTCAGGAATAAACCGTCATGCCAGATGGAGTCGAAAGCCTTCTGGAAATCTATAAAGCATGCGTAGATTTTGCTTTTGTTATGGTGAACGTGTTTGTCAATTAGGGTCTGTAGGGTGAAGATATGATCTGATGTTCTATAGTTTGGCAGGAATCCAATTTGGCTTTTACTCAAGACATTGTGCTCCTCAAGGAAGTTTATAAGTCTTTTGTTTATGATGCTACAGAATACCTTTCCCAGGTTACTGTTTACACAGATGCCTCGATAGTTATTTGGGTCGACTTTGTCCCCACTTTTGTATATGGGCGT
>NC_140997.1:106410588-106497650 GCF_052327205.1 Somniosus microcephalus
AACATAATATCCTCAGAAAAAACCAAATAGGCTTTCTTCCAAAACACTGCACGCCGACCATATCTATACCCTTCACACACTCATTGAAAAACATATACACCAAACAAAAAATGGGAAAATATTCGCCTGTTTCATCGACTTCAAGAAAGCCTTTGACTCTATATGGCACGAAGGGCTCTATTATAAACTTCTTCAGTGTGGAATAGGGGGCAAAGTCTATGACCTTATTAAATCAATGTATCTGAAAAACAAATGCGGGGTCAAAATTGGAGACAAACGCACCGATTTCTTCACCCAGAGAAGAGGCGTCCGGCAGGGCTGCAATTTGAGCCTGACCCTGTTCAACATATACATAAATGAATTAGCAGACATGCTGGAGCAAAGCGAGTCACCAGGTCTCCGTCTCCTGGATGGAGAAGTGAAATCCCTGTTCTATGCGGACGACCTGGTTCTGCTGTCTCCCACAGAACAGGGATTACAGCAACAACTAGACCTACTCGACAAATACTGCCAAAATTGGGCTCTAACAGTAAATCTAAAGAAAACCAACATCATGATTTTTCAAAAAAGGCCCAGATGTCAGGAAAACAAATACCAGTTTACCCTCAGTGATACCACTATAGGACACACTATGAGCTACACCTACCTTGGTCTAACTATTACAGCATCAGGGAGCTTCAGCATAGCAGTGAATGCACTGAAAGAAAAAGCCCGAAGAGCCCTATATGCAATAAAAAGAAAATTCTACAACATCCAAATCCCAATCAAAATCTGGCTCAAAATATTTAACAGCATAATCCTGCCCATTGCACTGTACGGTAGTGAAGTATGGGGCCCGCTAAATCACCAAAGCTACACTAAATGGGAAAAACACACAATAGAAGCCCGACATGCAGAATTCTGCCGAAGCATCCTTCGCATCCAAAGAAAAATGCCAACAAATGCATGCAGAGCCGAACTAGGCAGATACCCACTGATAATAAACATCCAAAAACGAGCACTAAACTTCCTAATTCACCTCAAATCTAGCTCCCCAGACAACCTTCATTTCAAAGCCTTTCAGACCCAAGAGCTAAACCCAGAAAAGAGTCCCCTGAGTCAGCTGCTACTGAAACTAAGTACTCAGCCGGACCCTGACCAGCCCCAGACCAACACGGCCGTCCAAACACCAATCCGAGTGAACCAAATCATTAAACAATGCAAAGAAACCTACCCTGGAACATTGGAACAAAATAACCAAAAGCCAAAGCAGATTAGAATGTTACCGGGCCCTAAAAAGAGAATATAAACTGGCAGACTACCTCACGACCATCAGAGACACAAAACAGAGACAGGCCCTCACCAGGTACAGACTAAGCGACCACCAACTGGAAATTGAAAAAGGCAGATACAAGAAATCCTGGCAGCCTAGAGAGAATAGAATATGCGATCAATGTCTGGCCAGCGAGGTTGAAACAGAAATGCATTTCCTCCTAAAATGCGAAAAATTCAACACATCAAGAAACATATTATTCAACAAGCTAAGCCAAGCAACCCCAGATTTCAAGGAATTGGATGACCTGTCAAAATTGAGATTAGTCCTGGGAGAAGGAGACAGACCATACCTTGGGGCCAAATATGTAACAACATGTCACAATCTGAGGACTGTTTAAAATTAAGACTGTTTAAAATTAATATTGAACGTACCAAATGAAGTACAAAGACTGTTTAAAATTAATATTGTTTAAAAGTAATATTGTATGTACCCAACAAATGTCAAATCGATTGACACCTACAGAATGTTGGAAAACTGTACCTTTTTGCTATGTAAGCTTTGGCAATATGGTTCTCTGTAAACTTTCATGCCAATAAAGCATTTGAATTGGAATTGGAATTGGAGAGACTGGGAGACAGAGAGAGAGAGAGACTGGGAGAAAGATAGAGAGATAAAGAGACGGGGAGAGAGAGAGAGATTTGGGGGGGAGAGTGTGAGAGGGCTAGAAATTCGGTATCGCCCTGTTTGGAGTGGGAAGGAGAGAGAGACAGAGAGAGAGAGGGAAGGAGAGAGAGAGAGAGAGAGAGAGAGGGAACGAGAGAGAGAGAGAGAGAAGGAGAGAGAGAGAGGGAAGGAGAGAGAGAGATAGAGAGAGGGAAGGAGAGAGAGAGAGAGAGAGGGAAGGAGAGAGAAACAGAGGGAAGGAGAGAAAGAGAGAGGGAAGGAGAGAGAGAGAGAGAGGGAAGGAGAGAGAGAGAGAGGGAAGGAGAGAGAGAAAGACAGAGACGGAAGGAGAGAGAGAGAGAGACAGAGAGGGAAGGAGAGAGAGAGAAAGAGAGGGAAGGAGAGAGAGACAGAGAGAGAGGGGGAAGGAGAAGAGAGACAGAGAGTGAAGGAGAGAGAGAGAGAGGGAAGGAGAGGGAGAGAGAGAGAGGGAAGAAGAGACAGAGAGAGAGAGAAGGGGAGAGAGACAGAGAGAGAGGGAAGGAGAGAGAAACAGAGAGAGAGAGGGAAGGAGAGAGAAACGGAGAGAGAGAGAGGGAAGGAGAGAGAGAGAGTGAGAGAGAGAGGAAAGGAGAGAGAGAGAGAGGGAAGGAGAGAGAAACAGAGAGAGAGAGGGAAGGAGAGAGAAACAGAGAGAGAGAGAGAGAGGGAAGGAGAGAGAGTGAGTGAGAGAGAGAGGGAAGGAGAGAGAGACAGAGCTTTGGCAATATGGTTCCCTGTAAACTTTCATGCCAATAAAGCATTTGAATTGAAATTGAATTGAGAGGGAAGGAGAGAGAGACAGAGAGGGAAGGAGAGAGAGAGAAATGGAAGGAGAGAGAGAGAGGGGGGGAAGGAGAGAGAGAGACAGAGGGAAGGAGAGAGAGACAGAGAGGGAAGGAGAGAGATAGAGAGAGGGAAGGAGAGACAGAGAGAGAGGGAAGGAGAGAGAGAAAGGATTGAAACGGGGGGATAAAGGGGGGAGGAAGGGGGGAAAGGGGCGGGGGAATATGGGGCAAGGGGGAGGGAAGGGGGGAAAGGGGTGGAAAAGGGGGAGGGAAGGTATGGGTGAAAGGTGAGGGTAAAAAGGGGGGTGAAGGGGGGGCCTGCTCTGGTTTTCCCCCCTTTTATTCCTCCCCCTCCCCGTCCTCTCCACCTCCTCCTCCCCTCCTCCTCCCCCCTCCTCCTCCTCCCCCTCCTCCTTCTTCACCCCCTCCCCTCCTCGCTCTTCACCCCCTCCCCCTCCTTGCTCTCTCTCTCCCTCCCTCCCCCTCTCCCCCCTCCCTCTCCCTCCCTCCCCCTCTCCCTCCCTCCCTCCCCCTCCCACTCTCCTCTCCTCTCCCTCGCTCCCCATCCCTCCTTTCTGGTACCAGAACGGAGTCAGTCTGACAACGGGAGGCCGGGTGCCCATCACTCCGAAGTGAGCCCGGGGTTGTTCATGGTGAACGCAGTGGGGCTTTGGAACCAGTTGGCCGGGCGGCAGATGAATGCCTTTCACTGCGGTGAGGGGGAGAGAGCGAAGCCGCCGCAAACCAGTTGGCCGGGCGGCAGACGAACGCCTCTCGCTGCGGTGGGGGGGAGAGAGAGACGCCGCCGCTCACTTGCTCCCTTCCGGGCCTTTGGAAACGGTTGGCCGGGTGGCAGATGAACGCTTTTCACTGTGGTGGGTGGGAGAGAGAGACGCCGCCGCAAACCGATTGGCCGTGTGGCAGACGAACGCCTTTCACTGCGGTGGGGGGAGAGAGAGACGCCGTCGCTCACCTGCTCTTTTCCCCCGGATTTTCGGGCTGCACGGGGAAGAGAGAGAGAGAGACTGGGGTGGTGGGGAGAGTGAGACGCCGAGGGCCTTCAGCAGGTTCGACAGGTTCCGGGAGAGAGAGACGCCACTGCTTAGCTGCTCACTTCCCTCTTCCCCCGGGCTTTCGTGCTGCGCGGGGAAGAGAGAGAGAGAGGGACTTGGGGGCGGGGGGGAGAGTGAGAAAGGCCTGGGCATTCAGCAGCCTCGACAGGTTCTGGGTGCGCTGGGAACCTGCTGAACTCGAGGCCCAGGCTTCCCGCGCTGCTAGGCCGCGGCTCCGCGCATCCACTACAATAAAGAGAGATTCCTAAATAGCAAAGTTCAGGTTTTTAAGCACCCCATATCTAAGAAGACAACTGCACAAAAAAACCTAACGGGGTACACACAGAAAGTGGGAAAAATAAACACACAGAAAGTGGGGAAAAAAATCGTTAGGAATCAAGATGGTGGACACTCACCTCAGTTGAGAATGATTAGACCCGCCCACACATGCACCGATTGGTCAACCGTCAGGTCACTGAACTGTAGGATTGGTCAATCATCACGTCACTCAACTGTAGGATGGTCTGCCCGCACTCGCAATGAACCCACCCCCGTGATGCAGCGATTGGCCGACCGTCAGGTCGCTCGACTGTACGATTGGTCAACCTTCACGTCACTCAATGCTAATGAGGAGATAATGAGCGGAATTTTGAAAGTTCTTTGGATACCGTCGGCAGAATTTTTGTCTCACCGAAAAGCAAATATGCTTATGACCGTTCCAGAATCGTAAGCTTTCTTTTGATGTAACACACGTGTAGGTACGCTCTATAACTTTTGAGTATATAGAGGACAGACAGACAGACAGACAGAAGAGCAATTATATATATATATACTACGTGGGGGTGCCCGACGTTGCCAGGGCAATTTTGGGCCACGTGGTTTACGGCCGGGCGCTGCTGCTCCCCTGCTCTGTGTCACTCTTTCCCTCCATGACCCTCTCTCTCCCCCTCCCCCTCTCTCTCCGTGTCCCTCTCTCTCCCTGCCCCTCTGTGTGTCCCCTCTGTCTCTCCCCCCGCATCTCTGTCCCTGCCCCTGTCTGTCCCCTCTCTCTCTCCCTCCCTCTCTCTCACTCTCCCGCTCTCCTCTCCATCTCTCCCCTCCCTCCACCTCTCTCTCTCCCTCCCCCTGTCTCTCCCTGCTTTGCTCTTTGTCCCTCCCTCCCCTCTCCCTCCCTAGCACCTCAGGCCCGGTGCTGTTGTGATAATTTGGGACCAGGGGAAGGGCTTTGAAAACTGAGCCCGGCCACGGTGGACGTGCGGGGCCTAGCGGTTGAGGCCCGGCCAGGCTCTGGGGCCGAGACGGTCTCCAGATGAGCTCCCGGTGCGGCAGGGTGCCGTGGCATGGTTAACGGCCAGCCGCTGATGCTCCGCCACCCACTCTGTGTCTCGGGCTGAGCGGTTGTGAGGCCCGGCCCGAGTGACTCCAACTCACCTCCCGCTCCCGGAGCCGTAATGTGCGGGTTTGTTTGGCTGGTGCTGTCGCTGTGGGGATGAAAAAAATGGCGGCGAAGTTTCGGGAGGCTGCAGGATTAGGCCCGCCCACAGATGGCGGATTGGTCAACCATCAGGTCACTGAACTGTAGGATTGGTCAACCATCACGCCACTCAACGCTAATGAGCGGTAGGATTGGTCAGCTGCTAATGAGCGGATTTTTGAGGATTTTTGAACATTTTTTGTATTGTGTCCGAACAATTTTTGTCTGACCAAAAAGTAAATATGCCTATTAGACTCCCCTAATGATAAGCTTTCTTTAGATATAACATGCGTGCAGGTACGCTCTATAACTTTTGAGTGTATAGCGGACAGACTGATAGACAGACAGACAGATAAACCAACTCGTTTATATATATAAATAGACTAGCTGGGGGGGGCCCGGCGTTGCCAAGGCTTTTTTGTAAAATGGCCGCTGCCGCTCCCCTGCTCTGTGTCTCGGGCCAAGCGGTTGTGAGGCCCGGCCCGAGAGTCCCCAACTCTGAGGGGGAGAGAGAGAGACTCGGGGAGAGAGAGAGAGACGAGAGAGAGAGAGAATGGGGAGATTGAGAGAGAGAGAGACACTGGGGAGAGAGACAGAGAGAGAGAGAGAGGCTGGGGAGAGAGAGAGAGAGAGAGAGATGGGGGAAGGGAGAGAGAGACTGGGGAGATAGAGAGAGAGAGAGAGATTGGGGGACAGAGCGAGAGACTGGAGGAGGGAGAGACTGGAGGAGAGAGAGAGATGGAGAGAGACAGACTGGGAGAGAGAAACTGGAGGAGGGAGAATCTGGAGGAGAAAAGAGACTGGGAGACTGGGGGGGAGAGAGAGACTGGGAGATAGAGAGAGAGAGAGAGACTGAGAGGGGAGAGAGAGCGAGAGACGGGGAGAGAGAGAGAAACTGGGGGAGAGAGAGAGAGAGAGACTGGGGGAAGTGATAGAGAGACTGGGAGACAGAGAGAGAGAGACTGGGAGACAGAGAGAGAGATAAAGAGACGGGGAAAGAGAGAGAGATTGGGGGAGAGAGAGGGAGAGGGCTAGAAATTCGGTATCGCCCGGTTTGGAGAGGGAAGGAGAGAGATGGTGTGGAGATGCCGGAGTTGGACAGGGGTGGACAAATGTAAGAAGTCACACAACACCAGGTTATAGTCCAACAGCTTTATTTGAAATGACAAGCTTTCGGAGCACTGCTCCTTCTTCAGGTGAAGTGGAGAAATGCATAAAGACACAGCTTATATAGTCAGAGAATCATGTCAGATGTTTACAGGTAACCATTCCAACTGCCATTTATCACACCACGGCAGAGAGATAATCACAGCAGTCAAAGGTGTGAATGGTGTCCAAACAGGTCAGTCAGGGAAACATTACATCAAAGAACAATGAGGTGGGGTCACAAGGGGTCAAATATTGCAGATGCTGGGGTCTGTATGAAAAACAAAAAAACAGACAAAGAGCATTTTTTTTGGCTGGAAATCACAGCAGGTCCGGCCGCATCTGTGTAGAGAGAACAAGTCAATGTCGACTCGAGTCTGGGTGACCCTGCATCAG
Organism: Somniosus microcephalus; assembly: GCF_052327205.1. Classification (NCBI taxonomy): domain Eukaryota; kingdom Metazoa; phylum Chordata; class Chondrichthyes; order Squaliformes; family Somniosidae; genus Somniosus; species Somniosus microcephalus. The sequence goes on from NC_140997.1 coordinate 106,417,402, forward strand.
GTGGGGTTACATGTAGCGTGACATGAACCCAAGATCTCGGTTGAGGCCGTCCTCATGGGTGCGGAACTTGGCTATCAGTTTCTGCTCGACGATTTTGCGTTGTCATGTGTCTCGAAGGCCACCTTGGAGAATGTGGCCTTCGAGACACACGACAACGCAAAATCGTCGAGCAGAAACTGATAGCCAAGTTCCGCACCCATGAGGACGGCCTCAACCGAGATCTTGGGTTCATGTCACGCTACATGTAACCCCACCTGATGCAGGGTCATCCAGACTCGAGTCGACATTGGCTTGTTCTCTCTACACAGATGCGGCCGGACCTGCTGTGATTTCCAGCCAAAAAAAATGTTTTTTGTCTGTTTTTATGTTTTTCATACAGACCCCAGCATCTGCAATATTTGACCCCTTGTGACCCCACCTCATTGTTCTTTGATGTAATGTTTCCCTGACTGACCTGTTTGGACACCATTCACACCTTTGACTGCTGTGATTATCTCTCTGCCGAGGTGTGATAAATGGCAGTTGGAAAGGTTACCTGTAAACATCTGACATGATTCTTTGACTATATAAGCTGTGTCTTTATGCATTTCTCCACTTCACCTGAAGAAGGAGCAGCGCTCCGAAAGCTTGTGATTTCAAATAAAGCTGTTGGACTATAACCTGGTGTTGTGTGACTTCTTACATTTGAAGGAGAGAGAGACAGAGAGAGAGAGGGAAGGAGAGAGACAGAGAGAGGGAAGGAGAGAGAAAGAGAGAGGGAAGGAGAGAGAGAGAGAGAGGGAAGGAGAGAGAGAGAGGGAAGGAGAGAGAGACAGAGAGGGGGAATAGAGAGAGACAGAGAGAGAGAGGGAAGGAGAGAGAGACAGAGAGAGACAGAGAGGGAAGGAGAGAGAGAGACTGGGGGGAGAGAGAGAGAGAGACGGGGAGCGAGAAAGACTAGAGAGACTGGGGGGAGAGAGGGAGAGAGAGAGAGATGGGGAGATAGAGAGAGAGAGAGACTGGGGAGATAGAGAGAGAGACAGAGGGGGGAGAGAGAGAGCGACTGAGGGGGAGAGAGAGAGACTGGGGTAGAGAGAGAGAGACAGGGGAGAGAGAGAGAGTAGAGAGACTGGGGGGAGAGAGAGGAGAGAGACTGGGGAGAGAGAGACTAGGGGAGAGAGAGAGAGAGACCAGGGGTTAGAGAGAGAGAGAGACTGGGGGAGAGAGTGAGCAACTGAGGGGGGAGAGAGAGAGTGAGAAACGGGGAGAGAGAGAGAGGGAGAGAGGGGGGAGAGAGAGAGAGACTGGGGAGATAGAGAGAGTGAGACTGAGTGGGAGAGAGAGAGCGACTGAGGGGGAGAGAGAGAGACTGGGGGAGAGAGAGAGAGACGGGTAGAGAGAGAGAGAGTAGAGAGACTGGGGGGAGAGAGAGGAGAGAGACTGGGGAGAGAGAGAGAGAATGGGGAGATAGAGAGAGAGAGAGAGAGAGAGACTGAGGGGGAGAGAGAGAGCGACTGAGGGGGAGAGAGAGAGAGAGAGACGGGGAGAGAGAGAGAGGGAGAGACTGGGGGAGAGAGAATGACTGGGGAGATAGAGAGAGAGACTGAGGGGGAGAGAGAGAGCGACTGAGGGGTAGAGAGAGAGACTGGGGAGAGAGAGAGAGATGGGGAGAGAGAGAGTGTAGAGAGACTGGGGGCAGAGAGAGGAGAGAGACTGGGGAGAGAGAGAGAGAATGGGGAGAGAGACTGAGGGGGAGAGAGAGAGAGACTGGGGACAAGACGGGGAGAGAGACTGGGGGAGAGAGAGAGAGAGATGTGGAAGGGAGAGAGAGACTGGGGAGAGAGAGAGAGACACTGGGGAGACAGAGAGAGAGAGAGAGAGAGAGAGAGAGAGAGATAGACTGTGGGGGAGAGAGAGAGACCGGGGGTGTGGGGGCGAGAGAGAGAGACTGAGGGGAGAGAGAGAGAGATGGGGAGAGAGAGAGAGAGAGAGAGACTTGGGGGTAGAGGGAGAGCGTGGAGGGAGAGGGAGAGAGTGGGGGAGAGAGAGAGAGAGACAGGGGGGAGAGGGAGAGAGTGGGGGAGAGAGAGAGAGAGACTGGGGGGAGAGAGAGACTGGGGGAGAGAGAGACTGGAGGGGAGAGAGAGAGAGACTGGGGAGAGAGAGACTGGGGGAGAGAGAGAGAGACTGGGGGAGAGAGAGACTGGGGGGAGAGAGAGAGACTGGGGGGGAGAGAGAGAGACTGGGAGAGAGAGAGAGAAACTGGGGGAGAGAGAGAGCGACTGAGGGGGAGAGAGAGAGACTGGGGAGATAGAGATAGAGAGATTGAGGGGGAGAGATAGAGCGACTCAGGGGGAGAGAGAGAGATGGGGAGAGAGAGAGAGATGGGAGAGAGAGAGAGTAGAGCGACTGGGGGAGAGAGAGGAGAGAGACTGGGGAGAGAGAGAGAGAGAGACTGGGGGAGAGAGAGGAGAGAGACTGGGGAGAGAGAGAGAGGGACTTGGGGAGAGAGAGAGAGTGGGGGATAGAGATGGGGAGAGAGAGAGAGACTTGATTTTCTTAACAAACATAATATCCTCAGAAAAAACCAAATAGGCTTTCTTCCAAAACACCGCACCGCCGACCATATCTATACCCTTCACACCCTCATTGAAAAACATATACACCAAACAAAAAATGGGAAAATATTCGCCTGTTTCATCGACTTCAAGAAAGCCTTTGACTCTATATGGCACGAAGGGCTCTATTATAAACTTCTTCAATGTGGAATAGGGGGCAAAGTCTATGACCTCATTAAATCAATGTATCTGAAAAACAAATGCGGGGTCAAAATTGGAGACAAACGCACCGATTTCTTCACCCAGAGAAGAGGCGTCCGGCAGGGCTGCAATTTGAGCCCGACCCTGTTCAACATATACATAAATGAATTAGCAGACATGCTGGAGCAAAGCGAGTCACCAGGTCTCCGTCTCCTAGATGGAGAAGTGAAATCCCTGTTCTATGCGGACGACCTGGTTCTGCTGTCTCCCACAGAACAGGGATTACAGCAACAACTAGACCTACTCGACAAATACTGCCAAAATTGGGCTCTAACAGTAAATCTAAAGAAAACCAACATCATGATTTTTCAAAAAAGGCCCAGATGTCAGGAAAACAAATACCAGTTTACCCTCAGTGATATCACTATAGGACACACTATGAGCTACACCTACCTTGGTCTAACTATTACAGCATCAGGGAGCTTCAGCATAGCAGTGAATGCACTAAAAGAAAAAGCCCGAAGAGCCCTATATGCAATAAAAAGAAAATTCTACAACATCCAAATCCCAATCAAAATCTGGCTCAAAATATTTGACAGCATAATCCTGCCCATTGCACTGTACGGTAGTGAAGTATGGGGCCCGCTAAATCACCAAAGCTACACTAAATGGGAAAAACATACAATAGAAGCCCTACATGCAGAATTCTGCCGAAGCATCCTTCGCACCCAAAGGAAAACGCCAACAAATGCATGCAGAGCCGAACTAGGCAGATACCCACTGATAATAAACATCCAAAAACGAGCACTAAACTTCCTAAATCACCTCAAATCTAGCTCCCCAGACACCCTTCATTTCAAAGCCTTTCAGACCCAAGAGCTAAACCCAGAAAAGAGTCCCCTGAGTCAGCTGCTACGGAAACTAAGTACTCAGCCGGACCCTGACCAGCCCCAGACCAACACAGCCGCCCAAACACCAATCCGAGTGAACCAAATCATTAAAAAATGCAAAGAAACCTACCTGGAACATTGGAACAAAATAACCGAAAGCCAAAGCAGATTAGAATGTTACCGGGCCCTAAAAAGAGAATATAAACTGGCAGACTACCTCACGACCATCAGAGACACAAAACAGAGACAGACCCTCACCAGGTACAGACTAAGCGACCACCAACTGGAAATTGAAAAAGGCAGATACAAGAAATCCTGGCAGCCTAGAGAGAATAGAATATGCGATCAATGTCTGGCTGGCGAGGTTGAAACAGAAATGCATTTCCTCCTAAAATGCGAAAAATTCAACACATCAAGAAACATATTATTCAACAAGCTAAGCCAAACAACCCCAGATTTCAAGGAATTGGATGATCTGTCAAAATTGAGATTAGTCCTAGGAGAAGGAGACAGACCATACCTTGGGGCCAAATATGTAACAACATGTCACAACCTGAGGACTGTTTAAAATTAAGACTGTTTAAAATTAATATTGAACGTACCAAATGAAGTACAAAGACTGTTTAAAATTAATATTGTTTAAAAGTAATATTGTATGTACCCAACAAATGTCAAATCGATTGACACCTACAGAATGTTGGAAAACTGTACCTTTTTGCTATGTAAGCTTTGGCAATATGGTTCTCTGTAAACTTTCATGCCAATAAAGCATTTTAATTGGAATTGGAATTGGACTGGGGGAGAGAGAGAGAAAGAGAGAGATGGGGAAGGGAGAGAGAGTCTGGGGAGAGAGAGAGATAGATAGACTGGGAGACAGAGAGAGAGAGAGATAGAGAGACGGTGAGTGAGAGAGAGATTGGGGGGAATGAGAGAGAGACTGGAGGAGGGAGAGACTGGAGGATAGAGAGAGACAGAGAGAGAGAGAGACTGGGTGAGAGAGACTGGAGGAGGGAGAGTCTGGAGGAGAGAGAGAGAGACTGGGGAGCGAGAGAGACTGGGAGATAGATAGAGAGAGAGAGAGAGAGAGAGAGAGACAAAGCGAAGGGGGAGAGAGAGACGGGGAGAGAGAGAGGAACTGGAGGAGAGAGAGAGAGAGAGAGAGAGACTGGGGGAAGAGATAGAGAGACTGGGAGACAGAGAGAGAGAGACTGGGAGACAGAGGGAGAGCTAAAGAGACGGGGAGAGAGAGAGAGATTGGGGGAAGAGAGAGGGAGAGGGCTAGAAATTCGGTATTGCCCCGTTTGGAGAGGGAAGGAGAGAGAGACAGAGAGAGACAGAGAGGGAAGGAGAGAGAGAGAGGGAAGGAGAGAGAGAGAGACAGAGAGAGAGAGGGAAGGAGAGAGAGAGAGGGGGGAAGGAGAGAGGAACGCGGAGCGAGAGGGAAGGAGAGAGAAACAGAGAGAGAGAGAGGGAAGAGGAGAGAGAGAGAGTGGGAAGGAGAGAGAGAGAGAGAGGGAAGGAGAAAGAGAGACAGAGAGGGAAGGAGAGAGAGACAGAGAGAGAGGGGAGGAGAGAGAGAGACAGAGAGGGAAGGAGAGAGAGTGAAAGAGAGGGAAGGAGAGAGAGACAGAGAGAGAGAGGGAAGGAGAAGAGAGACAGAGAGGGAAGGATAGAGAGAGAGAGAGAGGGAAGGAGAGACAGAGAGAGAGGGAAGGTGAGACAGAGAGAGAGAGGGAAGGAGAGAGAGAGAGGGAAGGAGAGAGAGACAGAGAGGGAAGGAGAGAGAGCCATAGAAAGAGAGGGAAGGAGAGAGAGAGAGACGGAGAGGGAAAGATCTGCTAGAGTCTTTCTGTCAGACCTGGGCCCTGACAATAAACCCCCAAAAAACCGAAGTCCTTGCGTTCCAGCAAAGATCCAGACATCAGGGACCCAGAATAAATTTCACGCTGGGAACAACTAAAATTGAACAAACCACTAACTACACATACTTGGGCTTAAAAATCAGTTCTATGGGAAATTTTCATCTGGCTGTGAATGAACTGAAAGAGAAAGCTAGAAGGCCTTTCTATGCCATTAAAAAATCAATCCAAATAGAAATCCCAATTAGCATATGGCTCAAAATTTTTAAATCAGTAATTGAACAAATTGTACTCTATGGCAGTGAGGTGTGGGGACCGCGAACACAACAAGAATTTGCAAAATGGGACAAACACCCAATTGAGATCCTACATGCAGAATTCCGTAAAAGTATCCTCTGGACTCAAAGAAAAACCATAAACAATACATGCAGGGCAGAACTAGACCAATATCCATTAATAATTACTATCCAAAAAAGAGCCACCAAATTTTGGAAACACCTAAAAATGAGCAATCCCCACTGCTATCATTATGAAGCCCTGAAATGCCAAGAGAGGACCATAAAGAAGAATACCCTCAGTCAACTAGTCCAGGGACTCAGTGAAGTAACTACTAACACTACTAACAATAACCAGCCCCAGGACAGTGACATCGTAGCACAGAGAATTCGACCCAACACAATTGTCACTAAGCAAAACGAAAATTACCTGTCATATTGGGCAGAAACAACAAAAACCCAAAACAAACTCAATTGCTACTTGGCCCTAAACAGACAATACAACATGGCTGAATACCTGACCATGGTAAAGGATAGCAAACTGAGAAAAACCTTGACAATGTACAGACTTAGTGAACATAGCCTGGCCATCGAAAAAGGCAGACACAGACAGACCCGGCTGCCAAGAGAGGACAGGATATGCTCTCACTGCAGTCAGGGAGTGGTGGAGACAGAGATGCACTTCCTCACAGCTTGTGGAAAATATCAGGGCATCAGGGAGTATTTCTACCCAAAATTTACAAAAATATGCCCTGAATTCAGAAATTTGAATGACGACCAAAAACTCCCATACCTACTAGGGGAACAGAGAAATTGTGTAACCTTAGCGGCACACAATGTTACAGCTTGCCGTAAACAGAGGGACAACCATTAAATCTAAGAAAAGAGTATATACAAATTATACGAATGTATATTTATACACTCAGGGATATATCTGTTTATACACTGTATGGATAGTTCTGCGTTTATGTGTTCAACCATAAATGTTTTTCGATGCTTTGGCAACATAAGATGTACCTTGTCATGCCAATAAAGCGATTTGAATTGAATTGAATTGAATTGAGAGAGAGAGGGAAGGAGAGAGAGAGAGGGAAGGAGAGAGAGAGTGCAATCGCATTGAGTTTAAGCAGACTTTGCTAAGTGGCAGAAAAAGTCTTTTAAGTGCATTTACTGAATTTTAGTGAGTTAAAAAGTGAATTATTTGAAGTAAGTTTAATTTTTTAGAGTAAATTAAGCTGTTGGGGAGTTGAAACCGGAAGTAGAATCCGGGTATAAAAAGGGGCGGGCTTAGTGCGGTAGCGCTGAGTGCGGTCGCATTGAGTGTAAGTAGAGTTTGGTAAGTGGCAGAGTTCGGGCAAGTGGGAGGTGAGGGGGTGCTTGTTGCTCTGTTTTGCTTCCCTCTCTCAGGCTAATCCAACACTGCGGACGTGGAGCAGTGAGACAACTCAACCGGATAGGTCCCGCAGACAGCTTCCACGAGGGAGGTTGGTGATCAACTGGTTGGTAGGTTCTCTTCCTTCTCTTCTATACCTTTAAGTTGGTAAGTCCTATTAAATAGTGGTGTAATATTATCATCTATATCGGGGCAGAGGGTCTTCATAACTAATAATAAGACATTTAATTAATTACACAGATATGGGTGAACAGGTGATGTGTCACTGTTGCGAAATGTGGGAGCTGGTGGACCCCATTGAGGCTCACGGTGATTACATTTGCGATAAGTGTTTGCTGCTAGAGGAACTCAAGCTCCATGTTAAAGAGCTTGAGACCAAATTTCAGACACTGCGACACATCAGGGAGGGGGAGAAGTTCTTGGACTCTATGTTTCAGGAGGTGGTCACATCTATGAAATTAATTACTGCAGATGTAGTCCGTGGTCAGGGACAGGATGGTGTGACTATGAGTGAGGAAGGTACAGGGATCCAGGATGTAGTGTTGAAGGAGCCGCAGCCTTTGCTCTTGTCAAGCAGGATTGAGGTTCTTACACCCTGTGAAGGCAGGAGCGGGGACTGCAGGGTGGATGAGCAACCTGGCCACAGCACCATGGCGCAGGGGGCCATTCAAGTGGAGGGAGTAAAAAGAAATGATGTAGTGGTAGGGGATAGTATCATTAGGGGGATAGATAGGGTTCTCTGTAGTCAAGAGCGGGAGTCCCGAAGGCTGTGTTGCCTGGCCGGTGCCAGGGTTAAGGACATCTCTTCTGGGCTGGAAAGAAACTTGGAGTGGGAGGGGGAGGATCCAGTTGTCATGGTCCATGTTGGTACAAACGACGTAGATAGGACAAGGAAGAAGGTTCTGTTAAAGGAGTATGAGCAGCTAGGGGTCAAATTAAAAAACAGAACCTCAAGGGTAATAATCTCTGGGTTATTACCTGAGCCACGAGCGTATTTGGCTAGGATAAATAAAATTAAAGAGTTAAATGCGTGGCTCAAAGACTGGTGTGGGAGAAATGGGTTTTGCTTCTTGGGACACTGGCACCAGTACTGGGACAGGAGGGAGCAGTTCCGTTGGGACGGACTCCACTTGGCCAGTGCTGGGACTAGAGTCCTGGTGAATCATATAACCAGGGCTGTAGAGAGGGCTTTAAACTAATTAGTGGGGGGGAGGTTTCTAGAGAGCAAATAACAGAAATGACAACGGAGAAGGTCATAGACTTAGGTAGCAGTGGGGAAATTATAAAACAGAACGTGTCAGGAAGGGACAGAAGGTATGGAGTAAAAGTTAAAGTAGTAAAAGGGGAAAAAACAGGAACTAAGTGTCACAAAACATATTTGAAAGTTCTTTATCTGAATGCACGTAGCATTCGTAACAAAATGAATGAGTTAACGGCACAAATAACTACATATGGGTATGACCTTGTGGCCATTACCGAAACATGGCTGCAGGGTGACCATGACTGGGAATTAAACATACCAGGTTATTTAACAATGAGGAAGGACAGGCAGGAAGGGAGGGGAGGTGGGGTGGCTATGTTAATAAAGGAAGGAATCACTATAATACAGAGAAATGATATTGGGTCAAAGGAACAGGGTAGTGAAACAGTTTGGGTAGAGATAAGGAATAATAAGGGGAAAAAACACTAGTGGGCGTAGTCTATAGGCCTCTGAACAATTGCAACTCTGTTGGACGGAGTATTAATCAGGAAATAGTTGAGGCTTGTAATAAGGGAACAGCTATAATTATGGGGGATTTTAACTATCATATTAACTGGACAAATCAAATTGGGCAGAGCAGCCTTGAGGATGAGTTCATTGAGTGTTTCTTGAGCAGTATGTAACTGAACCGACCAGGGGGCAAGCAACCTTAGATTTGGTCCTGTGTAATGAGACAGGATTAATTAAAAATGTCCTAGTAAAGCATCCCCTTGGAATGAGTGACCATAACATGGTTGAATTCCATCATCAAGTAGAGGGTGAGAAGGTTGGATCTCAAACAAGCGTGCTGAGCTTGAATAAAGGAGACTATGAAGGTATGAGAGCGGAATTGATTCGAGTGGACTGGGAAAATAGATTAAAGGGTAAGACGGTACATGATCAGTGGTGTACATTTAAGGAGTTATTTTACAACTTCCAAAAAATATATATTCCACTGAGGAAAAAAGGGTGTAAAAGAAAAGATAACCATCCGTGGCTAAGTATAGTAATTAAGGATAGTATCCGACTTAAAACAAGGGCATATAAGGTAGCCAAATCTAGTGGGAGGATAGAAGATTGGGAAGTCTTTAAAAGACAGCAAAAAATAACTGAAAGATTGATTAAGAAAGGGAAGATAAATTATGAAAGTAAATTAGCAAAAAATATAAAAACGGATAGCAAAAGTTTCTATAGTTATATAAAAAGAAAAAGGGTGGCTAAAGTAAATGTTGGTCCCTTAGAAGATGAGACTGGGAAATTAATGGTGGGAAACATGGAGATGGCAATAACACTGAACAAATATTTTGTATCAGTCTTTACGGGACAGGACACTAAGAATATCCCAACACTGGACAAACAGGGGGCTCGAGGGGGAGAGGAGCTACATACGATTAAAATCACAAAGGAAGAGGTACTTGGTAAAATAATGCGACTTAAGCCAGATAAACCCCCTGGACTTGATGGCTTACATCCTAGGGTCTTGAGGGAAGTGGCGGTAGGGATTGTGGATGCATTAGTAATAATTTTCCAAAACTCCCTGGACTCAGCAAAGGTCCCGGCAGATTGGAAAACTGCGAATGTAACACCCTTATTTAAAAAGGATAGCAGGCAGAAGGCTGGAAACTATAGACCTGTTAGCCTAACATCTTGGTTGGTAAAATGTTAGAGTCCATTGTTAAGGAGACAGTAACGGGACATTTGGATAAACATAATTTAATAGGACAAACTCAGCATGGTTTCATGAAGGGGAAGTCATGTTTGACAAATTTGCTTGAGTTCTTTGAGGAAGTAACATACAGGGTGGATACAGGAGAACCAGTGGACGTAGTGTATTTAGACTTCCAAAAGGCATTTGACAAGGTGCCACACAAAAGATTATTGCTCAAGATAAAAAATCACGGGATTGGGGGTAATATTCTGGCGTTGGTGGAGCATTGGCTCTCTAACAGAAAGCAGAGAGTTGGGATAAATGGTTCATTCTCAGGCTGGCAATCAGTAACTAGTGGTGTTCCGCAGGGGTCAGTGCTGGGTCCCCAACTCTTTACAATCTATATTAATGATTTGGAGGAAGGGACCGAGTGTAACATATCAAAGTTTGCAGATGATACAAAGATGGGAGGGAAAGTAGTGAGTGAGGAAGACATAAAAACCTGCAAAGTGACATAGACAGGCTAAGTAAGTGGGCAGAGATTTGGCAGATGGAATACAACACTGGAAAGTGTGAGGTTATGCACTTTGGCAGGAAAAATCTTAGAGCAAGTTATTATCTTAATGGCAAGAAACTGGAAAGTACTGTGGTACAAAGGGATCGGGGGTCCTGGTGCACGAAACTCAAAAAGTTAGCATGCAGGTGCAGCAAGTGATCAAGAAGGCCAATGGAATGTTGGCTTTTATTGCTAGGGGGATAGAATATAAAAACAGGGAGGTATTGCTGCAGTTATACAAGGTATTGGTGAGGCCGCACCTGGAATACTGCATGCAGTTTTGGTGTCCATACTTAAGAAAAGACATACTTGCTCTCGAGTCAGTACAAAGAAGGTTCACTCGGTTAATCCCAGGGATGAGGGGGTGGTCAAATGAGGAGAGGTTGAGTAGATTGGGACTCTACTCATTGGAGTTCAGAAGAATGAGAGGCGATCTTATTGAAACATATAAGATTGTGAAGGGGCTTAATCAGGTGGATGCGGTGAGGATGTTCCCAATGATGGGTGAAACTAGAACTAGGGGGTATAATCTTAAAATAAGGGGCTGCTCTTTCAAAACTGAGATGAGGAGAAACTTCTTCACTCAGAGGGTGGTAGGTTTGTGGAATTTGCTGCCCCAGAAAGCTGTGGAAGCTACATCATTAAATAAATGTTAAAACAGAAATAGATCGTTTCCTAGAAGTAAAGGGAATTAAGGGTTACGGGGAGCGGGCAGGAAATTGGACATGAGTCTAGGTTCGGAATGGTCATGGCCCTGTGGGTAGTGGAGCGGGCCCAGGGGCCGTGTAGCCTGGTTCTGCTCTTACTTCTTGTGTTCTAATTCTGTGTTAGATTTCAGGAGATGGTTTTATTCCTGTTCCTGGCTGGGGTGGAGATCGCCTTTACAGAAGGTAAGTACTGTAGAAAATATAGGGACAGAGTGATCTCCTGGAAGAGTTTCGATCACCTAGATGAGTCGGAGAGGAATTTCCCAGATTTTTTCTCCCAAATTGGCCATTGGGTTTTTTACCTCATTTCTCACCTCTCCCGGGAGATCACATGGGTTCGGGTGGGATGGAGAGTGATAGAAGATTTGAGGTTAGGATTAGATCAGCCATGATCTTATTGAATGGTGGGGCAGGCTCGAGAGGCCGATTGGCCTACTCCTGCTCCTATTTCTTATGTTCTTATGAAGGAGAGAGTGAGGGAAGGAAATAGAGAAGAGAGGAAGAGGCCCGGCCCGAGTCACTCCAGCTGAGTAGGCTGGGCACAGTGAAAGCATTGATTTCTTTATGACAGCACAAAAACTACTCTGACTTCATAGCAGCTCTTCGACATCATCGTCACTCAAAGCTAATGAGCGGATAATGTGCGGAATTTTGAATGATTTTTGGATACCGTTAGCACAATTTTTGTCTCACCGAAAAGTAAATACACTTATGACCTTTCCAGAATCATAAGCTTTCTTTTGATGTAACACACGTGTAGGTACGCTCTATAACTTTTGAGTGTATAGAGGACGGACAGACAGACAGACAGACAGCCAGCCAGACAGACGAGCAATTATATATATACTAGCTAGGGGTGCCCGGCGGTGCCGAGACTTTTTTGAGGGCATGTTGTTGTTGGAAGAGAGAGAGGGAGCAACTCGGGGGGAAAGAGAGAGAGGGAGCGACTGGGGGGAAAGAGAGAGAGGGAGCGACTGGGGGGAAAGAGAGAGAGGGAGCGACTGGGGGAAAGAGAGAGAGGGAGCGACTGGGGGGAAACAGAGAGAGGGAGCGACTGGGGGTAAAGAGAGAGAGGGAGCGACTGGTGGGAAAGAGAGAGAGGGAGCGACTGGGGGGAAAGAAAGAGAGGGAGCGACTGGGGGAAAGAGAGAGAGGGAGCGACTGGGGGGAAAGAGAGAGAGGGAGCGACTGGGGGGAAGAGAGAGGGGGAGCGACTGGGGGGAAAGAGAGAGGGGGAGCGACTGGGGGGAAAGAGAGAGAGGGAGTGACTGAGGGAAAGAGAGAGAGGGAGCGATGGGGGGAAAGTGAGAGAGGGAGCGACTGGAGGGAAGAGAGAGAGGGAGCGACTAGGGGGAAGAGAGAGAGGGAGCGTCTGGAGGGAAGAGAGAGAGGGAGCAACTGGGGGGGAAGAGAGAGAGGGAGCGACTGGGGGGAAGAGAGAGAGGGAGCGATGGGGGAGAGAGTGAGAGAGCGACTGGGGGGGAAGAGAGAGAGAGAGCGACTGGGGGGAGGAGAGAGAGAGAGCGACTGGGGGGAAGAGAGAGAAAGAGCAACTGGGGGGAAGAGAGACAGAGAGCGACTGGGGGGAAGAGACAGAGAGAGCGACTGGGGGGAAGAGAGAGAGAAAGCAACTGGCGGGAAGAGAGAGAGAATGCGACTGGGGGGAAGAGAGAGAAAGCGACGGGGGGGAAGAGAGAGAAAGTGACTGGGGGGAAGAGAGAGAAAGCGACTGGGTGGAAGAGAGATAGCGACTGGGGGGAAAAGAGAGAGAGAGCGACTGGGGGGAAGAGAGAACGAGCGACTGGGGGGAAGAGAGAGAGCGAGCGACTGGGGGAAGAGAGAAATTGAGCGACTGGGGGAAGAGAAAGAGCGAGTGGGGGGTAGAGAGTGCGAGTGGGGGCAAGAGAGAGCGAGTGGGTGAAGAGAGAGCGATTGGGGGGAAGAGAGAGAGCGAGTGGGGGGAGGAGTGAGAGAAAGTGGGGGGAGGAGAGAGAGCGAGTGGGGGGAGTAGAGAGAGCGAGTGGGGGGAGGATGGAGAGCGAGTGGGGGGAGGAGAGAGAGCGAGTGGGGGGAGGACAGAGAGCGAGTGGGGGGAAGAGAGAGAGCGAGTGGGGGGAGGAGAGAGAGCGAGTGGGGGGAGGAGAGCATGCGAGTGGGTGGTGGAGAGAGAGTGCGTGGGGGGAGGAGAGAGAGCAAGTGGGGGGAGGAGAGAGAGCGAGTGGGGGGAGGAGAGAGAGCGAGTGGGGGAGGAGAGACAGCGAGTGGGGGGAGGAGAGAGAGCGAGTGGGGGGAGGAGAGAGAACGAGTGGGGGAGGAGAGAGAGCGAGTGGGGGGAGGAGAGAGTGCGAGTGGGGGGAGGAGAGAGTGCGAGTGGGGGGAGGAGAGAGAGCGAGTGGGGGGAGGAGGGAGAGCAAGTGGGGGGAGGAGAGAGAGCGAGTGGGGGGAGGAGAAAGTGATTGGGGGAGGAGAGAGAGCAAGTGGGGGGAGGAGAGAGAGCGAGTGGGGGGAGGAGAGAGAGCGAGTGCGGGAGGAGAGAGAGCAAGTGGAGGGTAGAGAGAGAGCGAGTGGAGGGAAGAGAGAGAGTGATGGGGGGAAGAGAGAGAGAGCGACTGGGGGGAGAGAGAGAGAGCGACTGGGGGGAGGAGAGAGAGAGAGCGATTGGGGGGACGAGAGCGACGGAGGGGAAGAGGGAGAGAGAGCGACTGGGGGGAAGATAGAGAGAGAGCGACTGGGGGAAGAGTGAGAGAGAGTGACTGGGGGGAAGAGAGAGAGGGAGCGGCTGGGGGGAAAGAGAGAGCGAGAGCGACTGGGGGGAAAGAGAGAGAGGGAGCGACTGGGGGGAAGAGAGCGAGGGAGCAACTGGGGGGAAAGAGTGAGAGGGAGCGACTGGGGGGAAAGAGAGAGCGGGAGCGACTGGGGGGAAAGAGAGAGAGGGAGCGACTGGGGGGAAAGAGAGAGAGGGAGCGACTGGGGGAAAGTGAGAGAGGGAGAGACTGGTGAAAGAGAGAGAGGGAGCGACTCAGGGGAAGAGAGAGAGGGAGCGACTGGGGGGAAGAGAGAGAGGGAGCGACTGGTGGGAAGAGAGAGAGGGAGCGACTGGGGGGCAGAGAGAGACGGAGCGACTGGGGGAAGAGAGAGAGGGAGCGACTGGGGGGAAGAGAGAGGGAGCGACTGGGGGAAGAGAGAGAGGGAGCGACTGGGGGGAAGAGAGAGAGGGAGCGACTGGGGGGCAGAGGGAGAGGGAGCGACTGGGGGGAAGAGAGAGAGAGGGAGTGACTGGGGGGTAGAGAGAGAGGGAGCTACTGGGGGGAAGTGAGAGAGGGAGCGACTGGGGGGAAGAGAGAAAGGGAGCGACTGGGGGGAAGAGAGCGACTGGGGGGAAGAGGGAGAAAGAGCGACTGGGGGGAAGTGAGAGAGGGAGTGACTGGGGGGAAAGAGAGAGAGGGAGCGACAGGGGGGAAAGAGAGAGAGGGAGCGACTGGTGGGAAAGAGAGAGAGGGAGCGATTGAGGGGAAAGTGAGAGAGGGAGCGACTGGGGGGTAAGAGAGAGGGAGCGACAGGGGGGAAAGTGAGAGAGGGAGCGACTGGTGGAAAGAGAGAGAGGGACCAACTGGGGGGAAAGAGAGAGGGGGAGCGACTGGAGGGAAAGAGAGAGATGGAGCGACTGGTGGGAAAGAGAGAGAGGGAGCGACTTGGGGGAAAGAGAGAGAGGGAGCGACTGGGGGGAAAGAGAGAGACTGGGAGTGAGAGAGAGAGAGAGAGAGAGAGAGAGAGAGACTGGGAGTGTGAGAGAGAGAGACTAGGAGTGTGTGTGAGAGAGAGAGAGAGAGACTGTGAGTGAGAGAGAGAGAGAGAGAGACTGGGAGTGTGTGAGAGAGAGAGAGAGACAGGTAGTGTGTGAGAGAGAGGGAGAGACTGGGAGTGAGAGAGAGAGAGAGGGAGTGAGAGAGAGAGAGAGAGAGAGACTGGGAGTGTGTGAGAGAGAGAGAGAGACTGGGAGTGTGTGAGAGAGAGAGAGAGAGACTGGGAGTGAGAGAGAGAGAGAGACTGGGAGTGAGAGAGAGAGAAAGAGAGATTGGGAGTGAGAGAGAGAGAGAGACTGGGAGTGTGTGTGAGAGGGAGAGAGAGACTGGGAGTGAGAGAGAGAGAGACTGGGAATGAGAGAGAGAGTGGGTGTGTGTGAGAGAGAGCGAGAGAGACTGGGAGTGTGAGAGAGAGAGAGTGGGAGTGTGAGAGAGAGAGTGAGAGACTGGGAGTGTGAGAGAGAGAGAGAGAGAGACTGGGAGTGTGTGAGAGAGAGAGAGTGGGAGTGTGAGAGGGAGAGAGAGACTGGGAATGTGAGAGAGAGACTGGGAGTGAGAGAGAGACAGAGAGAGAGAGACTGGGAGTGTGTGTGAGAGAGAGACTGGGATTGTGAGAGAAAGAGAGAGACTGGGAGTGTGTGTGAGAGAGAGAGAGAGAGACTGGGAGTGTGTGTGAGAGAGAGAGAGAGACTGGGAGTGTGTGAGAGAGAGAGAGAGAGACTGGGAGTGAGAGAGAGAGAGAGACTGGGAGTGAGAGAGAGAGAAAGAGAGATTGGGAGTGAGAGAGAGAGAGAGACTGGGAGTGTGTGTGAGAGGGAGAGAGAGACTGGGAGTGAGAGAGAGAGAGACTGGGAATGAGAGAGAGAGTGGGTGTGTGTGAGAGAGAGCGAGAGAGACTGGGAGTGTGAGAGAGAGAGAGTGGGAGTGTGAGAGAGAGAGTGAGAGACTGGGAGTGTGAGAGAGAGAGAGAGAGAGACTGGGAGTGTGTGAGAGAGAGAGAGTGGGAGTGTGAGAGGGAGAGAGAGACTGGGAATGTGAGAGAGAGACTGGGAGTGAGAGAGAGACAGAGAGAGAGAGACTGGGAGTGTGTGAGAGAGAGAGACTGGGAGTGTGAGAGAAAGAGAGAGACTGGGAGTGTGTGAGAGAGAGAGAGAGAGAGACTGGGAGTGTGTGAGAGAGAGCGAGAGAGTGTGAGTGTGAGAGAGAGAGAGATTGGGAGTGTGAGAGAGAGAGACTGGGAGTGTGAGAGAGAGAGTCTGGGAGTGTGAGAGTGAGAGACTGGGAGTGTGAGAGAGAGAGAGAGACTGGGAGTGTGTGAGAGAGAGAGAGAGAGACTGGGAGCGTGAGAGAGAGAGAGATTGGGAGTGTGAGCGAGAGAGAGAGATTGGGAGTTTGAGAGACAGAGAGAGATTGGGAGTGTGAGAGAGAGAGACTGGGAGTGTGAGAGAGAGAGAGAGAGAGAGAGACTGGGAGTGTGTGAGAGAGAGAGAAAGACTGGGAGTGTGAGAGAGAGAGAGAGTGGGAGTGTGTGTGAGAGAGAGAGAGAGACTGGGAATGTGAGAGAGAGAGACTGGGAGCGTGAGAGAGAGAGAGACTGGGAGTGTGAGAGAGAGAGAGAGAGACTGGGAGTGTGAGAGAGAGTGGGAGTTTGTGAGAGAGAGAGAGAGAGAGAGGGAGAGAGACTGGCAGAGTGAGAGAGAGAGACTGGGAGTGTGAGAGAGAGAGAGAGATTGGGAGTGTGAGCGAGAGAGAGAGATTGGGAGTTGAGAGAGAGAGACTGGGAGTGTGTGAGAGAGAGAGAGAGAGACTGGGCCGACGCGGCTGCTCACCTGGTGGCTTAGGGTCGGGCTCTGGAGCGGGGCTGTTGACGCCGCGGGGAAGTATTGTGCGCGGCGGCTCCCGGCACGGACCGCCGCGACCGGTCACCTGGTGGCTTAAGTCCAGCTCTCGGGCGGCGCGGTTGATGCCACGATGAGCCCCGGGACCGGGCCGAAAGGTTGAAAGCCCGAGTGAGTCCCCGGGCCGCAGCCGCAAACTGAGCCGAGCCCTGATGCCGTTGGCCGAGGTGAAGACGGTGACCTGGTCGCAGAAATGAATGGCCTTCAGCAGGTTCCGGGCATTGTCTAAACTGGTGACTAATACAAATCGATCGGCTTCCGCCTCGGGCACAGGGGGCAGCGGCATTGCGCCGGGAATCCGCTCAAATCAAGGCCCAGGCTTCCCGGGCTGTTAGTCCGTGCCCGGCGCTGGCACAGCCGCACGAAATGGCCGTCAAAGTAGGCGAGCCTCCGGCCGAAGGGCAGGGGATCACTTCATTTCTAACTGTTCCTAAATACAATTTAAAACTGAAATAAATTGTTCTTTTCCTTCGTTCTTAGAAAGCAGCAGCGCGACCGGCGGCACTTAAAACCGGCGGACTCAGCAGAGGCGAGGTCAGAGAGCTTGGACCTGTGGGAGAGCAGCAGCGCGACCGGCGGCACTTAAAACCGGCGGATTTAGCAGAGGCGTACCAAATCAACAGCAGAGGAGAGAGGTAAAATGTAATCAGAGTGTGACGTCACCAGGGGGCAGGTAAGTGATTGGTTGGTGAGTATTTCTCTTTTTTAAACTTTAACTCTGTAGTTTATAGTTGCTAGGGACTTTTCTGGTGTAGCAGGGACTGTTGGTAGACTATACAAGCGCCTTAGAGATATATTTAATTGGTGATAGTAAATTAATTTAAATTAATTAAAGGGAAGGTCATGCCAGGTGAGCCCAGCTCCGTGATATGCTCCTCTTGCTCTATGTGGGAATTCAGTGACCCCGGTGCCCCTGATGACCACGTGTGCCAGAGATGCATCCATCTGCAGCTACTAGCAGACTGCATTGAGGCGCTGGAGCTGCGGGTGGATGGGTTGTTGAGCATTCACGATGCTGAGAGGGTCGTGGATAGCACGTTTAATGAGTTGGTCACACCACAGGGAAGGGCTGCACAGGAAGACAGGAAATGGGTGACCACCAGGTGGAGCAATAGAAGGAGGCAGGTAGTGCAGGAGACCTCTGTGACCATTCCCCTCTCAAACAAGTATACCGCTTTGGATACTGTTGAGGGGGATGACTCACCAGGGGAAGGCAGCAGCAGCCAACTTCCTGGCACTGGGGGTGCTCCTGCTGCCCAGGAAGGGGGGAAAAAGAGTGGGAGAGCAATAGTGGTAGGGGATTCTATAGTAAGGGGAACAGATAGGCGTTTCTGTGGCCGTAGACGTGAATCCAGGATGGTTTGTTGCCTCCCTGGTGCCAGGGTCAAGGACATCACTGAGTGGCTGCAGGGCATTCTGGAGGGGGAGGGTGAACAGCCAGAGGTCGTGGTCCACATTGGAACCAACGACATAGGTAAAAAGAGGGATGAGGTCCTGCAGCAAGAATTTAGGGAGCTAGGTGAAGGATTAAAGAGCAGGACCTCAAAGGTTGTAATCTCTGGATTACTCCCGGTGCCACGTGCTAGTGGGTATAGGAATAGGAAGATAGAACAGATGAATGTGTGGCTAAAGGGATGGTGCAGGGGGGAGGGCTTTAGTTTCCTGGATCACTGGGTCTGCTTCTGGGAAAGGTGGGACTTGTACAAGTCGGACGGTTTACACCTGAACCAGAGGGGAACCAATATCCTTGCGGGGAGGTTTGCTAGCACTGCTGGGGGGGGTTTAAACTAACTTGGCAGGGGGATGGGGTACAGAGTGGAGCTATAGTAGGGGGTGATTTACAGCCAAATACAGAGGAAGAAACAAGTCAGCTGGGAAGGCAGAGCAAATATGTGAAGGCAAAAGGGAATATGGCAGGGCTGGAAGGCATTTATTTTAATGCAAGGAGTCTTGAAAATAAGGTGGATGAACTGAAGTTGTTGTTGAACAGATGGGAGTACGATATTGTTGCTATCACGGAGACATGGTTGAGGGAGGGTCAGGACTGGCAGCTCAATATTCCGGGGTATAGAATCTTCAGGCGAGACAGAGGGGGCTGTAAAAGGGGAGGGGGTGTTGCAATATTAATTAAGGAGTCAATTACTGCTGTAAGGAGGGATGATATATTAGCGGGTTCCTCTAATGAGGCCATATGGGTAGAACTTAAAAACAAAAAGGGGGCAAGCACTTTGCTGGGAGTGTACTATAGGCCCCCAAACAGTCAGGGGGAGATAGAGGAACAGATATGTAGGCAAATCTCAGAAAAGTGCAAAAATAATAAGGTAATAATAGTGGGGGATTTCAACTTCCCCAATATTAATTGGGATAGTCAGAGTGTGAAAGGCTTAGAGGGAGCAGAATTCTTAAAGTGCATCCAGGAGAGCTTTTTGAGCCAACATGTAGAAAGTCCTACAAGAGAGGGGGCGGTACTGGACCTAATTCTGGGGAATGTAGCCGGGCAAGTGGTGGAAGTGTCAGTAGGAGAGCATTTTGGCGACAGTGACCATAATTCGGTGAGATTTAAGGTGGTCATGGAAAAAGACAAAGACGGCCCGGAAATAAGGGTTCTAAATTGGGGGAAGGCCGATTTTAATATGATAAGGCAGGATCTGGCCAAAGTGGACTGGGAGCAGCTACTTCTAGGAAAATCCACATCAAAACAGTGGGAGACTTTCAGAAGGGAAATAGAGAGCGTACAACGCCAACATGTTCCTGTAAAGGTCAAGGGTGGGACCAACAAGCAAAGGGAACCTTGGATGACAAGGGATATACAAAAATGCATTAGAAATAAAAGGGGGGCTTTTGGCAGTTACAAAAGACTAAAGACAGAAGCAGCCCTAGAGGAGTATAAAAAGTGCAGGGGCATACTTAAAAAAGAAATTAGGAGGGCGAGGAGGGGCCATGAAATAACACTGGCGAGCAAAATAAAGGAAAATCCTAAGATGTTTTATAAGTATATTAAGGGCAAGAGGATAACCAGGGAAAGGGTAGGACCCATTAGGGACCAAAGTGGCAATCTGTGTGTAGAGCCAGATGATGTAGGTGGGGTTTTAAATGAATTTTTTGCATCTGTGTTCACTATGGAGAAAGACGATGCAGACATAGAAATCGGGCAAGGGGACTGTGACATACTTGAACATATTAGCATCGAGAGGGAGGAGGTGCTAGCGGTTTTAGCAGGCCAAAAAGTGGATAAATCCCCAGGCCCGGACGAGATGTATCCCAGGCTGCTATGGGAGGCAAACGAGGAGATTGCAGGGGCTCTGACACAAATTTTCAGAACCTCCCTGGCCACAGGGGATGTACCAGAGGACTGGAGAACAGCTAATGTAGTACCATTATACAAGAAGGGTAGCAGGGATAAACCAGGGAATTACAGGCCAGTGAGCCTAACATCTGTGGTAGGGAAATTATTGGAAAAAATTCTGAGGGACAAAAGTGTCTCCACTTGGAGAGGCAAGGATTAATCGGGGATAGTCAGCATGGCTTTGTCAAGGGTAAATCATGTCTGACAAATCTGATTGAATTTTTCGAGGGGGTGACTAGGGGGCTGGATGAGGGAAATGCTGTGGATGTGGTTTACATGGACTTCAGTAAAGCTTTTGACAAAGTCCCACATAGGAGACTGGTCAAGAAGGTAAGAGCCCATGGGATCCAGGGTGCCTTGGCGCGTTGGATCCTAAACTGGCTGAGTGGCAGGAGGCAGAGAGTGATGGTCGAAGGTTGCTTTTGTGACTGGAAGCCTGTGTCCAGTGGCGTACCTCAGGGATCGGTGCTGGGTCACCTTGTTGTTTGTGATCTACATAGATGATTTGGATGAGAATGTAAAAGGTATGATCAGTAAGTTCGCAGATGACACGAAAATTGGTGGGGTGGTAAATTGCGAGGAGGAAAGCCTCAGGCTACAGGACGATATAAACGGGTTGGTCAGATGGGCGGAAAAGTGGCAAATGGAATTTAACCCTGAAAAGTGCGAGGTGATGCATTTTGGATGGACAAATAAGGCAAGGGAATACACAATGAGTGGTAGGACCCTAGGAAGTACAGAGGGTCAGAGGGACCTCGGTGTACATGTACATAGATCTCTGAAGGCAGCGGAACAAGTAGATAAGGTGGTTAAAAAGGCATATGGGATACTTGCCTTCATTAGCCGAGGCATAGAATATAAGAGCAGGGAGGTTATGATGGAGCTGTACAAAACGCTGGTGAGGCCACAGCTGGAGTACTGTGTGCAGTTCTGGTCGCCTCACTTTCGGAAGGATGTGATTGCTTTGGAGAGGGTGCAGAGAAGATTCACCAGGATGTTACCTGGGATGGAGCACCTCAACTATGAAGAAAGACTAAACAGGCTGGTGTTGTTTTCCTTGGAGCAAAGAAGGCTGAGGGGGGACCTGATTGAGGTGTACAAAATGATGAGGTGCATAGATAGGGTAGACAAAGAGGAACTTTTCCCCTTAGTAGGGGGGTCAATAACAAGGGGGCATAGATTCAGGGTAAGGGGCAGGAGATTTAGAGGGGATTTGAGGAGGAACTTTTTCACCCAGAGGGTGGTTGGAATGTGGAACTCAATGCCTAAAAGGGTGGTAGAGGCAGGAACCCTCACAACATTCAAGAAGCATTTGGATGAGCACTTGAAATGCCATTGCATACAAGGATATGGACCAAATGCTGGAAAATGGGATTAGACTGGACAGGGATGGATGGGCGGCGCAGACACGATGGGCCGAAGGGCCTCTTTCTGTGCTGTAAAACTCTATGACTCTCTGACACAGAAAGTGGCAAAAATAAATAAAGTTAGCAATCAAGATGACGGCCACTCACCTCCGGTCAGAAGGATTAGGCCCGCCCACACACGCACCGATTGGTCAACCATCAGGTCACTGAACTGTAGGATTGGTCAATCGTTAAGTCACTCAACTGTAGGATGGCCCGCCCGCACGCGCAATGAACCCGCCCCCGTGATGCAGTGATTGGTCAACCGTTGGTCAACTGTCAGGTCGCTCGACCGCACGATTGGTCAACCTTCATGTCACGCAATACTAAAGAGCAAATGAGCAGAACTTTTCCCATTTAATGAGCGGAATTTTGAAAGTTTTTTGGATACCGTGGGCACAATTTTTGTCTCACGGAAAAGTAAATACGCTTTTGACCGTTCCAGAATCGTAAGCTTTCTTTTGATGTAACACGCGTGTAGGTACGCTCTATAACTTTCGAATGTATAGAAGACAGACAGACAGACAGACAGACAGATGAGCAATTATTTATATATATATAGATAGATAGATAGACTAGCTGGGGGGGCCCGGCATTACCAAGGCTTTTTTGTAAAATGTCAGTTTACAGGGCCGTGCGGTTTACGGCCGGCCACTGCCGACCCCCCGATCTGTGTCTCAGGCCGAGCGGTTGTGAGGCCCGGCCCGAGTGACCACAACTCAGCTCCCGCTCTGGCGGGCCGGGAGCGCGACACTGTGCCGGAGCCGCACTGTGGGGGTTTGTTGTGCCGGTGCTGTCGCTGTCAGTATTTTAAAAATGGCGGCGACATTTTGGGCGGCTGCAGGATTAGGCCCGCCCACACATGGAATGAAACACCCCCCGTGATGCAAGAGAGAGAGCGAGACTGGGGGGAGAAGAGAGAGAGAGAGGGAAGGAGAGAGAGGGAGAGAGAGGGAAGGAGAGAGAGACAGAGAGAGGGAAGGAGAGTGAGACAGAGAGAGAGAGAGGGAAGGTGAGAGAGACAGAGAGAGAGCCTCAAAATGAATCACGAACAAAAGCAGGAGAGGGAGAGACACAAGAGAGAGCTGAATCTACTTGAGAACCAGGTGAATCTACTTAGGAATCAGGTGAAAGAGCTGCAGGAAAAAGAAGAGAGCCATAGAGGAGAGATAACACCATTTGACCAGCAACCAGAGGCTAGAGATAAGACAAGACAGAGCCGGATGGAACGGATGCACTCCCACATGGAACAAAAGCAACAGACACACAATACAAGGGGTGCCACACAGACCGACCAGCATACTGATTCTCAATCATCCCCACCACCGTGGAACCACAAGCGAGCTGTTCAGAAGAGGTACGCATGCACCAGACACCCCAGCCCAGCACACACACTATGAGTCCAGGCGAAAGCCACCAGACAGTAAACACAAACAAGGCTGACATCGTAATACTCATAGACTCAAATGGGAAATTTCTATGGGAGAAAAAGCTCTTCCCTAGAAGTAAAGTAGAAAAGATCTGGTGCCCAACAACAGACAGAGCCATGGGATGGCTGACCAAAGCCAGATTAGGCTCCCCCAACACATAATAATACACACGGGTACAAATGACCCAAAGGCCCAACAGAAAGAGGTAGCAACATCGCTCAGAGCAATGATTAGGAAGGCAAGCAGTACATTTCCAAACACTAGAATCACTGTTTCCACAATATTGCCGAGAAGAGACTTCAACAAGAACACAATTCATGAGATAGATGCCAGCATAGCAAGAGACTGCGAATCAAAACACAATGTGCACCTGGCCCAACACCCCACCCTCGATGAGGAATGTCTTTACGTCCACATCCAAAGGAAAAGAATATCGATCTTTGCTAAAGCCCTGAAGGACGTCGCTTTTAACCGGGTCCATACCCAGACTCCAAGAGGACCCCCCCTCCGACCACCAGAGATCAGCGGGGTACATATCAGGACCACTACAAAGACCACCACCACACCAACCGAGACCAGAGAGGATCCCCATGCAAAACAACAATATCAGACCTGCACCACTCCTGTCCCACAGGGGAACAGGACCGCTCCCAGCCAGACAGAGGGAGAGATGCACAGGACGTACGTAATACCTCAGACAGAAACAATCCATTAAGAGACAATAAGCAGATGTGCGGCAGCATTTACTTCCGCCTCATGGATCAAGGACTAATTAATAGAAAGAACTGTAACCAAATAGTATTAACTTTTATAGACAACTGAAGTGATCTTTTTTTCCCACACTTAGACACGACAAACACGTACCACTCTTTAACCTATCATAGTAAAAGATCAAACTTAACATGAAATCCTTATAGGTTTCGACCTGGAATATCCAAGGTCTACGCTCTTCGGTGCTAGACGTGAAGAGTAGGACCCCAGAGTTCATAGATGAAACTAAAGATCTAGAGATTATCATTTTACAGGAAACTTGGTATAAAGGAAAAGGACACACTGGCTGTCCCCAAGGGTACACTGAGCTGGTGGTCCCCTCCAATAAATTACCAAGTGTAACCCAAGGCAGAGACTCCGGAGGCATACTGATCTGGTTTAAAACAGAACTTAAGAATTACATCAAATTTATAAAAAAGGGCGAAAACCACATGTGGCTCAAAATTGAGAGGGAGATTATCTCAAACACCCAAGATGTTTACATTTGCGCACTTTATATCCCTCCAATTGATTCCCCGTACTTTAAAGAGGACACCTTCCCCAACATGGAGGGGGAAATTATCCAATACCAGGCCCAGGGGAATGTGTTGATCTGTGGGGACCTCAATTCAAGAACGGGCGAAGAACCAGACTTCACCAATAACCAGGGAAACAATTACGTATTCGGGAATAACCACTTTGACATCCCTTCCCTTCCATACAGGCATAACTGCGACAAGCAGTCAAATACCAACGGAAAACAGCTACTACAGCTCTGTCGAAACCTGGGTCTGTACATTGTCAATGGTAGGTTCATAGGAGACCTCCTAGGAAGATCGACCTATTGCTCACCTCTTGGCTGCAGCACAGTAGACTATATGATTACAGATTTAGACCCATCCTCTTTCAGAGCATTCACAGTCAAACCACAAACAACACTGTCAGATCACAGTCAAATTACTATGTATCTCAAAAAGACAGAAACAAACAACATAGAAACACAACCCAGTAAACTGTACAACACCAAAAAATCGTACAGATGGGCCAAAAACGACACGGAAAAATACCAGAAAACAATTAGCAATGCATAAACTCAAGCTCTCTTAGACACCTTTCTGGATAACATATACACTCACAATAAAGAAGGTGTAAACCGGGCAGTTATTAACCTAAACAATATTTTTGATAATTTGGCAACAAGTGCAAACTTGAAAGCTCGCAAGAACAAACCCAAAACAAAAAACTATGAAAAATGGTTTGACCCAGATTGCCATAACATGAGGAAAAAACTTAGAAAAATATCAAACCAAAAACACAGACATCCAGAAAACGAGGAATTACGCCTTACTTATTGTCAGACACTAACACAATACAGAAACACACTCAGAACCAAAAAAGAGCAATATATTAAGAATACACTCAGCTCCATGGAGGAATCCATTGATTCCAATTGTTTCTGGGACAACTTGAATAAACTACACAAAAAACAACATGACGATTTGGCCATTCAAAATGGGGACACATGGGTAAACCACTTTGAAAAATTATACCAGAAAAACACACTAAGACCAGAGCAACATCAAATATGCAAAAAACTGGAAAAGCTAGAAATGGCCATAAAAGATAACCAAAACCCGCTAGACTCCATCATAACAGAAAAAGAACTAGTTGAAAAACTCAAGGACCTGCGACCAGGAAAAGCTTGTGGGACAGACGGCATACTAAACGAGATGATTAAACACACAGATGACAAAATGAAACTGGCTATCCTAAAACTCTTCAACTTGGTTCTGAGTGTCGGTTATTTCCCTGATATCTGGAACAAAGGACTCATAACGCCCATATACAAAAGTGGGGACAAAATCGACCCAAACAACTATCGAGGCATCTGTGTAAACAGTAACCTGGGGAAGGTATTCTGTAGCATCATAAACAAAAGACGTATAAACTTCCTTGAGGAGCACAATGTCTTGAGTAAAAGCCAAATTGGATTCCTGCCAAACTATAGAACATCCGATCATATCTTCACCCTACAGACCCTAATTGACAAACACGTTCACCATAACAAAAGCAAAATCTACGCATGCTTTGTAGATTTCCAGAAGGCTTTCGACTCCATCTGGCATGA
Organism: Somniosus microcephalus; assembly: GCF_052327205.1. Taxonomy (NCBI): domain Eukaryota; kingdom Metazoa; phylum Chordata; class Chondrichthyes; order Squaliformes; family Somniosidae; genus Somniosus; species Somniosus microcephalus. Next base: position 106,443,469 of record NC_140997.1, read on the forward strand.
CGGTTTATTCCTGAAACTTATCGAAAGCGAGGTAGGAGGGAAAACATATGATGTAATTAAATCAATGTATACAAACAACAAATGTGCAGTTAAAATTGGAGACAAACAAACAAAATACTTCCCACAGGGGTGGGGGGTGACGCAGGGCTCGCCAATCTCACTGACACTCTTTAATATTTACATAAATGGATTGGCAAAACTACTTGAACAATCTACAGCACCCGGCCTCACCCTATATGAATCCAAGGTTAAATTCCTCCTCTATGCAGACGACCTGGTTCTGCTGTCACCAACTAAGGAGGGTCTACAGCAGAACCTGGACCTGCTGGAGTCGTACTGCCAGACTTGGGCCCTGACAATAAATCCCCAAAAAACCAAAGTCCTTGGCCTAGAAATTCAGTTGGTTGCGCCAGCCGGTAATGCCATAAGAGGGGTATATTTCCAGCGCTAGGCACTTAGCGCCCGGGCGCAGACCGATCTGCGCCAACGCCCAAATTCAGTTGACATTTAGCGCCGGCGCAAAGTGTTTGCGCCCGCTCAGCTGCGCGCGCAGCTTATGACGTCATTTCGTCGTGCAACGCTGTTTGTGCGCCCCAAACCGGAAATTCAGTGGCGCCCGCCCAATGTGGGCATGGTGCTGCTAAGAACTGTGAAGTGGAATGCAACAGAGGCCCTGCGGGCCTCGGGGAGCGGTAATTAAAGGGCACTTACACTGACCTATAAAGCCCAGCCATTTTGCTGCAATGACTTTACTGCTTTGGATTTCTGGACAGAGACCAAGGGACAGAGCTTACTGATTTGGGACAACATAGGAGAGGTATTTTTGGCTTCTGGCCAGTGCTTTGACATTTGATTCATTTGATTTCACTGTTTTCAACTTTATTATGGGGGCTGTATGGGGGTCCAACCCTCAGTTGCAGCATTATGGTGGCATAGTGGTTAGCACTGTTGCCTCACAGCGCCAGGGACCCGGGTTCGAATCTGGCCTCGGGCGACTGTCGGTGTGGAGTTTGCACATTCTCCCCGTGTTTGCATGGGTTTTCTCCGGGTGCTCCGGCTTCCTCCCACAGTCCAAAGATGTGCAGGTTAGGTTGATTGGCTATGATAAATTGACCCTTAGTGTTAGGGGGATTAAATATGTGGGGTTACGGGGATAGGGTGGGATATGTGTTGGTGTAGGGGTTACGGGGATCGGGTGGGATATGCGTCGGTGCAGGCTCGATGGGCCGAAATGGCCTCTATCTGCACTGTGGGGTTTCTGTGATTCTGTGATTATGTGCGAAGGGCTCGCAGACGCTGTGAGAGAGGGCCAGCCATGCCTAGATGCAGAGGGGCCATCAGGCATCGGCAACGTAGGCCTTACCCACTCAGGCAATACTGGCAGCAGGTGTCCTATCTCACCATGACTGCGGCGCATTGTGCTAAGAGGCTGAGCTTCAGAAGGGAGGTGGTTGCAGAGATCTGCCAGCTGCTTCACAGAGATCTGCGTCCACAGCTGATGTGCAGGATGTCTCTCTCGGTGGAAGTGAAGGTCACGGTGGCTCTGAACTTTTATGCAAGCGGCTCCTTCCAAGCCGCTGCTGGGGACATAGCGAACATCTCCCAGTTCGCCATGCATCGCTGCATCCGGCAGGTCACCGATGCACTTTTCGCGAGGAGACACCAATTCATCTCCTTCCCCATGACCCGAGAGAGGCAGGAGCAGCGTGCACTCGGATTTGCCAGGATCGCGCGCTTCTCCATGGTGCAGGGCGCCATTGACTGCATGCATGTGGCTATGCGGGCACCTATCCACAATGCCGAGGATTACCGCAACCGGAAGGGCTACCATTCCCTAAATGTACAGCTGGTGTGTGACCACAGGCAGCGCATCCTAGCTGTCAATGCCCGCTTCCCAGGAAGCAGCCACGAAGCATTTATCCTGCGCCAGACTACTGTGGCTGACATGTTCGAGGCACAGCCTCCACCAAGGGGATGGCTTATCGGGGACAAGGGCTACCCTTTGTGTACATGGCTCATGACCCCGCTCCGCGTGCCCAGGACCCCAGCGGAGGAGGCATACAACGAAAGCCATCAAGCCACAAGGAACATCGTAGAGCAAGTGATAGGCATCCTCAAGCAACGGTTCCGCTGCCTGGATCGTTCCGGCGGATCTCTACAGTATTCGCCAGATAGAGTCTCCCAGTTTTTCGTCGTGTGCTGCATGCTGCACAACCTGGCTATCCGCAGGACTCAGGCAATGCCACCTGACATTGCACCACCACCTCAGGAGGACGAGCAGGAGGACCATGAGGAGGAGGAGGAGGAGGAGGAGTACCAGCCCAGGAGGGAGCCACAAGGTCCAAGGGCCGTCCGCCGGGGGCTTATTGATCGACACTTCTAGGCCCCCTGTCAGGGAATGGGCTGTGGCAATGAACGCACCTGAAGGCAGCCACACCGCAAGCCCTCAGCCGGTTAACACAACAACCACTTGAAACCTGAGACGTGGACATGCTGAATAAATAAAAAGCTTTATTTCACAAACTCAGGGCCCTTCCCACATGAAACAGAAAAACAGACAAGACCCCCAAAAAACAGTCAAAAACATCTGTCACTCCCAAAACCTGGGGAGGACTATCAAAACTTGCCCATCCAAATGGCCTTCATCATCGGCCTTACAAAAATAAGCCCCCACCTCCACAACACAAACACCCCCCTAAAAACAAAAAATGCCTTGATCCTCGGCCTTACCAAAATAATGCCCCCCCAGAACACAAGCCCCCCAATGTAAAAAAAACCGCTATCACCACACACTAATGGGTGTGCCGAGAGGGCGAGTCCTTAGACAGGCTTCTCTGGCCCCTGCCCGACCTGCTGCTCCACCTCAACCTGGGCCCTGCACGTGTGGCAAGGCTGGGGGAAGGCTCATGAGGGCCACAATGCGTGTCGGCAGATGCCCTTGGGGGTCGGCCTAGACGAGGCCCGGCCCGGGAGGGGCCGGCTGCTGACTGCTGCAGCTGTGGCTGGCCAGCATCAGTCTCAGCAGCAGCTCGTCGCACCTTGGCTGGGGGAGTGGCAGTGTCGGCTGCACCAATGGGGGCAAGCTGGCTGATGGCAGGCACGCGCTGCTCGCCAGAGACACTGGCACTCGGCCGGGCTGGCAGTGCAGCAAGCGCAGCAATCTGGTGGAGGCCAGACCGCTGTGCTGCAGCAGGGCGGCGGGTGCCCTGGTGATGCTTCCGCGCCACAGCGAGTGTGGCAGAAGTGAGTGCCCGTACTGCCCTGGTATGTGCCCGCATCAGCTCTGCCAGTGTCTGGACGGCACCACTCATCTCGCGAGTCACGTCCTGGGCTGCTGCGAGTTGCTGGACACCCCTGTCATGCACTGCCGTGAGTTGTTTGACCCCCCTGGCCTGTGATTCCCCAAAAGCGACCACACTATGAGCCAGGGACTCAATGGCCTGAGGCATCTGTTGCACAACCCCCATGAACTCCTGGTGGCGCCGCTCAGACACCGCCGACATCTCATCGAGGAGGCGCACCTCCTGGGCGAGGACCGTCTCCGGACTGGAGGGCGGATTCTCCCTCTGGGGAGAAGGCCGCCGAGCTGGCGGACCCTTCCCGCGTGCCTCGAGCCCACTGGACCCAGGATCTGCCCTCCTCTGCAACACCTCCCCGCTCTGGGGAGAAGGCCGGCGTGCTGCCAGACCCTTCCCACGTGCCTCGAGCCCACTGGGCCCAGGATCTGCCCTCCCCTGCAACACTTCCCCCTGGCTCTCCTGCAGGCCAGACGTCTCCCCTCCATTGCCATCCCCTGGTGCGGATGAGGGTTCCCCCGATGTGCCGCCTTCCTCCTGGTCCTCGCCGTCCTCCTCCTCCAAGGGCCTGGCACTCTGAGCTTCAGGGACCACCTCCTCCTCACCAGCTGAAAGCAGGAAGGCACAAGAGTAGCTTTAGAGTGAGAACAGGGCGTCAGCGAGGGAGGCCTGAGTGGTGGCATTATGCGCATTTGTCGGTCAGTGCGAAAGGATGTAGATCTGAAGCGCAAGGGCAATGACAGAGGTCCAACCGGTCATGTCCTTACCAGTGGGTCCCAGTACAGGGTCCGCATCTCCGATCGCAACAGGGCCAGTCACCTGGGCACGCATGAGTCGAGCCACACTCTCCTCCAGCTCACTGAGCGGCTGGTACTGGGGACGGCCTCCCCCGGTGGCAGACTGGCTCCTCAAATTCCACGCCAGCTTGGCCTGCAAGAGAAAGGACGGCCTCTAAGTACAGTGTGGTGCCCTGTTGCTGTGTGCACTGCCTCCCATGGTCGAATAGCTTGGCCAGTGTGGTAAGTGCAGAAAGTGCTATTGATGATCATGCCAGTGCCATTGCTGCGGGAGGAGGGCTGCCCATTAGTCCTTTGAGGTCCCTTTGCCCATAATGTGAGGTGCACATGCAAGGATGAGGAGGACACTGGAAAGGGTACTCACCTTCACCATCCGAGTGAGGTCGTTGTACTTCTTGCGGCATTGGTCCACACTCCTGGGGACATTGCAGGTGGATACATAGATACATAGAAGATAGGAGCAGGAGTAGGCCATTCGGCCCTTCGTGCCTGCTCCGCCATTCGATGAGATCATGGCTGATCCTTTAATTCAGTATCCCGTCCCCGCCTTCTCTCCGTAACCCTTAACCCCTTTTGCCCGTAGAAATATATCTAATTCCCTCTTAAATATATTTAATGAGCTGGCGTACACTGCCCTCTGTGGCAATGAGTTCCACAGGTTCACCACTCTCTGAGTGAAGAAATTCCCCCTCATCTCTGTCCTAAATGGTTTAGCCCTTATCCTTAAATTATGTCCTCTAGTTCTGTTCTCACCCGCCAAGGGAAACATTCCTTCTGCATCCAGTCTGTCTAGACCTGTCAGAATTTTATACACTTCTATGAGGTCCCCTCTCAATCTTCTAAACTCCAGTGTGTACATCCCTAAACTACATAGTCTCTCCTCATAGGTCATTCCCGCCATTCCTGGTATCAGCCTGGTGAATCGCCGCTGCACCCCCTCCATGGCAAGAACATCCTTCCTCAGATGAGGCGACCAAAACTGTACACAGTACTCGAGGTGTGGTCTCACCAGTGCCCTGTACAGCTGCAGCAAGGTATCCCTGTTCCTGTATTCTAACCCTTTTGCTATGAAGGCCAGCATACCGTTTGCCTTCTTGACCGCCTGTTGCACCTGCATGCTCGCCTTCAGTGACTGGTGTACAAGAACACCCAGGTCTCTCTGTACTTCCCCCTCTCCCAATCTATTGCCATTTAAATAATAATTTGCCCTCCCGTTCCTGCACCCAAGGTGGATAACTTCGCACTTGTCCACATTATAGTGCATCTGCCATTTATCCGCCCAATCGCCCAGTCTGTCCAAATCGCTCTGGAGCTTCCTGGTCTCTTCCTCTGAGCCCACCCCCCCTCCTAGTTTAGTGTCGTCTGCAAATTTGGAAATGCTGCATCCGACTCCCTGATCCAGGTCATTAATGTAAATTGTGAACAGCTGGGGGCCCAGGACAGATCCCTGTGGTACCCCACTTGTTACTGCCTGCCATTCAGAAAATGAGCCGTTTATTCCAACTCTCTGTTTTCTATCTGACAGCCAGTTCCCTATCCACGCCAAAACTTTCCCCTTTATGCCATGAGCCTCAATTTTCCATGCTAATCTTTTATGTGGGACCTTATCGAAGGCCTTTTGGAAGTCCAGGTACACCACATCTACTGGCTCTCCCCCATCTATTCTACCAGTTACTCCCTCAAAAAATTCCAATAGATTAGTCAAGCACGATTTACCCTTTGTAAATCCATGTTGACTCTGTCCTATCCTGTCCCCATTTGCTAAGTGCTCTGCTATTTCATCCTTAATGATGGACTCCAGCATTTTGCCCACAACTGATGTAAGGCTTACAGGTCTGTAATTACCTGCTTTTTCCCTACCCCCCTTTTTGAATAGTGGGGTAACGTTAGCTACCCTCCAATCCATCGGCACTGTTCCCGAGTCTAATGAATTCTGAAAAATCATCCTTAGTGCATCCGCTATCTCTAGGGCCACCTCCTTCAGTACCCTAGGATGCATGTTATCAGGCCCTGGGGATTTGTCCACCTTCAATCCCTTTAGCTTCCTTAACACCATATCCTTAGAGATATTGATTTGCGTCAGTTCCTCCTTTGCCAATGTCCCTATTTTTCCCGATATCCCAGGGAGGTTTTTTGTGTCTTCCTTCGTAAAGACTGACCCAAAGTATGCATTTAGTTGATCTGCCATTTCCTTATTTCCCATTATATATTCCCCCGTATCTGACTGCAATGGACCAACTTTGGTTTTCACCAGTCTTTTCCTTTTGATATATTTATAAAAGCTTTTGGAGTTAGTTTTTATATTTTCCGCCAGCTTGTTTTCGTAAGCCCTGTGGGCGATTTTCCTCCAGGCTTTCCTGTACTGGCTCCTGGGAGCCTTCTTGCCACTGTCCGGGCACAAGATCTCTCTTTTGTTTTCGACACCATTAATCAGCACCCTCAGAGCATGCTCTGAGAAGTGCTGCACTCGTTCACGGGCCCTCTCCATGGCTCCAGGTGCTATTTTGGCCCACCAGCAGTGTTGAGGCCTAGATGCAGGGCTCCAGTATGCAGGGCGTGGCAGCAGTCAAAGTCGACCCTTCCCCCTTTAAGAGCTGGCCGGCGTCAGGGTGTCTGCTGTCAATCAAAACATGACCACACCTGCGCTGCGCCCGGCCTCGGCGTTATCAGGCCGCATCGCCGGCTTAGGGCCTGAAGAGAGCATTGCAATGCCAGTTTCAGCGCTCGGCCAAACTCTTGGCCAACTCTACTGAATTTCGGCGATGTGGCCTACACTTTCCGGCGGGCGCTAACTTTAGCGAACACCCGACTTTAGCACCCCAAAAGTGTCCAGACTGAATTTCTAGGCCCTTGTGTTCCAGCAAAGATCCAAACATCAGGGACCCAAAATAAATTTCACAGTAGGAACAACCAAAATTGAACAAACCACTAACTACACATACTTGGGCTTAAAAATCAGTTCTACAGGAAACTTCGAACTGGCTGTGAATGAACTGAAAGAGAAAGCAAGAAGGGCTTTCTATGCCATCAAAAAATCAATCCAAATAGGAATCCCAATTAGCATTTGGCTCAAAATTTTCAAATCAGTAATTGAACCAATTGCACTCTATGGCAGTGAGGTATGGGGACCGCTAACACAACAAGAATTTGCAAAATGGGACAAACAGCCAATTGAGATCCTACATGCAGAATTCTGTAAAAGTATCCTCCGGACTCAAAGGAAAACAGTAAACAATGCATGCAGGGCGGAACTAGGCCAATATCCATTAATAATCACTATCCAAAAAAGAGCCACCAAATTTTGGAATCACCTACAAATGAGCAACCCCCAATGCTATCACTACGACGTCCTGAAATGCCAAGAGCTGACCTTAAAGAAGAATACCCTCAGTCAACTAGTCCTTCGACTCAGTGAAGTAACTACTAACAATACTAACAATAATCAGCCCCAGGACAGTGACAGGGTAACACAAAGAATTCGACCCAACACAATCGTCGCTAAGCAAAAGGAAAAATATCTGACATATTGGGCAGAAACAACAAAAACCCAAAGCAAACTCAATTGCTACTTGGCCCTAAACAGACAATAAAACATAGCTGATTACCTGACCATGGTAAAGGATAACAAACTGAGAAGAACCTTGACAAGGTACAGACTTAGCGAACATAGCCTAGCAATAGAAAAAGGCAGTCACAGGCAGACCAGGCTGCCAAGAGAAGGCAGGATATGCTCTCACTGCAGTCAGGGAGTAGTGGAGACAGAGATGCACTTCCTCACAGCCTGTGGAAAATATCAGGGCATCAGGGAGAATTTCTACCAAAAATTCTCACAAATATGCCCTGAATTCAGAAATCTGAATGACAACCAAAAACTCCCATTCCTACTGGGGGAGGAGAGAAGCTGTGTAACACTGGCGGCACACTATGTTACAGCTTGCCATGAACAGAGGGACAACCAGTAAACTAAGAAAGGAGTATATATAAACAAGGCGAATGTATATTTATACACTCAGGGATATACCTGTTTATACACTGTATGAATAGAACTGCGTTTATGTGTTCAACCATAAATGTATTTTGATGCTTTGGCAACATAAGATGTACCTTATCATGCCAATAAAGCGATTTGAATTTGAATTTGAATTGAGAGGGAAGGAGTGAGAGACAGACAGAGACAGAAAGGGAAGGAGAGAGAGAGACATGGGGGGAAAGAGAGAGATGGGGAGAGAGAAAGAGTAGAGAAACGGGTGGAGAGAGGGAGAGAGAGAGAGATGGGGAGATAGAGAGAGAGAGACTGGGGAGATAGATAGAGACTAAGGGGTAAGAGAGAGCGCGACTGAGAGGGAGAGACAGAGACTGGGGGAGAGAGAGAGAAAGTAGAGAGACTGGGGGGAGAGAGAGGAGAGAGACTGGGGAGAGAGAGAGAGAATGGGGAGATAGATAGAGAGAGAGAGAGAGAGACTGGGGGAAAGGTAGAGAGACTGCGGGAGATAGACAGGGACAGAGAGAGACTGGGGGAGTGAGAGAGAGACTGGGGGAGTGAGAGAGAGAGATGGGGGGCGGGAGAGAGAGACTGGGGAGAGAGAGAGACTGGGAAGATAGATAGAGAGAGAGAGAGAGAGACTGTGGGGGGGAGAGAGAGAGACCGGGGGGTGGGGGGGAGAGAGAGAGAGACTGAGGGGAGAGGGAGAGAAGGAAGGGAGAGGGAGAGAGTGGGGGGTAGAGAGAGAGAGAAAGACTGGGAGTGAGAGAGAGAGACTGGGAGTGAGAGAGAGAGTGGGAGTGTGTGTGAGAGAAGGAGAGAGAGACTGGGAGTGTGAGAGAGAGTGAGAGAGACTGGGAGTGTGAGAGAGAGAGAGGGTGAGATAGAGAGAGAGAGAGAGAGTGGGAGTGTGTGTGAGAGAGAAAGTGGGAGTGTGTGTGAGAGAGAGAGAGTTTGAGTGTGTGAGAGAGAGATAGAGAGACTGGGAGTGTGTGAGAGAGAGAGTGGGAGTGTGTGAGAGAGAGTGGGAGTGTGTGAGAGAGAGATAGAGAGAGAGAGAGAAACTGGGAGTGTGTGAGAGAGAGAGACTGGGAGTGTAAGAGAGAGATAGAGACTGGGAGTGAGAGAAAGAGAGAGAGAGAGACTGGGAGCGTGTGAGAGAGAGAGAGAGAGTGGGAGTGTGAGAGGAAGAGAGAGACTGGGAGTGTGTGAGAGAGAGAGAGAGAGTGGGAGTGTGAGAGGAAGAGAGAGACTGGGAGTGTGAGAGAGAGAGACTGGGAGTGAGAGAGAGAGAGAGAGAGAGAAACTGGGAGTGTGAGAGAGAGAGAGACTGGGAGTGTGAGAGAAAGACTGACTGGGAGTGTGAGAGAGAGAGAGAGACTGGCAGTGTGTGAGAGAGAGCGAGAGAGTGGGAGTGTGAGAGAGAGAGAGACTGGGAGTGTGAAAGAGAGAGACTGGGAGTGTGTGTGAGAGAGAGAGAGAGAGACTGGGAATGTGTGTGAGAGAGAGAGAGAGAGACTGGGAGTGTGAGAGAGAGAGAGATTGGGAGTGTGAGAGAGAGAGATTGGGAGTGTGAGAGGGAGAGAGATTGGGAGTGTGAGAGAGAGAGAGAGACTGGGAGTGAGAGAGAGAGAGAGAGAGAGAGAGAGAGACTGGGTGTGTGTGAGAGAGAGAGAAAGACTGGGAGTTTGAGCGTGAGAGAATGGGAGTGTGTGTGAGAGAGCGAGAGAGAGAGACTGGGAATGTCAGAGAGAGAGACTGGGAGTGTGAGAGAGAGAGAGAGCGAGAGACTGGGTGTGTCAGAGAGAGAGAGATTGGGAGTTTGAACGAGAGAGAGAGATTGGGAGTGTGAGAGAGAGAGAGAGAGAGACTGGGTGTGTGAGAGAGAGAGAGAGAGTCTGGTCCGCCGCGGCCGCTCACCTGGTGGCTTTGCGTCGGGCTCTGGGACGGGGTTGTTGACGCCGCAGGGAAGTTTTGTGCGCGGCGGCTCCTGGTACGGACCGCCACGGCCGGTCACCTGGTGACTCTGTGTCCGGCTCTCGGGCGGCGCGATTGATGTCGCGATGAGCCCCGGGACCGGGCCGAAGGGGTGAAAGCCCGAGTGAGTCCCCGGGCCGCAGCCGCAAACTGAGCCGAGCCCTGATGCCATTGGCCGAGGTGAAGATGGTGACCTGGTCGCGGAAATGAACGGCCTTCAGCAGGTTCCGGGCATTGTCTACACTGGTGACTAAAACAAATCGATCGGCGTCCACCTCGGGCCAAGGGGGCAGCGGCATCACACCAGGAATCCGCTCAACTCAAGGCCCAGGCTTCCCGGGACATTAGGCTGTGCCCGGCGCCGGCACAGCCTCTCAAAATGGCCGTCAAAGTAGGCGAGCCTCCGGGCGAAGGGCAGGGGATCGCTTCATTTCTAACTGTTCCTAAATACAATTTAAAACTGAAATAAATTGTTCTTTTCCTTAGTTCCCTAACACACAGAAAGTGGCAAAAATAAATAAAGTTAGGAATCAAGATGGCGGCCCCTCACCTCCGGTCAGAAGGATTAGGCCCGCCCACACACGCACCGATTGGTCAACCATCAGGTCACTGAACTGTAGGATTGGTCAATCGTCATGTCACTCTACACTCAACTGTAGGATGGCCTGCCCACACGCGCAAGGAACCCGCCCTGTGATGCAGTGATTGGTCAACCGTTGGTCAACTGTCAGGTCGCTCGGCCGCACGATTGGTCAAAATTCACGTCACTCAATGTTAATGAGCAAATGAGCAGAATTTTTCCCATTTAATGAGTGGAATTTTGAAAGTTTTTTGGATACCGTGGGCACAATTTGTGTCTGACGGAAAAGTAAATATGCTAATGACCGTTCCGGAATCGTAAGCTTTCTTTTGATGTAACACGCATGTAGGTACGCTCTATAACTTTTGAATGTATAGAAGACAGACAGACAGACAGACAGACAGAAGAGCAATTATATATATTAATAAAAATATAGAGAGATAGATAGACTAGCTGGGGGGGACCGGCGTTACCAAGGCATTTTTGTAAAATGGCAGTTTACAGGGCCGCGCGGTTTACGGCCGGCAGCTGCCGCTCCCCCACTCTGTGTCTCGGGTCCTTCTTGCTTTCACTTTCAATTCATTCACAGCCAGATGAAAATTTCCCGTAGAACTGATTTTTAAGCCGAAGTATGTGTAATTAGTGGTTTGTTCAATTTTGGTTGTTGCTAGTGTGAAATTTATTTTGGGTCCCTGATGTATGGATCTTTGCTGGAACACATGGACTTTGGTTTTTTGGGGATTTATTGTCAGGGCCCAGGTCTGGCAGAACGACTCCAGCAGATCCAGATTCTGCTGTAGACCCTCCTTAGTTGGTGACAGCAGAACCAGGTCATCTGAATAGAGGAGGAATTTAAACTTGGATTCATATAGGGTGAGGCCGGGTGCTGTAGATTGTTCAAGTAATTTAGCCAGTTCATTTATGTAAATATTAAAGAGTGTCGGTGAGATGGGCGAGCCCTGCAACACCCCCCGCCCCTGTGGGAAGTACTTTGTTTGTTTGTCTCCAGTTTTAACTACACATTTGTTGTTTGTATACATTGATTTAGTTACATCATATGTTTTTCCCCTACCCTGCTTTCGATAAGTTTCAGGAATAAACCGTCGTGCCAGATGGAATCAAAAGCCTTCTGGAAATCTATAAAGCATGCGTAGATTTTGCTTTTGTTTTGATGAACGTGTTTGTCAATTAGGGTCTGTAGGGTGAAGATATGATCTGATGTTCTATAGTTTGGCAGGAATCTAATTTGGCTTTTACTCAATACATTGTGCTCCTCAAGGAAGTTTATAAGTCTTTTGTTTATGATACTACAGAATTCCTTCCCCAGGTTACTGTTTACACAGATGCCTCAATAGTTATTTGGGTTGACTTTGTCCCCACTTTTGTATATGGGCGTTATGAGTCCTTTGTTCCAGATATCAGGGAAGTAACCGACACTCAGAACCAAGTTGAAGAGTTTTAGGATAGCCAGTTTCATTTTATCGTCTGTGTGTTTAATCATCTCGCTTCGTATGCCGTCTGCACCGCAAGCTTTTCCTGGTCGCAGGTCCGTGAGTTTTTCAACTCGTTCTTTTTCTGTTATTATGGAGTCTAGCGGGTTTTGGTTATCTTTTATGGCCATTTCGAGCTTTTCCAGTATTTTGCATATTTGGTGTTGCTCTGGACTTAGTGTGTGTTTCTGGTATAATTTTTCAAAGTGGTTTTCCCATGTGTCTCCATTTTGAATGGCCAATTCATCGTGTTGTTTTCTGTGTAACGTATTCCATTTGTCCCAGAAACAATTGGAATCAATGGATTCCTCAATGGAGCTGAGTGTATTCTTAATAAACTGCTCTTTTTTGGTTCTGAGTGTGTTTCTGTATTGTGTTAGTGTCTGACAATAAGTAAGGCATAATTCCTCGTTTTCTGGCTGTCTGTGTTTTTGGTTTGATATTTTTCTAAGTTTTTTCCTCATGTTATGGCAATCTGGGTCTAACCATTTTTCATAGTTTTTTGTTTTGGGTTTGTTCTTGCGAGGTTTCAAGTTTGACCATGTTGCAAAATTATCAAAAATAATGTTTAGGTTATTCACTGCCCGGTTTACGCCTTCTTTATTGTGAGTGTATATGTTATCCAGAAAGGTGTCCAATAGAGCTTGAGTTGATTCATTGCTAATTGCTTTCTGGTATTTTTCCGTGCTGTTTTTGGCCCATCTGTACGATTTTTTGGTATTGTACAGCTTACTGGGTTGTGTTTCTGTGTTGGTTGTTTCTGTCTTTTTAAGATACATAGTAATTTGACTGTGGTCTGACAGTGTTGATTGTGGTTTGACTGTGAATGATCTGAAAGAGGATGGGTCTAAATCCGTAATCATATAGTCTACGGTGCTACAGCCAAGAGGTGAGCAATAGGTCGATCTTCCTAGGAGGTCTCCCATGAACCTACCATTGACAATGTACAGACTCAGGCTTCGACAGAGCTGCAGGAGCTGTTTTCCGTTGGTATTTGTCTGCTTGTCGCAGTTATGCCTGTATGGATGGGAAGGGATATCGAAGTGGTTATTCCTGAATATGTAATTATTTCCCTGATTATTGGTGAAGTCTGGTTCTTCGCCAGTTCTTGAATTGAGGTCACCACAGACCAAAACGTTCCCCTGGGCCTGGAATTCGATAATCTCCCTCTCCATGTTGGAGAAGGTGTCCTCTTTAATGTACGGGGATTCCATTGGGGGGATATAGAATGCACAAATGAAAACATCTTGGGGGTTAGTGATAATCCCCTTCTCAATTTTGAGCCACATGTGGTTTTCGCACTTTTTTATAAATTTGATGCAATTCTTAAGCTCTGTTTTAAACCAAATCAGTATGCCTCCGGAGTCTCTGCCTTGGGTTACTCCTGGCAATTTATTGGAGGGGACCACCAGCTCTGCGTAACCTTGGGGACGGCCAGTGTGTCCTTCTCCTCTATACCAAGTTTCCTGTAAAATTATGATATCCAGATCTTTAGTTTCATCTATGAATTCTGGGGTCCTACTCTTCACGTTGAGCACCGAAGAGCATAGACCTTGGATATTCCAGGTTGAAATGTATAAGGATTTCATGTTAAGTTTGATCTTTTACTGTGATAGGTTAAAGAATGATATGTGGTTGTCGTGTCTAAATGGGGAAAAAAACATCATCTCAATTGTCTATAAATGCTAATACTACTTGGTTACAATTCATTCTAGTAATTAGTCCTTGATTTTTTTTTTCTTTTCATTTTCTGATCCATAAGGCGGAAGTAGATGCTGCTGCACGTCTGCTTAGTGTCTCTTAATGGATTGTCTCTGCCTGAGGTATTGTGCATGCACTGTGCATCTCTCCCTCTGTCTGGCTGGGGGCGGTCCTGTTCCCCTGTTGGACAGCAGTGGTGCAGGTCCGATATTGTTGTTGTGCATGGGGATCCTCTCTGGTCCCGGTTGATGTGGTGGTGTTCTCTGTAGTAGTCCTGGTATGTACCCCGCTGATATCTGGTGGTCGCGGGGGGGTCCTCCTGGAGTCTGGGTATGGACCCGATTAAAAGCAATGTCCTTCAGGGCATGAGCAAAGATCGATATTCGTTTCTTGTGGATTCATTTCTTCCCCCCAGTCGCGCTCTCTCTTCCTACCCAGTTGCTCTCTCTCTTCCCCCCAGTCGCTCTCTCTCTTCCCCCAGTCCCCTCTCTCTCTTCCCTCCAGTCGCTTTCTCTCCACCCCCAGTCGCTCTCTCTCTTCCTCCCAGTCGCGCTCTCTTCCCCCCAGTCGCTCTCTCTCTTCCCCCCGTCGCGCTCTCTCTTCCCCCCAGTCGCTCTCTCGTCCCCCGTCACGCTCTCTCTTCCCCTCAGTCGCTCTCTCTCTTCCCCCCAGTCACTCTCTCTCTTACCCCCCAGTCACTCTCTCTCTTACCCCCAGTCGCTCTCTCTCTTACCCCCAGTCGCTCTCTCTCTTCCCCCCAGTCGCTCTGCTCTGTTTTTTCCCCTTTTATTTCCTCCCACTCCCTCCTCCTCCTTCCTCCTCCTTCTTCACCCCCTCCCCCTCCTCGCTCTTCACCCCCTCCCTCTCCTCACTCTCTCTCTCTCCCTCCCTCCCTCTCTCCCTCCCCCTCTCCTGCTTCCTCTACCTCCCTCGCCCTCCCTCCTTTCCGGTACCAGAACGGAGTCGGTCTGACATCGGGAGGCCGGGTGCCCATCGCTCTGAAGCGAGCCCGGGGTTGCTCATGGTGAACGTGGCAGGCCTTTGGAACCGGTTGGCCAGTCAGCAGAAGAAAGCCTTTCGCTGAGGTGGGGGGAGAGAGTGACGCCGCCGCAAACCGGTTGGCTGGGCGGCAGACGAATGCCTTTTGCTGCGGTGGGGGGGGGGAGAGAGAGACACCGCCACTCACCTGCTCTCTTCCGGGCCTTTGGAACCGGTTGGCCGGGCGGCAGACGACTGCCTTTCGCTGCGGTGGGGGGGAGAGAGAGACGCCGCCGCAAACCGGTTGGCCGGGCGGCAGACGAACGCCTTTCGCTGTGGTGGGGGGGAGAGAGAGATGCCGCCGCTCACCTGCTCTTTTCCCCCGGACTTTCGGGCTGCGCGGGGAAGAGAGAGAGAGAGAGAGAGAGGCTGGGGCGGGGGAAGATAGACTGGGGGAGGGGGGGGTAGTGAGAAACCGAGGGCCTTCAGCAGGTTTAACAGGTTCCGGGAGAGAGAGACGCCGCTGCTCAGCTGCTCGCTTCCCTCTTCCCCCGGGCTTTCGGGCTGCGCGGGGAAGAGAGAGAGAGAGAGACTGGGCAGGGAGAGTGACAAAGGCCAGGGCATTCAGCAAGCTCGACAGGTTCCGGGCGCACTGGGAATCCGCTGAACTCGAGGCCGTGGCTCCGCGCATCCACTACAATAAAGAGAGATTCCTAAATATCAAAGTTCAGATTTTTAAGCACCCCAAAGCTAAGAAGACAACTGCACAAAAGAATCTAACGGGGTACACACAGAAAGTGTGAATAATAAACACACAGAATGTGGGGGAAAAAATCATTGGAATCAGGATGGCGGACACTCACTTCAGTTGAGAATGATTAGGCCCACCCACACATGCACCGATTGGTCAACCATCAGGTCACTGAATGGTAGGATTGGTCAATCATCACATCACTCAAATGTAGGATGGCCACCCGCACACGCAATGAACCTGCCCCCGTGACGCAGCGATTGGTCGACCGTCAGGTCGCTCGACTGTACGATTGGTCAACCTTCATGTCACTCAAAGCTAATGAGGGGATAATGAGCGGAATTTTGAACGTTTTTTGGATACCGTCGGCACAATTTTTGTCTCACCGAAAAGTAAATGCGCTTATGATCCTTCCGGAATCATAAGCTTTCTTTTGATGTAACGTTTGAGTGTATAGAGGATGGACAGACAGACAGACAGACAGACAAACAGACAAACAGACAAACAGACAGACAGACAGAAGAGCAATTATATACATTTAGATAGATAGACTAGCTGGGGGCGCCCGGCGGTGCCGAGGCTTTTTTGAAGGCATGTTGTTGTTGGAAGAGAGAGAGGGAGCGACTGGAGGGCAGAGAGAGAGGGAGTGACGGGGGGGAAGAGAGAGAGGGAGCGACTGGGGGGAAGAGAGAGAGGGAGAGACTGGGGGGAAGAGAGAGAGGGAGTGACTGGGGGGAAGAGAGAGAGGGAGTGACTGGAGGGAAGAGAGAGAGGGGAGCGACTGGGGGGAGGAGAGAGGGAGCGACTGGGGGGAAGAGAGAGAGGGAGCGACTGGGGGGAAGAGAGAGAGGGAGCGACTGGGGGGAAGAGAGAGAGGGAGTGACTGGAGGGAAGAGAGAGAGGGAGCAACTGGGGGGAAGAGAGAGAGGGAGCGACTGGGGAGAAGAGAGGGAGCGACTGCGGGGAAGAGAGAGAGGGAGTGACTGAGGGGAAGAGAGAGAGGGAGCGACTGGGGAGAAGAGAGGGAGTGACTGCGGGGAAGAGAGAGAGGGAGCGACGGGGGGAAGAGAGAGAGGGAGCGACTGGGGGGAAGAGAGAGAGTGAGCGACTGGGGGGAAGAGAGAGAGGGAGCGACTGGGGGGAAGAGAGAGAGGGAGTGACTGGAGGGAAGGGAGAGAGGGAGCGACTGGGGGGGAGGAGAGAGGGAGCGACTGGGGGGAAGAGAGAGAGGGAGCAACTGGGGGGAAGAGAGAGAGGGAGCGACTGGGGAGAAGAGAGGGAGCGACTGCGGGGAAGAGAGAGAGGGAGTGACTGGGGGGAAGAGAGAGGGAGCGACTGGGGGAAGAGAGAGAGGCAGCGACGGGGGGAAGAGAGAGAGGGAGCGACTGGGGGGGAAGAGAGAGAGGGAGCGACTGGGGGGAAGAGAGAGAGGGAGTGACTGGAGGGAAGGGAGAGAGGGAGTGACTGGGGGGAGGAGAGAGGGAGCAACTGGGGGGAAGAGAGAGAGGGAGCAACTGGGGGGAAGAGAGAGAGGGAGCGACTGGGGAGAAGAGAGGGAGCGACTGTGGGGATGAGAGAGAGGGAGTGACTGGGGGGAAGAGTGAGGGGAGCGACTGGGGGGAAGAGAGAGAGGGAGCGACGGGGGGGAAGAGAGAGAGGGAGTGACTGGGCGGAAGAGAGGGAGGGAGCGTTGGGGGGAAGAGAGAGAGGGAGCGACTGGGGGGAAGAGAGAGTGGGAGCGACTGGGGGGAAGAGAGAGTGGGAGCAATTGGGGGGAAGAGAGAGAGGGAGCGACTGGGGGGAAGAGAGAGAGGGAGCGCCTGGGGGGAGAGAGAGAGGGAGAGCCTGAGGTGAAGAGAGAGACGGAGCGCCTGGGGGAAGAGGGAGAGGGAGCGAATGGGGGGAAGAGAGAGAGGGAGCAACTGGGGGGGAAGAGAGAGAGGGATTGACTGGGGGGAAGAGAGAGAGAGAGCGACTGGTGGGAAGAGAGAGAGGGAGCGGCTGGGCGGAAGAGAGAGAGGGAGCAACTGGGGGGAAGAGAGCGAGGGAGCGACTGGGGGGAAGAGAGAGAGGGAGCGACTGGGGGAAGAGAGGGGGAGCGACTGGGGGGAAGAGAGAGAGGGAGCGACTGGGGGGGAAGAGAGAGAGGGAGCGACTGGAGGGAAGAGAGAGAGAGAGCGACTGGGGGGAAGAGAGTGAGAGCGTGACTGGGGGGAAGAGAGATAGAGAAACTGGGAGAAAGAGAGAGATAGAGAGACGGGGAGCAAGAGAATGATGGGGGGGAGAGAGAGAGGACTGGAGGAGGGAGAGAGACGGAAGGAGACAGAGAGAGGGAAGGAGAGAGAGAGAGAGGGAAGGAGAGAGAGAGCGACTGGGGGAGAGAGAGAGAGAGAGACGGGGAAGGGAGAGAGAGACTGGGGGAGAGAGAGAGAGATAGAGAGACTGGGAGACAGAGAGATAGCGAGATTGGGAGCGAGAGAGACATTGGGGGGAAAGAGAGTGAGGGAAGGAGAGAGAGAGGGAAGGAGAGAGAGAGAGAGGGAAGAAGAGAGAGCGACTGGGGGGAAGAGTGAAAGAGAGCGACTGGGGGGAAGAGAGAGAGGGAGTGACTGGGGGGAAGAGAGAGAGGGAGCGACTGGGGGGAAGAGAGAGTGGGAGCGGCTGGGGGGAAGAGAGAAGGAGCGACTGGGGTGAAGAGCGAGTGGGAGCGACTGGGGGGATGAGAGAGAGAGAGCGACTGGGGGGAAGAGAGAGGGAGCGACTGGGGGGAAGAGAGAAAGAGAGAGCAACTGGGGGGAAGAGAAAGAGAGAGCGACTGGGGGGAAGAGAGAGAGAGCAACTGGGGGGAAGAGAGAGAGAGAGCGACTGGGGGGAAGAGAGAGAGAGAGCAACTGGGGGGAAGAGAGAGAGAGAGCGACTGGGGGGAAGAGAGAGAGAGCGACTGGTGGGAAGAGAGAGAGAGAGCGACTGGGGGAAGAGAGAGAGAGAGCGACTGGGGGGAAGAGAGAGAGCGAGCGACCGGGGGAAGAGAGAGGGGGAGCGACTGGGGGGAAGAGAGAGAGAGCGACTGGGGGGAAGAGAGAGAGTGAGAGACTGGGGGGAAGAGAGAGTGAGAGTGACTGGGGGGAAGAGAGAGAGAGCGACTGGGAGGAAGAGAGAGAGAGAGCGACTGGGGGAAGAGAGCGAGAGTGACTGGGGGGGAAGAGAGAGAGAGAGCGACTGGGGGGAAGAGAGAGAGATGGGAGAGAGAGAGAGTAGAGAGACTGGGGGAGAAAGAGGAGAGAGACTGGGGAGAGAGAGAGAGAGACTGGGGGAGAGAGAGGAGAGAGACTGGGGAGAGAGAGAGAGAGAGAGAGACGGGGAAGGGAGAGAGAGACTGGGGAGAGAGAGAGATAGATAGAGAGACGGGGAGCGAGAGAGCGATTGGGGGAGAGAGAGAGACTGGAGGAGGGAGAGAGAGGGAAGGAGAGAGAGGGAGAGGGAAGGAGAGAGAGAGAGAGGGAAGGAGAGAGAGAGAGAGGGAACGAGAGAGAGAGAGAGGGAGAGAGGGAAGGAGAGAGAGAGAGGGAAGGAGAGAGGGAGAGAAAAAGAGAGAGAGGGGGGAAGGAGAGAGAGAGAGAGGGGGAAGGAGAGAGAGAGGGGAAGGGGAGAGAGAGAGAGATGGGGAAGGAGAGAGAGAGGGGGGGAAGGAGGGAGAGAGAGGGGGAAGGGGAGGAGAGAGAGGGGGAAGGAGAGAGAGAGAGAGAGGGGGAAGGAGAGAGAGAGAGAGGGGGAAGTAGAGAGAGAGAGAGAGAGGGGGAAGGAGAGAGAGAGAGAGAGGGGGGAAGGAGAGAGAGTGAGAGAGGGGGGGAAAGTGAGAGAGAGAGAGGGGGAAGGAGAGAGAGAGAGAGGGGGAAGGAGAGAGAGAGAGAGAAGGGGAAAGGAGAGAGAGAGAGAGGGAAGGAGAGAGAGAGAGAGAGAGAAGGAGAGGGGGAAGGGGAGGGAGGAGAGAGAGGGAAGGATAGAGAGAGGGGGAAGGAGAGAGTGAAGAGAGAGAGAGGGAAGGAGAGAGGGAAGGATAGAGAGAGGGGGAAGGAGAGAGTGAAGAGAGAGAGAGGGAAGGAGAGAGAGAACAGAGAGAGAGAGAGGGAGAGGGGCGAAGGAGAGAGAGAGAGGGAGGGGGGAAGGAGAGAGAGAGAGAGAGAGGGGAAGGAGAGAGAGAGAGAGGGGGGAAGGAGAGTGAAAGAGAGAGAGGGGGAAGGAGAGAGAGGGAGGGAAGGAGAGAGAGAGAGAGAAGGAGAGAGGGAAGGGGAGGGAGAGAGAGAGAGGGAAGGCGAGTGCACCCGGCACCACTCAGGCTCAGAGACGGGCGGCCGGCGCTGGCAGAGCCACTCGAAATGGCGAGCCTCCGGGTGAAGGGCAGTGACTGCGGCCCCGAGCAGCAGCTCCATCCCCACCGGCCCATCATTGCTGCTCCTACTTCCGCGAGGCTGTGTTGACAGGAGAGAGGGGAGAAAGCTACAGAGACCCCGTGGGTGACGTAGCGCCTGAGACACAGCCCGAGTCACCCGAGCTGAGCTCCCGCTGCAAACTGAGCCAAGCCCCGGGACCGGGCCGAGGGGGGAAATACCGAGTCCCTGGCCACAAATGGAGCCGAGCCCCGGGACCGGGCCGAGGGGGGGAAAGCCAGAGTCCCCGGCCGCAAACGGAGCTGAGCCCCGGGACCGGACTGAGGGGGGGTGTGGTAAATCACTGTTTGTATTCCACTGTGTACATGCCTGGACATGCCTCAGCTGACTCCTCCCACAAGTCCTAGTATAAAGGTGACTGCTCCCCAGCCCTTTGTATTTCTGGACCGGTCGACCACTCGAGGCAGACCTTCATTCTTTTGTTAATAAAAGCCTTTAGTTACTCTCTTAACTCTCAGTCTTTTATGAGTAATTGATAGCGCATCAATTTTATTAACAAAATTTTTATAATGGAGAAGATCCTCACACCAGCATGCCTGGACTTAGATCATCGGGAGGCGGACTCATCCACCAAGTTTACTCACTGGCTTAAGTGTTTCAAAAAATTCCTGACCGCCTCCGCAGCAATCAAATCGGACGAGGACAAACTGGATGTCCTGACCTCCAAAGTGAACCACCGAGTGTACTCGGTCATCCAAGACGTGACCTCGTACGCGGATCCTATAAAGCTCCTCAAGGACCAGTACACGCGCCCAGTGAACGAAGTGTACGCCAGGCACCTTCTGGGGAGTCGTAAACAACAACCTGGGGAATCGACCGTGGAATACCTTCAGGCACTGTCTGTGCTTGGCCGGGCCTGTGGTTGTAAGGATGTAAAGGCCACCGTGTACACAGAGGAACTTATCCGGGACGCTTTTGTAGCGGGCCACAGATCCAATTACACCCAACAGCGACTGTTGGAGCAGAGTGACCTCGACCTCAACAAGGCCTCTGAACTCGCACTATCATTGGATGCAGCCTACCAGGGCATGGATGCCTACTCCTCTGCACCGTGGACGCCGCGGGGAATGACAGCCTGGGACACGGTAGGACTGCCTCATAGCGCCGTGCCACCCCAGCCACACCCCAGCAACGGCCCAACTACCGCAGCAGTGTCCCAAGGCCAGACAGCAGTGCCCCAAGGCCAGAAATGCTACTTCTGTGGCCAGGCAAAACACCCCAGAGCGCGCTGCCCGGCGAAAACGTGATCTGCTCGGGCTGCGGGAAGAAGGGACACTACGCTAACGTCTGCAGGGCCAAAGCCACCCCGAACCCCAGCAGCGCCGCATGTGGGCCATGTGGGCCGCCATCTTGGGCCTCCCCGGCCATGTGCGAACCACCGGTACAGCAGCCATTTTGGATGCCTCCAGCCACATGGGGGATCATGGATGCCGCCATCTTGGACGACAGCCAGAACGCAGCAGGCCCCCAACACCGCCTCATCTGATACCCGCAGCGACACACCGACCCCTACGCTGGCATCCGTTACACTGGACCAAGCGAGACCGCACCAGCTGGCCAGTTCCACAATGGACATTAAGGTAAATGGCCACGATTCAATCTGCCTTTTTGACTCTGGGAGCACGGAGAGCTTCATCCACCCCGACACGGTGCGGCGTTGCGCTCTCCCAGTCCTGCCTGCACACCAGCGGATTTCTATGGCCTCTGAGTCCCCAGTCGGCGGACATCGGCGGCTACTGCATAGTGACACTCGTAGTAGACGGGACCGTGTACGATCATTTTAAACTCCTGGTCCTGCCCGACCTCTGCGCTGCCGTCCTGCTGGGTTAGATTTTCAGTGCCACCTTAAAAGTGTTACGATGGCGTACGGTGGACGCCTACCCCCACTCACAGTCCGCAGCCAGCAGCTCCCAAATTGCCCGCCGCGCACCAGGTGCAACCTCTCCACACTCAGAGTCACCCCCCCCCCACTGTTTGCTAACCTCACCCCCGACTGTAAGCCATCGCCACAAAGAGCAGGCGATACAGTGCCGGGGACAGTGTTTTCATTAAAACCGAAGTGGAGCGGCTCCTGAAGGAAGGGATTATTGAGGGCAGCACCAGCCCCTGGCGAGCCCAGGTTGTGGTCGTTAAGACCGGCGAGAAGCAGCGCCTGGTCATCGACTACAGCCAGACAATAAATCGTTACACCCTGCTGGACGCCTACCCACTCCCCCGCATAGCTGATATGGTCAACCAGATCGCGCAGTACCGCGTCTTCTCGACCATTGACCTGAAATCAGCGTACCACCAGCTCCCTATCCACCCTGAGGACCGCCAGTATACTGCCTTTGAGGCAAACGGCCACCTCTACCACTTCCTTACGGTTCCCTTTGGCGTCACCAATGGGGTCTCCGTCTTCCAAAGGGAGATGGACCGTATGGTAGATCAAAATGCGTTGCAGGCCACTTTCCCATATCTGGACAATGTGACCATCTGCAGCCGTAACTTGCAGGACCATGAAGCAAACCTCGAAAAATTCCTCCGCACCGCCCAACTCCTGAACCTGACATATAACAAGGAGAAGTGCATATTCCGCACAAACCGCCTCGCCATCCTTGGCTGTGTTGTGGAACACGGAGTCATCGGCCCTGACCCCGACCGGATGCGTCCCGTTATGGAACTCCCACTGCCCCACTGCCTCAAGGCCCTGAAGAGGTGCCTAGGGTTTTTCTCCTATTATGCCCAGTGGGTCCCCTACTATGCGGACGAAGGCCCATCCGCTGATCAAGTCCACCTCTTTTCCCTTGACGGCAGAGGCCCGCTTAGCCTTCCACCGTATCAAGGAAGACATTGCCAAAGCCACCATGCACGCAGTGGACGATTCCATCCCCTTCCAGGTGGAAAGCGATGCGTCCGACTTTGCCCTGGCCGCTACCCTCAATCAGGCGGGGAGACCCGTGGCCTTCTTTTCACGAACCCTCCAAGGCCCGGAGCCCAGACACTCCACTGTTGAGAAGGAGGCCCAGGCGATTGTGGAGGGCTGTGTGTCATTGGAGGCCGGAAAACGATTTACCCTGCTCACTGACCAACGTTCAGTTGCTTTCATGTTTAACAACAAGCAGAGGGGCAAAATCAAAAATGACAAGATCTTGAGGTGGAGAATCGAACTTTCCACCTACAATTACGAGATCTTGTACCGGCCGGGAAGCTCAATGAACCCCCGGATGCGCTATCGCGTGGCACCTGCGCCAGTGTGCAGATCGATAGACTGCGGGCCCTCCACAATGACCTCTGCCACCCGGGGGTCACCAGGTTCTTCCACTTCATCAAGGCCCGCAACCTGCCTTACTTTATTGAGGAGGTCAGGACCATGACCAGGAACTGCCAAGTCTGCGCTGAGTGCAAACCGCACTTTTATAGACCAGACAGGGCCCACCTGATAAAAGCCACTCGCCCCTTCGAGTGCCTGAGCGTTGATTTTAAAGGGCCTCTCCCCTCCTCCGACCGCAATGTGTACTTCCTCAATATTAGTTGATGAGTACTCCGTTTCCCATTCGCCATCCCCTGCCCGGACATGACCAGTGCCACGGTCATTAAATGTCTGAACGACCTCTTCACCCTGTTCGGTTTCCCCAGCTCTATCCATAGCGACCAGGGCTCATCGTTTATGAGCGATGAACTCCGTCAGTACCTGCTAACTAGGGGTATTGCACAAGCAGGACCACCAGTTACAACCCCCGGGGGAACGGACAGGTGGAAAGTGACAATGCGACAGTTTGGAAGGCCGCCCTGCTAGCCTTAAAGTCTAGGGGCCTTCCAAACTCCCGCTGGCAGGATGTGCTCCCCGATGTGCTCCACTCTATTCGGTCACTGCTCTGCACTGCCACTAACGCCACCCCTCATGAGAAAATGTTTGTCTTCCCAAGGAAGTCCACATCGGGGACATCGCTCCCGCCATGGCTGACGTCCCCAGGGCCGGTCCTACTGAGAAGGCACGTGAGGACCCATAAAATGGACCCCTGGTCGAGGAGGGTCGACCTCCTCCACGCCAAACCCCAGTATGCTTACATTGCATACCCGGACGGGCGGGAGGACACAGTCTCCATAAGAGACCTTGCACCCTCGGGGGCCGCAGTAACCCACTACTCACTACCACCCCCCCCCACGATCCGATATCCAGCCCCAGCAGACGGCAGCCTGGGCCCCACGACCCGCTCGACATCTACGAGGACGACACGCCTGTGCCACAGCCCACGCAGGACTCGACGCCGGAAGCTCCACTACCCCTGCCGTCGCCACGCCGATCACAGCGGCAGACAAGACCTCCGGAGAGACTCCAATACACTAACTTCTAATACACTTCACCCCGCCGGATTCAATTTTAAACAAGGGGTGAATGTGGTAAACCACTGTTTGTATTCCACTGTGTACATGCCTGGACATGCCTCGGCTGACTCCTCCCACAAGTGCTAGTATAAAGGTGACTGCTCCCCAGCCCTTTGTATTTCTGGACCGGTCGACCACTCGAGGCAGACCTTCATTCTTTTGTTAATAAAAGCCTTTAGTTACTCTCTTGACTCTCAGTTTTTTATGAGTAATTGATAGCGCATCAGGGGGAAAGCCCGAGTCTCCGGCCGCAATGGGAGCCGAGCCCCGGGACCGGGCTGAGGGGGGGAAAGCCCGAGTCCCCAGCCGCAAACGGAGCCAAGCCCCGGGACCGGGCCGAGGGGGGGAAAGCCCGAGTCCCCAGCCACAAACGGAGCCAAGCCCCGGGACCGGGCCAAGGGGGGGAAAGCCCAAGTCCCCGGCCGCAAACGGAGCCGAGCCCCGGGACCAGGCCGAGGGGGTAAAGCCTGAGTCCCCGGCCGCAAAGGGAGCTGAGCCCTGGGACCGGGCCGAGGGGGGGAAAACCCGAGTCCCTGGCTAAAAACGGAGCCGAGGACCGGGCCAAGGCGGCAGCGGCATCGCTCCGGGAGTCCGCTCAACTCAAGGCCCAGGCGTCCCACACTGCTAGGCCGTGACTCTGCGCATCCACTGCAATAAAGGGAGATTGCTGAATAGTATTTAAAAGTCAATGAATTTGTTATTTTCCTTAGAGAGGGAGGAAAGAGGAGAGAGAAAGAGAGAGAAGGAGCGAGTGAGGTAAAGAAAGGCAGAAAAATCAAGATGGCCAAATGAACGGCAGTTTGAAAAGTTAAGCCCCACCCACTAATGCCATTACCGCCCCCCCATGATGCAGCGCGCTCCCCGTACGATTGATCAACCTTCACGTCACTCAATGCTAATGAGCAGAATTTTTCCCATTTAATGAGTGGAATTTTGAACGTTTTTTGGATACAGTCGGCATAATTTTTGTCTAACGGAAAAGTAAATATGCTTATGACCGTTCCGGAATCGTAAGCTTTCTTTTGATGTAACACACGTGTAGGTACGCTCTATAACTTTTGAGTGTATAGAGGACGGACACACAGACAGACAGACAGACAGAAGAGCAATGATATGTATATACTTGCTGGGGGTGCCCGGCGTTGCCAAGGCTTTTTTGGAAAATGGCAGTTTACAGGGCCATGCGGCTTACGGCCGGCCGCTGCCGCTCCCCCGCTCTGTGTCTCGGGCCGAGCGGTTGTGACCCCAACTCACCTCCCGCTTCGGCGAGCCGGGAGTGTGATACTGTGCTGGAGCCGCACTGTGGGGGTTTGTTGTGCTGGTACTGTCACTGTCGGTATTAAAAAAATGACGGCGATGTTTCGGGAAGCTGCCACACATGGAATGAAACGCCCCCCGTGATGCAAGAGAGAGAGAGACTGGGTGGAGAAGAGAGGGAGATAGAGGGAAGGAGAGAGAGGGAAGGAGAGAGAGAGAGAAAGGGAAGGAGAGAGAGACAGAGAGAGGGAAGGAGAGAGTGACACAGAGAGAGAGGTAAGGAGAGAGAGACAGAGAGAGAGAGAGGGAAGGAGAGAGAGAGAGAGGGAAGGAGAGAGAGACAGATACAGAGAGGGAAGGAGAGAGAGCGACTGGGGGGAGAGAGAGAGAGACTGAGGGGGAGAGAGAGAGACTGGGGAGAGAGAGCGAGACGGAGAGAGAGAGAGAGTAGAGAGACTGGGGGAGAGAGAGAGAATGGGGAGCTAGAGAGAGAGACTGGGGGAGAGAAAGAGACTGGGGGAGAGAGACAGGGAGAGAGAGAGACTGAGGGAGAGAGAGAGAGAGATGGGGAAAGGGAGAGAGAGACTGGGGAGAGAGAGAGAGAGAGAGACTGGGGAGAGAGAGAGAGAGAGCGAGAGAGAGGCTGGGGGGAGAGAGAGAGGCAGGGGGGGTGGGGGGGGAGAGAGTGAGAGATTGAGGGGAGAGTGAGAGAGATGGGTAGAGAGGGAGAGAGAGAGACTTGGAGGGAGAGGGAGAGAGTGGAGGGAGAGGGAGAGAGTGGGGGAGAGAGAGAGAGAGACTGGGGGGAGAGGGAGAGAGTGGGAGAGAGAGAGAGACTGGGGGGAGATGGAGAGAGTGGGGGAGAGAGAGACAGTGACTGGGGGAGAGAGAGACTGGAGGGGAGAGAGAGAGAGACTGGGGTAGAGACTGGAGGAGAGAGAGGGACTGGAGGAGAGAGAGACTGGGGGAGAGAGAGAGACTGCGGGAGAGAGAGAGACTGGGGGAGAGAGAGAGAGACAGGGGGAGAGAGAGAGAGACTGGGGGAGAAAGAGAGAGACGGGGGGAGAGAGGGAAGGAGAGAGAGCGACTGGGGGGAGAGAGAGAGAGGCTGAGGGGGAGAGAGAGAGACTGGGGGAGAGAGAGAGACGGAGAGAGAGAGAGAGTAGAGAGACTGGGGGGAGAGAGAGGAGAGAGACTGGGGGGAGAGAGAGAGAGACTGGGAGAGAGAGAGAGAGACTGGGAGAGAGAGAGAGACTGGGATAGAGAGTAGAGAGATTGGGGATAGAGAGAGGAGAGA
Organism: Somniosus microcephalus; assembly: GCF_052327205.1. Taxonomy (NCBI): domain Eukaryota; kingdom Metazoa; phylum Chordata; class Chondrichthyes; order Squaliformes; family Somniosidae; genus Somniosus; species Somniosus microcephalus. The sequence goes on from NC_140997.1 coordinate 106,470,391, forward strand.
GACTGGGGAGAGAGAGAGAGAGAGAGAGAGGGACTGGGGAGAGAGAGGAGAGAGACTGGGGAGAGAGCCTGGGGGAGAGAGAGAGAGAGAGAGACTGGGGAGAGAGACGGGGAGAGAGAGACTGGTGAGAGAGACGGGGGAGAGAGAGAGAGAGAGACTGGGGGGGCAGAGAGAGAGCGACTGGGGGGGCAGAGAGAGAGCGACTGGGGGGAAGAGAGAGAGTGACTGGGAGGAAGAGAGAGAGCGACTGGGGGGGAAGAGAGAGAGTGACTGGGGGGGAAGGGAGTGCGCTAATGGGGGGAAGAGAGAGAGCGACTGGGGGGGAAGAGAGAGAGCGACTTGGGGGGAAGGAGAGAGAGACTGGCACCCCATTCCATTTTCCACCCCTCCCCTCTTTCCACCCCACCCCCCTTTCCTCCCCCTCCCCACCACGTTTCCCCCCCTCCCAACCCCTTTCCCCCCCTCCCCACTCTCCTATACCCCTCCCCTCCCCCCTTCCTCCCTCACCCCCCTTTCCCCCCTCCCCACCCCCCTGACCCTTTACCCCCTTTCCCTTTGCCCCCCCCAGACGCTCTCCCTCTTTCCCCCAGTCACTCTCAATTCAATTCAATTCAATTCAAATCGCTTTACTGGCATGACAAGGTACATCTTATGTTGCCAAAGCATCAAAAAACATTCATGGTTGTACAGAAAAATACAGATCTATCCATACAGTGGATAAACAGATATATCCCTTAGTGTATAAATATACATTCATATAATTTGTATATATTCCTCTCTTATATTTAGTGGTTGTACCTCTGTTTATGGCAAGCTGTAACATAGTGTGCCGCTAAGGTTACACAATTTCTCTCTTCCCCTAGTAGGTATGAGAGTTTTTGGTCGTCATTCAAATTTCTGAATTCCGGGCATATTTTTGTGAATTTTGAGTCGAAATTCTCCCTTCTGCCCTGATATTTTCTACAAGCTTTGAGGAAGTGCATCTCTGTCTCCATCACTCCCTGACTGCAGTGGGAGCATATCCTGTCCTCTCTTGGTAGCTGGGTCTGCCTGTGTCTACCTTTTTCGAGCGCCAGGCTATGTTCACTAAGTCTGTACATTGTCAAGGTTTTTCTCAGTTTGCTATCCTTTACTATGGTCAGGTAATCAGCCATGTTGTATTGTCTGTTTAGGGCCAAGTAGCAATTGAGTTTGCTTTGGGTTTTTGTTGTTTCTGCCCAATATGACAGGTATTTTTCCTTTTGCTTAGCGACGATTGTGTTGGGTCGAATTCTTTGTGTTACGCTGTCACTGTCCTGTGGCTGGTTATTGTTATTAGAGTTAATAGTTACTTCACTGAGTCCCAGGACTAGTTGATTGAGGGTATTCTTCTTTATTGTCCTCTCTTGGCATTTCAGGGCTTCGTAATCATAGCATTGGGGGTTGCTCATTTCTAGGTGTTTCCAAAATTTGGTGGCTCTTTTTTGGATAGTGATTATTAATGGATATTGGCCTAGTTCTGCCCTGGATGCATTGTTTACGGTTTTCCTTTGAGTCCGGAGGATACTTTTACAGAATTCTGCATGGAGGATGTCAATTGGGTGTTTGTCCCATTTTGCAAATTCTTGTTGTGTTAGCGGTCCCCACCCCTCACTGCTATAGAGTGCAATTGGTTCAATTTCTGATTTAAAAATTTTGAGCCAAATGCTAATTGGGATTTCTATTTGGATTGATTTTTTAATGGCATAGAAAGCCCTTCTTGCTTTCACTTTCAGTTCATTCACAGCCAGATGAAAATTTCCCATAGAACTGATTTTTAAGCCCAAGTATGTGTAATTAGTGGTTTGTTCAATTTTGGTTGTTGCTAGTGTGAAATTTATTTTGGGTCCCTGGTGTATGGATCTTTGCTGGAACACATGGACTTTGGTTTTTTGGGGATTTATTGTCAGGGCCCAGGTCTGGCAGAACGACTCCAGCAGATCCAGATTCTGCTGTAGACCCTCCTTAGTTGGTGACAGCAGAACCAGGTCATCTGAATAGAGGAGGAATTTAAACTTGGATTCATATAGGGTGAGGCCGGGTGCTGTAGATTGTTCAAGTAATTGAGAGAGAGAAACTGCGGGAGAGAGAGAGACTGGGGGAGAGAGAGAGAGACAGGGGGAGAGAGAGAGAGACTGGGGGAGAAAGAGAGAGACGGGGGGAGAGAGGGAAGGAGAGAGAGCGACTGGGGGGAGAGAGAGAGAGACTGAGGGGGAGAGAGAGAGCCTGGGGGAGAGAGAGAGAGACGGAGAGAGAGAGAGAGTAGAGAGACTGGGGGGAGAGAGAGGAGAGAGACTGGGGGGAGAGAGAGAGACTGGGAGAGAGAGAGACTGGGAGAGAGAGAGAGAGACTGGGAGAGAGAGAGAGACTGGGATAGAGAGTAGAGAGATTGGGGGTAGAGAGAGGAGAGAGACTGGGGAGAGAGAGAGAGAGAGAGAGGGGGACTGGGGAGAGAGAGGAGAGAGACTGGGGAGAGAGCCTGGGGGAGAGAGAGAGAGAGAGAGACTGGGGAGAGAGACGGGGAGAGAGAGACTGGTGAGAGAGACGGGGGAGAGAGAGAGAGAGAGACTGGGGGAGAGAGAGAGAGAGAGAGAGAGATGGGGAAGGGAGAGAGAGACTGGGGAGAGAGAGATAGAGAGACTGGGAGACAGAGAGAGTGAGATAGAGAGACGGGGAGTGAGAGAGCGATTGTGGGGAGAGAGAGAGAGACTGGAGGAGGGAGAGACTGGAGGAGAGAGCGAGATGGAGAGAGAGAGACTGGGAGAGAGAGACTGGAGGAGGGAGAGTCTGGAGGAGAGAGAGAGACTGGGAGACTGGGGGAGAGAGAGAGACTGGGAGCTAGAGAGAGAGAGAGAGAGACTGAGGGGGGAGAGAGAGAGAGATGGGGATGTTGGGTCCGTGATTCTTTAAATAGGATGTTTCCCCAAGAACTTCACGGAGGCTGTAACTTAACAATCAACAGGTGTTTGCTGGAGTAGAGTAGTCTCAAGACTGAAGTACAGAAGCCTGCTCCGGCTTTATATGCAGGTGTGGTCACTGTCTGTACTACAGTATACAGGAGCTGTAAAACAGTTCTCACTTAAAGGTACATACACAACAATTCCTCCCCTTTTAGATTAACAGTACCATAACATTCATTTAACAATTAACATTTTTAACATGCAACATTAACTGAAAATAGTCCATTTATAAATTTAGTCTTTGGGGCGGCTTCCTGATCCTTTCTGGATAGTGCCTTCCCTGAGGTTCTTGTTCTTGGTGCAGAGGCGATTCTGGCCCCCTTTCGTCGGTTAGTTCATCAGTTTCCACTGCTACTGTTTCTGAGGTAGATGCTACCGGTATGTCGGGTTCATCCCCAGGTATGCGAGACATGGGGTTGACTCATTCCTGTGGCGCTAAAATCTGGTTGACGTGGAGTCTCACAATGTTCTCCCTGACATCCACTGTGTACATTAATGGCCCCTGCCATGTGCATATCATTCCGGGTTGCCATTTCTCTGTTCGGTAGTCATGGGCCAAGACTGGTTGTCCTACGTTGAAGCTCCTTGTCGGCTTCTCATTGGTGTGCTGGAATTGTTTATCCTCAACATTTCTTCGCACATTTGGTCTGAGCAAATCCAGACGAGATCTCAACCTTCGGTTAAAGAACATCATGGCCGGGGTCTAGTTGGTAACTGCATGTGTCGCATTTCTGTAGGCTAACAGGAAATTGTCCACCTTATGCTGTAGTGGAATTTCATCATCGCACATGGCCTTTATCGCCTTTTTAAAGGTTTGTACTAACCTCTCAGCCAATCCATTTGTGGCTGGATGATACGGGGCGGATGTGTAATGCCTTACCCCATTCCTTCTCATAAATTTCTGAAACACTTCGGATACAAACTGTGGTCCATTATCAGAGCAAATCTGCTCTGGCAAGCCGTTCCTGGCATATATGGTCCGTAGGACTGGAGTCGTTTTCTCTGTAGTGGTTGAGGACATTTTTATCACCTCAGGCCATTTTGAGTGCGCATCCACTGCTATTAAGAACATTGAGTCCATGAATGGACCAGCAAAATCAATATGCACCCGTTGCAATGGAGAAGAGGGCCACTCCCATGGGTGTAGAGGGGCATATGGTGGTGCATTTTGGACCTTCTGGCATCCTGAGCAGCTCTTGGTTAGGTCATCGATTTGTTGATCAATCCCCGGCCACCACACATAAGCCCTAGCAAGGCTTTTCATTTTTACCCCTCCCAGATGACCTTCGTGAAGCTCATTGAGCACTCTCTCCCTTAACTTGGGTGGAATTACCACTCGGGATCCACACATCACTGTCCCCTGGCATACTGACAGCTGTTCTCTTCTGGATGAGAATGCTCGCAACAGTGAGTCGCCATGTGTTGGCCATCCCCTCACCGTCAAATCATATACCTGAGACAGTGTCAGATCATTGCGGGTCTCCTTCTCTATATCCACGTTAGTTACTGGCAATCGTTCAATTATTGACGAATAAAATATCTCGATAGGGTCCACTGCTGGTGCTTCCTCCACAGTAGGCAGTGGCAAGCGTGATAGCCCATTAGCATTTCCATGCTGTTTCGTGCCTTTATATTCTATTTCATATTGGTTCGCCCCTAGAAAAGGGGACCATCTTTGTAACCGTTGTGCAGTCATCACCGGAACGCCCGTCTTTGGATTAAAGATGGAGACAAGTGGTTGGTGGTCAGTCAGCAATGTGAACTTCTGCCCATGCAGATAGTGGTTGAATTTTTTACTCCCCATACTAGGATGAGGGCCTCCCTGTCGATCTGGGCGTAGTTGCGCTCAGCTGAGGTTAGTGACCGAGACGCAAAGGCTACTGGCCTCTCCAACCCGTCTGGGAATTTGTGCGACAGCACCGCTCCAATACCATAGGGTGATGCATCACATGCCAACTGAATTGGTAGTGCTGGGTTGAAATGGGCCAACACCTCTTTTGATGTGATCAATTCTTTGCACTTCTGGAAAGCTCGTTTACATTCGTCATTCCACTTCCATGGTACCCCTGTTTGTAGTAGGGTATTCAGTGGGTGTACTACTGTAGACAAATTTGGTAAGAACTTATGGTAGTAGTTTACCAGCCCGAGGAACGACCTCAGTTGTGACACATTTTCTGGTGCTGGAGCCTTGACTACTGCCTCAATCTTTTCAGGAGACTTATGTAACCCTTTTTCATCAATAATGTGGCCACAATACGAGATCTGCTTCTGGAAAAACTCGCACTTGTGGTGATTAGCTCGTAGCCCATATTCCTTTAATCTGGTGAGCACCTTCTCCAGGTTGGCGAGGTGATCACTGTCATTTTCGCCTGTGACCAGGATGTCGTCCAAATAACACTGGGTCCCTGGAATCCCTAGCAGGACTTGATCCATTGCCCTTTGCCAAATAGCCAGAGCTGATGCTACCCCGAACACCAGTCGGTTGTATTGATAGAGACCTTTATGAGTGTTGATCGTGAGGTATTGTTTCGAGGCTTCTTCTACCTCCATTTGCAAGTACGCCTGGGCCAGATCAATTTTGGTGAAGCATTTACCTCCAGATAGCGAGGTGAAAATATCCTCAATCCGTGGAAGCGGATATTGTACCGTGTGAAGGATTGGGTTCACTGTCACCTTAAAATCCCCACAGATGCGTACCTTCTTTGGTTCCCCAGGCGTATTACTCAATGACCTCTTCATTACAGGGATGATGGGTGTAGCCCACTCGCTCCAGTCTACTTTGGACAGTACTCCTGAACGTTCCAACCCTTGCAGCTCTGCTTCAACGGCTGGTCGGATCGCATAAGGCACCGTTCTGGCCTTAAAAAACTTTGGACTTCCATTTTCCTCTATTTTAATCATTGCTGTTATGCCTTTCAGTGTTCTGAGTCCCTCCTGGAACACTTTTTGTGCGTCAGTTAGCATTTTTGACAGTCGTCCAGGTGTGGCGTCATCATCCTTTTTGGCCTCAACCTTCAGTGCCTGTATGGTTTGCCAATCTAATTGTATCTTCCGGATCCATTCACGTCCTAGTAGTGGTGGTCCTCCATCTGGCAATACATATAAGTCAATTTTAGGTATTTCCTGGCCTTTGTATATCACTTTCACCCTTATTTTTCCTTTGGGGTAGACTTTTTGCCTCGTGTACGTCTTCAAGACAATCTCTATAGCTTTCAAGGGTATATGTGGAAATAGCCGCTTGTAGTCCCTTCGGTTTATGACTGTTAGGGCTGATCCAGTGTCCAATTCCATTTTCACTTGGACTCCGTCTATCTTGAGTGTGACCCAGATAGTCTGGTGATCCTCCATTTTGGTTACCTTATGCAGTTTCAGACAAACCAGCTCCTTGCTTCTGGAGTCTGTATCATTTCCCTGTTCGTCTGAACTACTGTCCATCACCTTATGTACTTTTTTGTACTTCTCCTGTGAAGATTTCTTGCTGTTGGTTTTCTTCCCTGACCTGCAGACTCTTGCTATGTGTCCTGTTTTTCCACACTGTCTGCACACTTGGTCCTTGAACCAACAGTCCTTCTGATCGTGTGTTGTTCTGCCGCAGCAATAACACTTCCCTACTCCATATGACATTTCATTGGTGCCATATTCTTGCGGTCTCCGTTGTATCTCTGCAGCGCCCCGTGTGGCTGCTTCATGTGATACTGCCATGCTGAAAGCCTTGTCCAGCGTAAGCTCCTTTTCTGATAAAAGCCGTTTCTGGGTTCCTTCACTTTGAAGCCCACACATAAACTTATCCCTTAACGTATCTGATAGTCCCGCTCCAAACTGGCAGTGTTTTGATAACTTGTGCAGTTCTGTTAAGTACTCAGCATTACTTTCATCTTTATGTTGGTTCCTTTTATGGAACCTAATCTTCCTGCTATCAGCAGCGGTGTGGGGCTTAACTGGTCCTGTAGGATATCTACCATGCTTTCGAAATTCTTCTCCACGGGCTTCTCTGGGGTTATCAGGTTTCGCAGTGAGCCATACGTTTTTTCACCCATGGAATTTAACAAAACCAGTGCTTTCCTAGCATCTGGCACTTCATTCGCCCTGCAGCACACCTTAATGCATTCAACGTATGTCACCCAACCTTCGACTTCATTGTCGAACGCCGTGATACTGCCATTCTTCGCCATCCCTGGGTGTAATTTAACTGTCTAAATGGCGTCTCCCGCGCTCTCCCTTCTTCTCTGCTGGAACAAAATGGCGTCTCCCACACTTTCCTTCCTTCCCGCGCTCGCCCTTCTTCTCCGCTGCGGCTTCAAAAATAAAATGGCGTCTCCCGCGCTCTCCCTTCTTCTCCGTGGCTCAATGGCGTCTCCCGTGCTCTCCCTTCTTCTCCCTGCGGACGCGGCTCAGCCCTTGAGCCCTGGCTGTGCTCTGTGCATTCTCCTGTGCCCTTTCCCGTTGCCGTCGCTCGGTCCTGAACCCGGCTGCTGCTTTAGCCTCTCTCTCTCTCTGCTTGTTTTTCATCGACGCCGCTCGGTTCTTTAAGCCCCGGCCGTGCCCTGTGCGCTTCACCCTCTCTCTTACCCCGTCGATGCTGCTCAGCTTTTCTATGCCATCGGTCGGCTCCCGCCGCCGCTGTCCGGGAAGGGTGTGCGCTGCATCTGTTGCCAGTCTGTTGCTGGATCATCGTGGCTCTCAACAGCAACTCCTGCGATGTTCACTTGCTGCCGGATGACTGGGTGGTTGCTCATGGTCGACGCCCGTGCTTCTGGCCTCGACTTTCTTCCACCGTCCTCCCGGAGCGACTGCTTGACGGGAAATGCAGAGTTGCAGGCAGATTTGAATCAACCTCGTCGCCACTGTTAGATCTGTGATTCTTTAAATAGGATGTTTTCCCAAGAACTACACGGAGGCTGTAACTTAACAATGAACAGGTGTTTACTAGAGTAGAGTAGTCTCAAGACTGAAGAACAGAAGCCTGCTCCGGCTTTATATACAGGTGTGGTCACTTCCGGTACTACAGTATACAGGAGCTGTAAAACAGCTCTCTCTTAAAGGTACATACACAACAGGGGAGAGAGAGAGATATGGGTGAGAGAGAGAGAGAGAAAGAGAGACTGGGGGAAGCGATAGAGAGACTGGGAGACAGAGAGAGAGACTGGGAGACAGAGAGAGAGATAAAGAGACGGGGAGAGAGAGAGAGATTGGGGGGAGAGAGAGGGAGAGGGATAGAATTTCGGTATCGCCCCATTTGGAGAGGGAAGGAGAGAGAGACAGAGTGAGAGAGGGAAGGAGAGAGAGAGAGAGAGGGAAGGAGAGAGAGATAGAGAGGGAAGGAGAGAGAGAGAGAAAGAGGGAAGGAGAGAGAGACAGACAGAGACAGAGAGGGAAGGAGAGAGAGAGACTGGGGGAGAGAGAGCGAGACGGGGAGAGCGAAAGAGTAGAGAGACTGGGGGAGAGAGGGAGAGAGAGACGGGGAGATAGAGAGAGAGAGAGAGAGAGAGAGAGAGAGAGAGACTGGGGAGATAGAGAGAGATAGACTGAGGGGGCGAGAGAGATTCTGGGGTAGAGAGAGAGAAAGACAGGGGAGAGAAAGTACAGAGACAGGGGGGAGAGAGAGGAGAGAGTCTGGTGTAAGATTCGAAATTTTCAGTAATTAATCACGCAAGAAAATAGGGTTAATAAGACAGTTTATTGACCAAAAGAAGCTTGTACAGAAAAACCTTTGATAAAAGGGCATACAAAATGGCCGCCGGACCTCGTGATCAGTTTCTGGAACCATTTGATTTCTGTTACTGCAAGCCAGACAGGCTTGTGGATTGAGGACAGTAAGCCCGCGAAAGCCAGTATCGGGAAACCGAAACTCATGGAACTGAGCATACATATTAATTAGATTCTAAGTACAGGACAGTTTTGGGTAACAGGATGAGGCCCATCAAGAAATGGGCGGACAATTGAATGAACACTTAAACCCATTTACTGTACAAAGGAAAACCGTTTAAGAGCCATCGAGGGCAATCTCCAGATCGATCAATATACGAACCGAGTTACGGTGACAAAGTAAAAGACATTATCGGCCCAGGAAGGCCAGTTAAGCTATCACCGGCTCCCGTTACAAAGACAAAGCGCCCCTGCAGAGTTTTCTGCCCGCCAAAAATATTACAAAGACTGGACTATGATTTGGCGGGAGATAAGAATGTCCCAAAAAGGTATAACTGTGGATTGAAATGTCCATCAGAAAGGCTACGCTTCACTTCGGTTTTTCATTTCTTCAACGCTTGGGACTATGCTTCACTTCACGCTTCACTTCGGAACTTCTATGACTCTTCGGTTAAGGCAGCACTTCGGTTTTGGAACGTGGTCGGTGTTCAGCCAGGCAAGGCTCAGCCACGACGGGAAGACGACGAGGGTGGCCCGGGTACTTTTGTCGGGAGATCATCGACGACCCAGGCCGAAGAAGAAGACACCCTCAGAAGGATAATTATGACGGTATAAAGAAAGCTTTTTGGGACCAGCGTCCCGCCCCGATGAAGACCATCGGGAGATCGATGACCCAGGCCGGAGAAGAAGACACTCAGGGCCCAGCACTCCAGTGTCTCAACATCACATCGGTAACGGACCTTCCATGTGCATCCATTTCTACAACATCACATCGGTAGCAGAGTCTCCATGTGCATCCAGTTCTTCAGCAGCCTTTCAGTAAAGGTAACACAGGTTTAATGGATTTCATCCATGATGAGCGCTCATCAAGGCTGTATCTGCTGCTTCATCGCGTAAGAAAAACAAGCTGCGCCAGAAGTTTCCAAATCCACGTGCCAACGGAAAGCTGTACCAAAAAGGCTGCGAACCGCCTTTTCGTGAATCTGAAAGTGGTGAGCATGATCCCGAGTTCCTCAAGTCGAGACTTAGTTTAGGTCTAGGGGAGGGGGTTAACGGTAATCGTAATGTGTTTCCCCTTTTACGATGTGCCGTGTGTTCCCCATTTCCATAGAGTTAAGTTCATAGATATGTGTATGCTTGTAGTTACTTTAACCTGTGCTTATGACATGTATTTTATAATGCTGCAAACTGTTTAATAATATAGGCATCCATTTCGTGCTATTCAACCTGGTCTATTGAGTCTTTCTCTGCACGACATTTCCCTGCACCTAAGTCCAAGGTCTAGAACCAAAAGGAAGAGTGGGTCGAACCACTCAAGGGTAATTATTGCACGAAGCCTGGTAGGAGACCAGAATGAGCAAGAGAAACATCCTACAATGGGGAGAGAGACTGGGCAGAGAGAGACTGGGGAGAGAGAGAGACTGGGGGAGAGAGAGAGAGAGACCAGGGGAGAGAGAGAGCAACTGAGGGGGGAGAGAGAGAGAGAGAGACGGGGAGAGAGGGAGAGGGAGAGACTGGGGGAGAGAGAGAGACTGGGGAGAGAGAGAGAGAGAATGGGGAGATAGAGAGAGAGAGACTGGGGGAGAGAGAGAGACTGGGGGAGAGAGAGAGAGAGACCAGGGGAGAGAGAGAGCAACTGAGGGGGGAGAGAGAGAGAGAGAGACGGGGAGAGAGAGAGACTGGGGGAGAGAGAGAGAGAGACCAGGGGAGAGAGAGAGCAACTGAGGGGGGAGAGAGAGAGAGAGAGACGGGGAGAGAGGGAGAGGGAGAGACTGGGGGAGAGAGAGAGACTGGGGAGAGAGAGAGAGAGAATGGGGAGATAGAGAGAGAGAGACTGGGGGAGAGAGAGAGACTGAGAGGGGAGAGAGAGAGCGACTGAGGGTGAGAGAGAGAGAGTCAGAGAGAGAGAGTGAGAGACTGGGAGTGTGAGAGAGAGACAGAGTGGGAGTGTGCGAGAGAGAGAGGAGAGAGAGAGAGAGAGTGGGAGTGTGTGAGAGAGAGAGAGAGAATGGGAGTGTGTGTGTGAGAGAGAGAGAGAGAGATAGACTGGGAGAGAGAGAGAGAGAGAGAGAGTGGGAGTGTGTGAGAGAGAGAGAGTGTGAGAGAGAGAGAGAGAGATTGGGAGTGTGAGGGAGAGAGAGAGCGAGAGAGAGAGAGACTGGGAGTGTGAGAGAGAGAGAGAGAGACTGGGAGTGTGAGAGAGAGAGAGAGGGAGAGAGGGACTGGGAGTGTGAGAGAGAGAGAGAGACTGGGCCGCTGCGGCCAGCCACCTGGTGGCTTTGGGTCGGGCTCTGGGGCGGGGCTGTTGACACCGTGGGGAAGTTTTGTGCGCGGCGGCTCCCAGCACGGACCGCCGTGGCCGGTCACCTGGTGGCTTTGGGTCCGGCTCTCGGGCAGCGCGATTGATGTCGCGATGAGCCCCGGGACCGGGCCGAAGGGGTGAAAGCCCGAGTGAGTCCCCGGGCCGCAGCCCCAAACGGAGCTGAGTCCTGATGCCATTGGCCGAGGCGAAGGCGGTGACCTGGTTGCAGAAATGAACGGCCTTCAGCAGGTTCTGGGCATTGTCCAAACTGGCGACAAAAACAAATTGATCGGCGTCCGCCTCGGGCCCAGGAGGCAGCGGCATCGTGCCAGGAATTCGCGCAACTCAAGGCCCAGGCTTCCCGGGCAGCTAGGCCACGCCCGGCGCCGGCACAGTCGCTCAAAATGGCCGTCAAAATAGGCGAGCCTCCGGGCGAAGGGCAGGGGATCACTTCATTTCTAACTGTTCCTAAATACAATTTAAAACTGAAATAAATTTTCTTTTCCTTTGTTCCCTAACACACAGAAAGTGGCAAAAATAAATAAAGTTAGGAATCAAGATGGCGGCCACTCACCTCCGGTCAGAAGGATTAGGCCCGCCCACACATGCAATGTGACGCACCGATTGGTCAACCATCAGGTCACTGAACTGTAGGATTGGTCAATCATCTCGTCACTCAACTGTAGGATGGCCCGCCCGCACACGCAATGAACCCACCCCCGTGACGCAGCGATTGGTCGACCGTCAGGTCGCTCGAATGTACGATTGGGGGTAAGAGAGAGAGCGAGAGACTGGGGGGAAGAGAGAGAGCGAGAGACTGGAGGGAAGAGAGAGAGCGAGAGACTGGGGGGGAAGAGAGAGAGCGAGAGACTGGGGGGAAGAGAGAGAGCAAGAGACTGGGGGGAAGAGAGAGAGCGAGAGACTGGGGGAAGAGTGAGAGACTGGGGGGAAGAGAGCGAGTGAGTGTCTGGGGGAAGAGAGAGAGCGAGAGACTGGGGGGAAGAGAGAGAGCGTGAGACTGAGGGGAAGAGAGTGAGCGAGAGACTGGGGGGAAGAGAGAGAGCGAGATACTGGGGGAAGAGAGAGAGCGAGAGACTGGGGGGAAGAGAGAGAGCGCGAGAGACTGGGGGGGAAGAGAGAGAGCGAGAGACTGGGGGGGAAGAGAGAGAGCGAGAGACTGGGGGGAAGAGAGAGAGCGCGCGACTGGGGGGGAAGAGAGAGAGCGAGAGACTGGGGGGAAGAGAGAGAGCAAGAGACTGGGGGGAAGACAGAGAGCGAGAGACTGGGGGGAAGAGAGAGAGCGAGAGACTGGGGGGAAGAGAGAGAGCGAGAGACTGTGGGGAAGAGTGAGAGTGAGAGACTGGCGGGAAGAGAGCGAGCAAGAGACTGGGGGGAAGACAGAAAGCGAGAGACTGGGGGGAAGAGAGAGAGCGAGAGACTGGGGGGAAGAGAGAGAGCGAGAGACTGGGGGGAAGAGTGAGAGTGAGAGACTGGGGGGAAGAGAGCGAGCGAAAGTCTGGGGGAAGAGAGAGAGCGAGAGACTGGGGGGAAGAGAGTGAGCGAGAGACTGGGGGGAAGACAGAGAGGGAGATACTGGTGGGAAGAGAGAGAGCGAGAGACTGGGGGGGGAAGAGAGAGAGCGCGAGAGGCTGGGGGGAAGAGAGAGAGCGAGAGACTGGGGGGAAGAGAGAGAGCGAGAGACTGGGGGAAGAGAGAGAGCGCGAGACTGGGGGGGAAGAGAGAGAGCAACTGGGGGGAAGGGGAAGGGGGGAAGGGGAAGGGGGAAGGGGAAGGGGGAGGAAGGGGAAGGGGAAGGGGAAGGGGGAGGAAGGGGGAGGAAGGGGGAGGAGGGGGAGGGCAGGAGGGGGCGAGTGGGGGGGAGGGAGAATAGGGGAGGGAGGGGGATAAGGGAGGGGGGGAAGGAAAGTGGGGTAGGGAAGGGAGGGCGGGGAGAAGGTGGGGGAGGTGGGAGGGAGGAGAGGGGGAGTGGGAGAGAGGGCAGGGAGAGGGAATGAATGTAGAAACATAGAAACATAGAAGGTAGGAGCAGGAGTAGGCCGTTCGGCCCCTCGAGCCTGCTCTGCCATTCAATGAGATCATGGCTGATCATCCAAATTCAGTACCCTGTCCCTGCCTTCTCCCCATATCCCTTGATCCATTTAGCCTTAAGAAATATATCCAACACTTTTTTGAATATATTTAATGAACTGGCCTCCACCACCCTCTGTGGCAGAGAATACCACAGGTTCACCACTCTCTGGGTGAAGAAATTCCTCCTCATTTCAGTCCTAAATGGCTTACCCCTTATCCTTAGACTATGACCCCTGGTTCTGGACTCCCCGGCCATCAGAAGCATCCTTCCTGCATCTAGTCTGTCCAGGCCTGACTGAATTTTATAGGTTTCAATGAGATCCCTTCTCAATCTTCTAAACTTCAGTGAGTATAAGCCCAATCGACACAATCTCTCCTCATACGTCATTCCTGCCATCCCAGGTATCAGCCTGGTGAATCTTCGCTGCACTCCTTCCATGGCAAGAATGTCCTTTCTCAGGTAAGGCAACCAAAACTGCACACAATACTCAAGGTGCGGTCTCACCAAGGCCCTGTACAACTGTAGCAAGACATCCTTGTTCCTGTACTTGAACCCTCTTGCTACGAAGGCCAACATACCATTTGCCTTCTTAACTGCCTGCTGCACCTGCATGCTTACCTTCAGCGACTGGTGCACAAGAACACCCAAGTCTCTTTGCACTTCCCCTTCTCCCAATCTATTGCCATTCAAATAATAATCTGCCTTCCTGTTTTTGCCACCAAAGTGGATAACCTCACATTTATCCACATTATAGTGCATTTGCCATGTTTCTGCCCAATCACCCAATCTGTCCAAATCGTACTGGAGTTTCACAACATCCTCCTCACAGCTTACCCTCCCACCGAGCTTTGTGTCGTCTGGAAATTTGGAGATATTACATCCAATTCCCTCGTCCAGATCATTAATATATATTGTGAACAGCTGGGGTCCTAGGACCAATCCTTGCAGTACCCCACTAGTCACTGCCTGCCACTCGGAAAATGACTAGTTTATTCCAACTCTTTGCTTTCTGTCCGCCAACCAGTTCTCTATCCAAGTCAATACCTTGCCCCCAATCCCATGTGCCTTAATTTTGCACGCAAATCTCTTATGTGGGACATTATCAATAACCTTCTGAAAGTCCAAATACACCACATTCACTGGTTCTCCCTTATCTATTTTACCAGTTACATCCTCAAAAAATTCCAGTAGATTAGACAAGCATGATTTACCTTTTGTAAATCCATGTTGACTTTGTCCAATCCTGTCACTGCTTACCAAGTGCTCTGAGACAGACAAAGAGAGAGAGGGAAGGAGAGAGAGACAGAGAGAGAGAGGGAAGGAGTGAGAGAGAGAGGGAAGGAGAGACAGACAGACAGAGTCAGAGAGGGAAGGAGAGAGAGAGACTTGGGTGAGAGAGAGACGGGGAGAGAGGAAGAGTAGAGAGACTGGGGGGAGAGAGGGGGAGAGAGAGAGCCGGGGAGATATAGAGAGAGAGAGAGACTGGGGAGATAGAGAGAGAGAGACTGAGGGGGGACAGAGACAGCAACTGAGGGGGAGAGAGAGAGCGACTGAGGGGGAGAGAGAGAGCGACTGAGGGGGAGAGAGAGAGACGGGGAGAGAGAGAGAGAGAGACTGGGGAGATAGAGAGGGAGAGACTGGGGGGAGAACGTGTTGATCTGTGGGGACCTCAATTCAAGAACGGGCAAAGAACCAGACTTCACCAATAATCAGTGAAACAATTATGTATTCGGGAATAACCACTTTGACATCCCTTCCCTTCCATACAGGCATAACTGCGACAAGCAGACAAATACCAATGGAAAGCAGCTACTACAGCTCTGTCGAAACCTGGGTATGTACATTATCAATGGTAGGTTCATAGGAGACCTCCTAGGAAGATCGACCTATTGCTCACCTCTTGGCTGCAGCACAGTAGACTATATGATTACAGATTTGGACCCATCCTCTTTCAGAGCATTCACAGTCAAACCACAAACAACACTGTCAGATCACAGTCAAATAACTATGTATCTCAAAAAGACAGAAACAAACAAGATAGAAACACAACCCAGTAAACTGTACAACACCAAAAAACCGTACAGATGGGCCAAAAACGACACGGAAAAATACCAGAAAACAATTAGCAATGCATCAACTCAAGCTCTCTTGGACACCTTTCTGGATAACATATACACTCACAATAAAGAAGGCGTAAACCGGGCAGTAAATAACCTAAACAATATTTTTGATAATTTGGCAACAAGTGCAAACTTGAAAGCTCGCAAGAACAAACCCAAAACAAAAAACTATGAAAAATGGTTTGACCCAGATTGCCATAACATGAGGAAAAAACTTAGAAAAATATCAAACCAAAAACACAGACATCCAGAAAACGAGGAATTACGCCTTACTTATTGTCAGACACTAACACAATACAGAAACACATTCAGAACCAAAAAAGAGCAATATATTAAGAATACACTCAGCTCCATGGTGGAATCCATTGATTCCAATTGTTTCTGGGACAACTTGAATACACTACACAAAAAACAACACGACGAATTGGCCATTCAAAATGGGGACACATGGGTAAACCACTTTGAAAAATTATACCAGAAAAACACACTAAGGCCAGAGCAACACCAAATACGCAAAAAATTGGAAAAGCTAGAAATGGCCATAAAAGATAACCAAAACCCGCTAGACTCCATAATAACAGAAAAAGAACTTTTTGAAAAACTCAAGGACCTGCGACCAGGAAAAGCTTGCGGGACAGACGGCATACTAAACGAGATGATTAAACACACAGACGACAAAATGAAACTGGCTATCCTAAAACTCTTCAACTAGGTTCTGAGTGTCGGCTACTTCCCTGATATCTGGATCAAAGGACTCATAACGCCCATATACAAAAGCGGGGACAAAGTCGACCCAAACAACTATCGAGGCATCTGTGTAAACAGTAACCTGGGGAAGGTATTCTGTAGCATCATAAACAAAAGACTTATAAACTTCCTTGAGGAGCACAATGTCTTGAGTAAAAGCCAAATTGGATTCCTGCCAAACTATAGAACATCAGATCATATCTTCACCCTACAGACCCTAATTGACAAACACGTTCACCATAACAGAAGCAAAATCTACGCATGCTTTATAGATTTCCAGAAGGCTTTCGACTCATAGAAACATAGAAACATAGAGATAGGAACAGGAGTAGGCCATTCGGCCCCTCGAGCCTGCTCCGCCATTCAATGAGATCATGGCTGATCTTCGTCTGAGATCATAGCTGATCTTACCAGTTCAGTACCCCGTCCCCGCCTTTTCTCCGTAACCCTTAATCCCCTTAGCCTTCAGAAATATATCCAATTCTTTCTTGAAAATATTTATTGAATTAGCCTTCACAGCCCTCTGTGGCAGGGAATTCCACAGGCTCACCACTCTTTGAGTGAAGAAATTCTTCCTCATCTCTGTTTTAAATGATTTGCCCGCTATTTTTAGACTGTGGCCCCTGGTTCTGTGCTCCCCTGCCATTGGAAACATTCTCTCTGAATTCAGCCTGTCCAGGCCTGCCATAATTTTATATGTTTCGATGAGATCCCCTCTCAATCTTCTAAACTCCAGTGAGTACAAGCCCAAACTATTCAATCTCTCCTCGTTGGTCATTCCCGCCATTCCAGGTATCAGCCTGGTGAATCGCCGCTGCACTCTTTCCATGGCAAGAACATCCTTCCGCAGATGGGGCGACCAAAACTGTACACAATACTCCAGATGCGGTCTCACCAGCACCTTGTACAGCTGTAGTAAGGTATCCCTATTCCTATACTCGAACCCCCTTGATATGAAGGCCAACATACCATTTGCCTTCTTAATCGCCTGTTGCACCTGCATGCTCTCCTTCAGTGACTGGTGCACAAGAACACCCAGGTCCCTCTGCACTTCCCCATCTCCCAATCTATTGCCATTTAGATAATAATCTACCCTCCTGTTTTTACCCCCAAAGTGGATAACCTCGCATTTATCCACATTATAGTGCATCTGCCACGTATCCGCCCATTCCCCCAACCTGTCCAAATCGCACTGTAGCCTCCTGACATCCTCATCAGAGCCCACCCCTCCTCCTAGTTTAGTGTCGTCAGCGAATTTGGAAATATTGCATCCAATTCCCTGATCCAGATCATTTATATATATTGTGAACAGCTGGGGTCCCAGGACAGATCCTTGCGGCACCCCGCTGGTCACTGCCTGCCACTCCAAAAACGAGCCGTTTATTCCAACTCTCTGTTTTCTATCCGCCAGCCAGTTCTCTATCCACGTTAATACTTTGCCCCCAATCCCATGAGCCTTAATTTTGCATGATAATCTTTTGTGTGGAACCTTATCGAAGGCTTTCTGGAAGTCAAGGTACACCACATCCACTGGCTCTCCCCCATCTATTTTACCAGTTACTTCCTCAAAAAATTCCAGCAGATTAGTCAGACACGATTTACCCTTTGTAAATCCATGTTGACTCTGTCCAATCCTTTCCCCATTTGTCAAGTGCTCCGCTATTTTATCCTTAATAATGGACTCTAGCATTTTGCCCACAACCGATGTAAGGCTTACTGGTCTATAATTCCCTGCTTTCTCTCTACCCTCCTTTTTAAATATTGGGGTAACATTAGCTACCCTCCAATCCACGGGTACTGTTCCCGAGTCAATGGAGTTCCGGAAGATGATCCTTAGAGCATCTGCTATCTCCAGGGCCACCTCCTTAAGTACCCTAGGATGTAGTTTATCAGGCCCCGGGGATTTGTCGGCCTTCAGTCCCCTCAACTTACCCAACACCATATCCCTAGAGATACTAATTTATGTCAGCTCCTCCCTCTCATTAGTCCCTATGTTTGCCGATATTCCTGGGAGGTTATTTGTGTCCTCCTTTGTGAATACAGAACCAAAGTATGAGTTTAATTGGTCTGCCATTTCCTTATTCTCCATTATATATTCTCCCGAATCGGACTGCAAGGGACCGATTTGGGATTTTACCAGTCTTTTCCTCCTGATATACCGATAAAAGCTTTTGCAGTCTGTCTTTATGTTTGCTGCAAGTTTACTTTCGTATTCTATTTTCCCCTTCCTGATTAATCCCTTTGTCCTCTTTTGCTGTATCCTGTACTGCCCCCAATCTTCCGGTCTGGTGCTTTTTTTTGCCAGTTGATATGCCCTTTTTTTTGATTTTATGCTGTCCCTAATTTCCCTCGTTATCCACGGTTGAGTCACCTTTTTAGGTTTATTTTTATGCCAAACCGGTATAAACATGTTCTGGAATTCCTCCATTCTATCTTTGAATGCTTGCCATTGTCTATCCACTGTCAATCCCCCCAGAAACACCACCCAATCAATCTTACCCAATTCCCGTCTCATACCCTCGTAATTCCCTTTATTTAAGTTCTGGACCTTAGTCTCTGATTCAATTTCCTCACTCTCCATCTCGACTGAGAGCTCGATCATATTATGATCGCTCTGACCCAAGGGGCCTCGTACAAGAAGATTGCTGATAAGTCCCTTCTCATTGCACAATACCCAGTCTAAAATGGCCTGATCTCGAGTCGGCTCCTCGACATATTGGTCCAGATAACCGTCCCGAAAACATTCCAGGAATTCCTCCTCCTCAGAATTTTTACTAATTTGGGTAGTCCAATCAATATGTAAATTAAAGTCACCCATGATGACAGCTGTGCTCTTATCGCACGCTTCTCTAATTTCCCTTTTTATGCCTTCCCTCACCTCCATGTTACTATTTGGAGGACTATATATCACACCCACTAACGTTTTCCTCCCCTTGCTATTTCTCATTTCTACCCATACAGATTCCGTTTCATCCGAGTTAATATCCTTCCTTTCCATTGCATTAATCCCCTCCTTTACCAGCAATGCTACCCCACCTCCCCTACCTTTTTGCCGATCCTTCCTAAATATTGTATATCCCTGGATGTTAAGTTCCCAGCCTTGCCCACCCTGCAGCCACGTTTCTGTAATCCCAATCAAATCATACTTGTTTACCTCTATTTCCACAACTAATTCATCCACCTTGTTCCTAATGCTTCTAGCATTAAGATACAAAGCCTTCAGGCTTGCTTTTTTCACACTCTCATTATGAATTAGTTTGGCCCTTTGTGTTTCTCTCCTTTGCTTATTGCTTCTCACCTTTCTACCATCTATTTCTGACTTCATATGACTTCCCTCTTTTCCACTACCTAGGTTCCCATCCCCCTGCCAAATTAGTTTAAATCCTCCCGAACCGCCCTAGAAAATATTACCCCGAGGACATCGGCTCCCTCACAGTTCAGGTGTAGACCGTCCCCTTGGTACAGGTCACTCCTCCCCAAGAACTGGTTCCAATGCCTCAAGAATTTAAATCCCTCTCCCTTGCACCACTGCTCAAGCCACGTATTTAGCTTATCTATCTTACTCTCTCTAAACTTATTAGCTCGTGGCACTGGTAGCAATCCAGAGATTACTACCTTTGAGGTCCTACTTTTCAATTTAGCTCCTAACTCCCTAAATTCAGCTTGTAGGACCTCCTCCCTCTTTTTACCTACATCGTTGGTACCTACATGTACCACGACAACTGGCTGATCCCCCTCCCCCTTCAGAATGCTCTGCACCCGCTCCGAGACATCCTTGACCCTTGCACCAGGGAGGCAACATACCATCTTGGAGTCTCGGTCTCGGCCACAGAAACTCCTATCTATCCCCCTTACAATTGAATCCCCTATCACTATAGCCCTATCCCTCTTTTTCCCGCCCTTCTGTGCAGCAGAGCCAGTCATGGTGCCCTGAACCTGGCTGCTGGTGCCTTCCCCTGATAAGTCATCTCCCCCAACAGTACCCAAAACGGTAAACCTGTTTTGGAGGGAGATGACCGCAGGTGACTCCTGCACTACCTTCCTGCCTTTACCCTGCCTTTTGGTCACCCATTTACTGTCTGAGCTAGCCTTTACCTGCGGTGTGACCAACTCACTGAATGTGCTATCCACAAGATCCTCAGCATCGCGTATGCTCCAGAGTGAGTCCATTCGCAGCTCCAGCGCCGCCATGCGGTCCGCTAGGAGCTGCAGCTGGACACACTTCCTGCACACATAGTTGTCAGGGACAGTGTCCCTGATTTCCCACATGGCACAGGAGGAGCATGACACGGGTCCGAGCTGCCCTTCCATGACTTAACCCTTGCAATACCCTTTTATTTACTACGATTTAGCTTAATTATTGAATTCTACTTAGAATAAGTTTGTGAAAGTACTCACCAACCAGTCACCTACCTGTTTTCTGGTGTTGTATTTTCACTGCCGCCTCCTGTCCTGGAACCTTTTCCACCTAGGTTAGGCTCCTGAAATAAAATAAATTGAACCTACCTTTTCAACTTCCCCTAACCCCTAAAAGGTTAGAGGAGGTGGAAGGGTGGGAGACACTACACTGTAGTGTTTCGGGTTTAGCAACAGCTCCACCTATATAAGAGTTACTGGCCTGCTGCTCTCCTGACTGCACCAGCTGTGAAAGAAAAAGCCCGCGAAAGGTGAGCTTTTAAACTCATCAGTTACTGGCCTCCTGCTCTCCCGACTGCCCCAGCAGTTACTGGCCTCCTGCTCTCCCGACTGCACCAGCTCTCTCCTGGAACCTGGATTGGTCGGTGCCTCTGACTGCTCCCTCTCAAGCCTTTAAGCTCTCCCGCCTCGGGCTGCTCCCGCGCAGGTCCGCTGCTTCTCCGGTCTCGGGGCTGTGGGCCTCGGTGCCTCTGACTGCTCCCTCTCAAGCCTTTAAGCTCTCCCGCCTCGGGCTGCTCCCGCGCAGGTCCGCTGCTTCTCCGGTCTCGGGGCTGTGGGCCTCGGTGCCTCTGACTGCTCCCTCTCAAGCCTTTAAGCTCTCCCGCCTCGGGCTGCTCCCGCGCAGGTCCGCTGCTTCTCCGGTCTCGGGGCTGTGGGCCTCGGTGCCTCTGACTGCTCCCTCTCAAGCCTTTAAGCTCTCCCGCCTCGGGCTGCTCCCGCGCAGGTCCGCTGCTTCTCCGGTCTCGGGGCTGTGGGCCTCGGTGCCTCTGACTGCTCCCTCTCAAGCCATTAAGCTCTCCCGCCTCGGGCTGCTCCCGCGCAGGTCCGCTGCTTCTCCGGTCTCGGGGCTGTGGGCCTCGGTGCCTCTGACTGCTCCCTCTCAAGCCTTTAAGCTCTCCCACCTCGGGCTGCTCCCGCGCAGGTCCGCTGCTTCTCCGGTCTCTGGGCTGTGGGCCTCGGTGCCTCTGACTGCTCCCTCTCAAGCCTTTAAGCTCTCCCGCCTCGGGCTGCTCCCGCGCAGGTCCGCTGCTTCTCCGGTCTCGGGGCTGTGGGCCTCGGTGCCTCTGACTGCTCCCTCTCAAGCCTTTAAGCTCTCCCGCCTCGGGCTGCTCCCGCGCAGGTCCGCTGCTTCTCCGGTCTCGGGGCTGTGGGCCTCGGTGCCTCTGACTGCTCCCTCTCAAGCCTTTAAGCTCTCCCGCCTCGGGCTGCTCCCGCGCAGGTCCGCTGCTTCTCCGGTCTCGGGGCTGTGGGCCTCGGTGCCTCTGACTGCTCCCTCTCAAGCCTTTAAGCTCTCCCGCCTCGGGCTGCTCCCGCGCAGGTCCGCTGCTTCTCCGGTCTCGGGGCTGTGGGCCTCAGTGCCTCTGACTGCTCCCTCTCAAGCCTTTAAGCTTTTAAGCTCTCCCATCTGGCATGACGGTTTATTCCTGAAACTTATCGAAAGCGGGGTAGGGTGAAAAACATATGATGTAATTAAATCAATGTATACAAACAACAAATGTGCAGTTAAATTTGGAGACAAACAAACAAACTACTTCCCACAGGGGCCGGGGGTGATGCAGGGATCGCCAATCTCACCGACACTCTTTAATATTTACATAAATGAATTGGCAAAACTACTTGAACAATCTACAGCACCCGGCCTCACCCTATATGAATCCAAGGTTAAATTCCTCCTCTATGCAGACGACCTGGCTCTGCTGTCACCAACTAAGGAGGGACTACAGCAGAACCTGGACCTGCTGGAGTCGTACTGCCAGACTTGGGCCCTGACAATAAATCCCCAAAAAACCAAAGTCGTTGTGTTCCAGCAAAGATCCAAACATCAGGGACCCAAAATAAATTTCACACTAGGAGCAACCAAAATTGAACAAACCACTAACTACACATACTTGGGCTTAAAAATCAGTTCTACGGGAAACTTCAAACTGGCTGTGAATGAACTGAAAGAGAAAGCAAGAAGGGCTTTCTATGCCATTAAAAAATCAATCCAAATAGAAATCCCAATTAGCATTTGGCTAAAAATGTTCAAATCAGTAATTGAACCAACTGCACTCTATGGCAGTGAGGTATGGGGACCGCTAACACAACAAGAATTTGCAAAATGGGACAAACACCCAATTGAGATCCTACATGCAGAATTCTGTAAAGGTATCCTGCGGACTCAAAGGAAAACCGTAAACATTGCATGCAGGGCAGAACTAGGCCAATATCCATTAATAATCACTATCCAAAAAATAGCCACCAAATTTTGGAATCACCTACAAATGAGCAACCCCCAATGCTATCACTACGACGCCCTGAAATGCCAAGAGCTGACCATAAAGAAGAATACCCTCAGTCAACTAGTCCTGGGACTCAGTGAAGTAACTACTAACACTACTAACAATAACCAGCCCCAGGACAGTGACAGCGTAACACAAAGAATTTGACCCAACACAATTGTCGCTAAGCAAAAGGAAAAATATCTGACATATTGGGCAGAAACAACAAAAACCCCAAGCAAACTCAATTGCTACTTGGCCCTAAACAGATAATAGAACATAGCTGATTACCTGACCATGGTAAAGGATAACAAACTGAGAAGAACCTTGACAAGGTACAGACTTAGCAAATATAGCCTAGCGATCGAAAAAGGCAGACACAGGCAGACCAGGCTGCCAAGAGAGGAGAGGATATGCTCTCACTGCAGTCAGGGAGTAGTGGAGACAGAGATGCACTTCCTCCCAGCCCCTGGAAAATCTCAGGGCATCAGGGAGAATTTCTACCAAAAATTCTCACAAATATGTCCTGAATTCAGAAATCTGAATGACAACCAAAAACTCCCATACCTACTGGGGGAGGAGAGAAGCTGTGTAACACTGGCGGCACACTATGTTACAGCTTGCCATGAACAGAGGGACAACCAGTAAACTAAGAAAAGAGTATATATAAATAATGCGAATGTATATTTATACACTCAGGGATATACCTGTTTATACACTGTATGAATAGAACTGCGTTTATGTGTTCAACCATAAATGTATTTTGATGCTTTGGCAACATAAGATGTACCTTATCATGCCAATAAAGCGATTTGAATTGAATTGAATTGAATTGAGAGAGACAGACTGGGGAGATAGAGAGAGAGAGACTGAGGGGAGAGAGATACTGAGGCGGGAGAGAGAGAGAGTGACTGAGGGGGAGAGAGAGAGACTGGGGGAGAGAGAGAGAGACTGGGGAGAGAGAGAGACTGGGGGAGAGAGAGAGAGATTGGGTGAGAGAGAGAGAGACTGGGGGAGAGAGAGAGAATGGGGGAGAGAGAGAGAGACTGGGGGAGAGAGAGAGAGATGAGGGGGAAAGAGAGAGAGACTGGGGGAGAGAGAGCGAGAGAGAGACTGGGGGAGAGAGAGCGAGAGAGAGACTGGGGGAGAGAGAGCGAGAGAGAGACTGGGGGGAGAGAGAGAGACCGGGGGGGGTAGAGAGAGTGAGACTGAGGGGTGAGAGAGAGAGAGATGGGGAGAGAGAGAGATAGACTTGGGGAGAGAGAGAGAGAGAGACTTGGGGGGAGAGGGAGAGAGTGGAGGGAGAGGGAGAGAGTGGGGGAGGGAGAGAGTGGGGGAGAGAGAGAGAGACTGGGGGGAGAGGGAGAGAGTGGGAGAGAGAGAGGGAGAGAATGGGGGAGAGAGAGGGAGAGAGTGGGGGAGAGAGAGGGAGAGAGTGGGGGGGAGAGAGGGAGAGAGTGGGGGAGAGGGAGAGAGTGGGGGAAAGGGAGAGAGTGGAGGAGAGTGAGAGAGTGGGGGAGAGAGAGGGAGAGAGTGGGGGAGAGGGAGAGAGTGGGGGAGAGGGAGCATGTGGGTGAGAGGGAGAGAGTGGGGGAGAGAGAGGGAGAGAGTGGGAGAGAGAGAGAGAGAGACTGGGGGAGAGAGAGACTGGGGGAGAGAGAGACTGGGGAGAGAGAAACTGGGGGAGAGAGAGACTGGGGGAGAGAGAGACTCGGGGAGAGAGACGGGGAGAGAGAGACTGGGGGAGAGAGAGACTGGGGCAGAGAGAGACTGGGGGAGAGAGAGAGACTGGGAGAGAGAGAGACTGGGGAAAGAGACTGGGGAGAGAGAGGAGAGAGACTGGGGAGAGAGGAGAGAGACTGGTGAGAGAGAGAGAGACTGGGGGAGAGAGACAGAGAGAGACTGGGGGGGAGAGAGAGAGAGAGACTGGGGACAGAGACAGAGAGAGACTTGGGGAGAGAGAGAGAGAGAGAATGGGGGAGAGAGACAGAGAGAGACTGGGGGAGAGAGACAGAGAGAGACTGGGGGAGAGAGACAGAGAGAGAGACTAGGAAGAGAGACAGAGAGAGAGACTGGGGAGAGAGACAGAGAGATACTGGGGGAGAGAGACAGAGAGAGACTGGGGGAGAGTGACAGAGAGAGACTGGGCAAGAGAGACTGGGCGAGAGAGACTGGGGAGAGAGACTGGGGGAGAGAGACTAGGGGAGAGAGACTGGGGGAGAGAGACGGGGGAGAGAGACGGGGGAGAGAGAGACTGGGGGAGAGAGACTGGGGGAGAGAGACGGGGGAGAGAGACGGGGGAGAGAGACGGGGAGAGAGATGGGGGAGAGAGACGGGGGAGAGAGACGGGGGAGAGAGGCGGAGCTGAGAGACGGGGAGAGAGACGGGGAGAGCGACGGGGGAGAGCGACGGGGGGAGAGAGATGGGGGAGAGAGATGGGGAGAGAGACGGGGGTGGGAGATGGGGAGAGAGGCGGTGGAGAGAGACGGGGGAGAGAGACGGGGGAGAGAGATGGGGGAGAGAGATGGGGGGAGAGAGAGAGACTGGGGAGAGAGTGAGATGGGGAGAGAGAGAGACTGGGGGAGAGAGAGAGACTGGGGGAGAGAGAGAGACTGGGGAGAGAGAGAGACTGGGGGAGAGAGATAGACTGGGGGGAGAGAGATAGACTGGGGGAGAGAGAGTGACTGGGGAGAGAGAGAGATTGGGGGAGAGAGAGAGATTGGGGGAGAGAGAGACGGGGAAGGAGAGAGAGATGGGGGAAGGGAGAGATGGACGGGGAAGGGAGAGAGAGACTGGGGAGAGAGAGAGATAGAGAGACTGGGAGACAGAGAGAGAGAGATAGAGAGACAGGGAGTGAGCGAGAGACTGGAGGAGGGAGATACTGGAGGAGAGAGAGAGACAGAGAGAGAGAGAGACTGGGAGAAAGAGACTGGAGGAGGGAGAGTCTGGAGGAGAGAGAGATACTTGGAGACTGGGGGAGAGAGGGAGACTGGGAGATAGAGAGAGAGAGAGAGAGACACTGAGGGGGAGAGAGAGAGACTGGGAGAGAGCGAGAAATTGGGGGAGAGAGAGAGAGAGAAAGAATGGGGGAAGTGATAGAGAGATATAGAGAGAAATATGTAACAACATGTCACAACCTGAGGACTGTTCAAAATTAATACTGAATGTACCCAATGATGTACAACGACTGTTTAAATTAATATTGTTTAAAGTAATATTGTATGTACCCAACGAAGGTCAAAATTGTTTGACACCTACAGAATGTTGGAAAACTGTACTTTTTGTTATGTAAGCTTTGGCAACATGGTTCCCTGTAAACTTTCATGCCAATAAAGCATTTGAATTGAATTGAATTGAAAAATTGAATTGAATTGAATTGAATTGTTAGAGATAAAGAGATGGGAGAGAGAGAGAGAGAGATAAAGAGACTGGGAGACAGAGAGAGAGATAAAGTGACAGGGAGAGAGAGAGAGAGAGAAAGAGACGGGGAGAGAGAGAGAGAGAGATAAAGAGATGGGGAGAGAGAGAGAGAGATAAAGAGACGGGGATAGACAGAGAGAGATAAAGTGACAGGGAGAGAGAGAGAGAGAGAAAGAGATGGGGAGAGAGAGAGAGAGAGATAAAGAGATGGGGGAGAGAGAGAGAGAGATAAAGAGACGGGGATAGAGAGAGAGAGATAAAGAGACAGGGAGAGAGAGAGATAGATAAAGAGACGGGAGGAGAGAGAGAGAGATTGGGGGAGAGGGCTAGAAATTCGGTATCGCCCCGTTTGGAGAGGGAAGGAGAGAGAGACAGAGAGAGAGAGGGAAGGAGAAAGCGAGAGAGGGAAGGAGAGAGAGAGAGAGGGAAGGAAAGAAAGAGAGAGGGAAGGAGAGAGAGAGGGAAGGGGAGAGAGAGAGAGGGAAGGAGAGAGAGAGAGAGAGGGAAGGAGAGAGAGAGGGAAGGAGAGAGCGGGAAGGAGAGGGAGAGAGGGAAGGAGAGAGAGAGAGGGAAGGAGAGAGAGAGAGGGAAGGGGTGAGAGAATGAGAGAGAGAAGGAAGGGGAGAGAGAGAGAGAGAGGGAAGAAGAGAGAAACAGAGAGAGAGCGAAACAGAGAGAGAGAGGGAAGGAGAGAGAAACAGAGAGAGAGGTAAGGATGGGGATGGGGAGGGAAGGAGGGGGAAGGAGGGGGGAAGGAGAGGGGGAAGGAGGGGGGAAGGAGGGGGGAAGGAGGAGGGGAAGGAGGGGGGGAAGGAGGGGGAAGGAGGGGGAAGGAGTGGGGTGAAAGGGGGGGTGAAAGGGGGGGCGAAAGGCGGGGTGAAAGGGGGGGTGAAAGTGGGGGTGAAAGGGTGTGTGAAAGGGGCAGGGATGAAAGAGGTGGTGGTGAAATGGGTGGGTGAAAACGGGGGAAGGGGGGGCCTGCTCTGTTTATTTCCACCTTCTTTTTTCGCCCCCTTCCCTCCTCCCTCTTCCCCACTCCCCCTCCTCCTCATCATCCCC
>NC_140997.1:106498150-106572882 GCF_052327205.1 Somniosus microcephalus
AAATGCATTTCCTCCTAAAATGCGAAAAATTCAACACATCAAGAAACATATTATTCAACAAGCTAAGCCAAACAACCCCAGATTTCAAGGAATTGGATGATCTGTCAAAATTGAGATTAGTCCTAGGAGAAGGAGACAGACCATACCTTGGGGCTAAATATGTAACAACATGTCACAAACCTGAGGACTGTTTAAAAGTAAGACTGTTTAAAATTAATATTGAACGTAACAAATGAAGTAGAAAGACTGTTTAAAATTAATATTGTTTAAAAGTAATATTGTATATACCCAACAAATGTCCAAATCGATTGACACCTACAGAATGTTGGAAAACTGTACCTTTTTGCTATGTAAGCTTTGGCAATATGGTTCTCTGTAAACTTTCATGCCAATAAAGCATTTGAACTGAACTGAACTGAACTGAGAGAGAGAGAGAGAGATGGGGGAATGGAGAGGGAGACTGGGAGAGAGAGAGAGAGAGGGACTGGGAGACAGAGAGAGAGAGATAGAGAGATGGGGAGTTAGAGAGAGATTGGGGGAGAGAGAGAGAGACTGGAGGAGGGAGAGACTGGAGGAGAGAGAGAGATGGAGGAGAGAGAGACTGGGAGAGAGAGAGAGACTGGAGCTAGAGAAAGAGAGAGAGAGACTGAGGGGGGAGAGAGAGACGGGGAGAGAGAGAAACTGGGGAGAGAGAGAGAGAGAGAGACTGGGGGTAGAGATAGAGAGACTGGGAGACAGAGAGAGAGATAAAAAGACGGGGAGAGAGAGAAAGATTGGGGGCGAGAGAGGCAGAGGGAGAGGGCTAGAAATTCGGTATCGCCCCGTTTGGAGGGAGAAGGAAAGAGAGACAGAGAGAGAGAGGGAAGGGAGAGAAAGACAGACAGACAGAGAGGGAAGGAGAGAGAGAGACTGGGGGGAGAGAGAGAGAGACGGGGAGAGAGAAAGAGTAGAGCGACTGGGGGGAGAGAGGGAGAGAGAGAGAGATGGGCAGATAGAGAGAGAGAGAGAGACTGGGGAGATAGAGATAGAGACTGAGGGGGTAGAGAGAGAGCGACTGAGGGGGAGAGAGAGAGACTGGGGTAGAGAGAGAGAGACAGGGGGGAGAGAGAGAGAGAGTAGCGAGGCCAGGTGGTAGAGAGAGAGAGACTGGGGGGGAGAGAGAGCGGCTGAGGGGGGAGAGAGAGAGACAGAGACGGAGAGAGAGAGAGAGGGAGAGACTGGGGGAGAGAGAGAGAGAGACTGGGGAGAGAGAGAGAGAGAGACTGAGGGGGCGAGAGAGAGCGACTGAGGGGGAGAGAGAGAGCGACTGAGGGAGAGAGAGAATCGGGGGAGAGAGAGAGAATAGAGAGGCTGGGGGGAGAGAGAGGAGAGAGACAGGGGAGTGAGAGAGAGAATGGGGAGATAGAGATGAGAGCGACTGAGGGGGAGAGAGAGAGAGAGAGACGGGGAGAGAGAGAGCGGGAGAGACTGGGTGAGAGAGAGAGACTGGGGAGATAGAGAGAGACTGAGGGGGAGAGAGAGAGCGACTGTGGGGGAGAGAGAGAGACTGGGGGAGAGAGAGCGGGGGAGAGAGAGAGAGAGTAGAGAGACTGGGGGGAGAGAGAGGAGAGAGACTGGGGAGAGAGAGAGAGAAAGGTGAGATAGAGAGAGAGAGAGAGAGAGAGACTGAGGGTAGAGAGAGAGAGACTGGGGAGAGAGAACGGGAAGGGAGAGAGAGACTGCAGAGAGAGAGAGAGACTGGGGAGATAGAGAGAGAGAGAGAGAGAGAACGAGAGAGAGACTGGGGGGAGAGAGAGAGAGACTGAGGGGAGAGAGAGAGAGATGGGGAGAGAGAGAGAGTGACTTGGGGGGAGAGGGAGAGAGTGGAGTGTTGTATCCGTGTGTTAATGGAGACACGGAATGCAGGAGTTGGTTCAACAGGTGTTTATTGAACAAAGTCTGGAGGTTAACTAAAAGATACAAGACACTATACAGGCTTATATAGCCCGAGTGGCCACTCCCGGCATTACAGTACACAGGGGCTCTTAAAGGCACATCCACCACAATTCCTCCCCTTCTAGACAACCAGTACATAACTTTTTTAAGGAATCATTAATTAACATGTTTACAAGAAAAATAATCTACACATTTGCTGCAGTTAATCAATTATACGTTAGTCTCTCTGGAGGCTTCCTGACTCGGTCCGGATAACGCCTCAGTGGTGCAGTAGTTTTCGGTGGTGTAGTAGGTTCTTTTGGCAAGGTCGATTCAGCTTGAATGCCAATGTCGGGTTCATCTGGTTCCAGTATCACCGGATCGGAGGTAGATATTATGGGTATCTCTGCTTCATCATTAGGCGTATAGAGTTGTGGTGTAGGTTGTCCCTTTTCGGATGACTCTATGATCTGGTCAGCATGGTATGCAAACAAGAAGTTATCTACCTTATGCTGTATTTTTATGTCTTCATTACCCATGGCCTTTATGGCCTTCTTGAAGGTCTGGACAAACCTTTCAGCCAATCCATTGGTGGCGGGATTGTATGGGGCGGACGTGTAGTGCTTAACCCCATTGTTTTTTAAGAACTTCCTGAATTCTTTGGACACAAATTGCGGTCCATTATCAGAACAGATCTGTTCAGGAAGCCCATTCCTGGCATATGGCATATATGGTCCTTAATACTGTGATGGTTTTTTCCGTGGTGGTGGAGGACATCTTTATTACCTCCAGCCACTTGGAGTGTGCATCAACCGCGATTAAGAACATTGTGTCCATAAATGGACCAGCAAAGTCGATGTGTACCCTTTGCCATGGAGATGAGGGCCACTCCCATGGATGTAGAGGGGCTTGTGGTGAGGCGTTTTGGACCTTCTGGCATCCTAGACAGCCCTTGGTCATTTCTTCGATGTCTCCATCGATACCTGGCCACCACACAAATGCTCTGGCTAGGTTCTTCATTTTCACTCCACCCAGATGCCCCTCGTGAAGCTCCTTTAGCACTTTATCCTGTAGTTTGGGTGGAATCACCACTCTGGATCCACACATCAAGGTTCCTCGGCACACTGACAGCTGTTCTCTTCTTTGCGAGAATGCTGGCAACAGTGGTTCACCATGTGCTGGCCATCCCTTCACCGTTAAATCGCAGACTTGTGAGAGAGTCGGGTCATTTCTCGTTTCCTTTTCAATAGTAGAATTTGTTACTGGTAGACATTCCACTATGGTTGAGTGGAACATTTCCACTGGGTCCACTGTAGGTGCCTCTTCTACCGTTGGCAATGGTAGATGCGATAAACCGTCAGCACTTCTATGCTGTTTTGATCCTTTGTATTCTATGTCATATTGGTGTGCCCCTAGGAAAAGGGACCACCTCTGTAGCCTTTGCGCTGTCATAATGGGAACACCCTTTTTAGGGTTGAATATGGAGACGAGGGGTTGATGGTCAGTCAACAAGGTAAATTTTTGTCCGTGTAGGTAATGGTTGAATTTTTTCACTCCCCATATCAGGCTGAGTGCTTCCCTGTCGATCTGGGCATAGTTACGCTCAGCTGAGTTCAATGAGCGTGATGCAAAAGCTATCGGCCGCTCTGAGCCATCAGGGAATCTATGCGATAATACCGCTCCTACACCGTAAGGGGATGCATCGCACGCCAGTCTGATTGGCAGTGATGGGTTGTAATGAGCCAAATCTCCTTGGACGTGATCAAGCCTTTGCATTTATGGAAGGCACATTTACAGTCTTCACTCCATTTCCAAATTACTCCCATTTGTAGCAGTTCGTTAAGAGGGTGCAGAAAAGTTGACAAGTTCGGTAAAAATTTATGATAGTAATTTATCAATCCCAGGAACGACCTTAATTGTGAGACATTTTCAGGTGCTGGGGCTTTTATGACCGCTTCAATTTTTTCAGGTGACTTATGCAACCCTTCTTCGTTAATTATGTGGCCACAATATGATATTTGTTTCTGGAAAAATTCGCACTTGGGGCGATTTGCTCGTAGGCCCTGTTCTCTCAGCTTAGTGAGCACCTGCTCCAAATTGGCAAGGTGCTCGTTGTCATTTTCTCCTGTTACAAGGATGTCATCTAGGTAGCATTGAGTCCCGGAATCCCTTGCAGGACTTGCTCCATGGCTCTTTGCCAGATAGCTGAAGCTGATGCTACTCCGAAAATCAGTCGATTGTACTGGTACAGGCCTTTGTGTGTGTTTATCGTGAGATACTTTTTAGAGGCCTCCTCAACCTCCATCTGTAGATATGCCTGTGCCAAGTCAATTTTGGTGAAACGTTTCCCTCCGGATAGTGAGGCAAAAATATCTTCTATCCTCGGAAGAGGATACTGTACCATGTGAAGGACCGGGTTCACAGTCACCTTGAAGTCCCCACAGATGCGAATTTTTCTGTTCTTCAGATTTATCATTATTCAACGTTTTCTTCATGACCGGGATGATGGGTGTTGCCCACTCGCTCCAATCTATCTTGGATAACATGCCTGCCTTTTCCAAATTCTCCAGCTCTGCCTCGACTGCTGGACGAATTGCGTATGGCACCGGCCTTGCCTTAAAAAACTTGGGAATTGCCGTATCTTGCACTTTTATTGAGGCGTTGACGCCTTTCAAGGTTCCTAGTTCCTGTTGAAAAACTTCTTTGGCGTTGGCCAAGATGTCTTTTAATCGTTCAGGTATGACGCCATCATCATTTTTTTTCTTACTGGTCACCGTCAGTGCCTGACTGGGGTGCCCATCTAAACGCATCTCCGTGATCCATTCACGTCCCAACAGCGGTGGACCACCATCTTGCAGAATGTATAAATACAACTTCTGTATTTCCTTGCCATTGTATTCAACAGGCACCCTTATTTTCCCTCTGGGGTATACTTTCTGCCCCGTATATGTTTTCAAGATAATGGATGTGTCTTTCAAAGGTATACGCGGAAATAGCCGCTCGTAATCCCATCGACTTATGATGGTCAGAGCTGATCCTGTATCTAGCTCCATTTTAACTGGGGACCCCGCTATCGTGAGGGTAACCCAAATGGTCTGGTAATCTTCTTTGGCAATTACATTATGTAATTTGAGACAGCTTAGTCTCTTGTTTCCGGAGTCGCTATCGCTCTTCTGGTCTTCGGAGCTACTGTCCGTCATCATTTGTACCTTTCTGTACTTTTCCTTATTGATTTTTTTTCTGTCAGTGGATTTTTTGTTTCCAGATCGGCATACACGTGCAATGTGTCCCATCTTTCTGCATTGCCTGCATGCTTTGTCCTTGAACCAGCAGTCCCTCTGGTAATGGTGGCATAGTGGTTAGCACTGTTGCCTCACAGCGCCAGGGACCCGGGTTCGAATCCGGCCTCGGGTGACTGTCTGTGTGGAGTTTGCACATTCTCCCCGTGTTTGCGTGGGTTTCCTCCGGGTGCTCCGGTTTCCTCCCACAGTCCAAAGATGTGCAGGTTAGGTTGATTGGCTATGATAAATTGACCCTTAGTGTTAGGGGGATTAAATACGTGGGGTTACGGGGATAGGGTGGGATATGTGTTGGTGTAGGGGTTACGGGGAATCGGGTGGGATATGTGTCGGTGCAGGCTCGATGGGCCGAAATGGCCTCTATCTGCACTGTGGGGTTTCTGTGATTCTGTGTGAATGGGTGGATCTGCCGCAGCGATAACATCTCTCAAAACCCTGTGTCATTTCATGGGTGCCGAAGTCCTGTGGCTTTTGCTGTATCTCTGCAGCTCCTCTTGCTGCTGCTTCGTATGATACAACTACACTGAAAGCCTTGTCCAGTGTTAAATCTTTCTCAGAAAGTAGCCTTTTCTGTGTTCCTTCACTTAGGAGACCGCAGACGAATTTGTCTCGAAGAGAATCTGCCAGTCCTGCCCCGAATTGGCAGTGCTTTGACAGCTTCCTTAATTCAGTGAGGTAATCAGCATTACTTTCATTCTTGTGCTGATTCCTCCTGAAGAATTTGAATCGTTCCACTATCAGCAGCGGTGTTGGTTTTAAGTGCTCCTGTAGGGCATCAACAATCTCCTTAAAATTCTTGTCCATCGGTTTGGCTGGCATGATTAAGTTTCGTAACAGCCCGTATGCCCTTGCGCCCATTAGATTTAGAAGTACCGATGTCTTTTTATCATCCTTTATTTCCTTCGCTGTGCAATATACCTCCACTCTTTCCACATATGTGGTCCAATCCTCTGCATCACTATCGAAAGCAGTAATATTGCCAGTCTTAGGCATCTTGAAAAAAAAATGGCGCCTCCCGCGCTTTCCTTTCTTCCTGCTGAGAAAAAATGGCGCCTCCCGCGCTTTCCCACCACTGTCGCTGCTGGCAACGCTGTTCTCCGTGGTTTTTATTTATACAGATATTTTTAATAGTTGGAGACTCGTTCCCATCAGACTCTCTGGGACTTTTCCCTCCCTCTACTTGGTCCGAACGCCGACCTTCTTTGCAGCGCTGGCCGTCTCCCGAGTGCTCCACCCTCCGTCTCTGTTTGCCTCCGCCTTCGCTGCTCAGCCCTGCTGCAGAGCCAGCTGATCGAGCCCCAGCCCGCCACCCAGGAACGATTATTGCAGTACTTGCCACCAGCCCGGCAAGCTGGTGAAACCACAGTTTTTTCCTTTTTTTTTTCTTCGACTTTCGTCTGAGGAATCGACCTCCTTCAGGTGCTGCCGAATTGCAGGTAAGTCCATTTCCAATTCGTCACCACTGTTGTATCCATGTGTTAATGGAGACACGGAATGCAGGAGTTGGTTTAACAGGTGTTTACTGAACAAAGTCTGGAGGTAAACTAAAAGATACAAGACACTATACAGGCTTATATAGCCCGAGTGGCCACTACCAGCATTACAGTACACAGGGGCTCTTAAAGGCACATACACCACATGGAGGGAGAGGGAGAGAGTGGGGGAGAGAGAGAGAGAGACTGGGGGAGAGGGAGAGAGTGGGGGAGAGAGAGAGACTCAGGGGAGAGAAAACTGGAGGGGAGAGAGAGAGAGACTGGGGGAGAGAGAGAGAGAGACGGGGGAAGGGAGAGAGAGACTGGGGAGAGAGAGAGATAGAGAGACTCGGAGACAGAGAGAGAGAGATAGAGAGATGGGGAGCGAGAGGGAGATTGGGGGGAGAGAGAGACTGGAGGAGGGAGAGACTGGCGGGGAGAGAGAGACGGAGAGAGAGAGACTGGGAGAGAGAGACTGGAGGAGGGAGAGTCTGGAGGAGAGAGAGAGAGACTGGGAGACTGGGGGAGAGAGAGAGACTGGGAGATAGAGAGAGAGAGAGAGAGAGACTGAGGGGGGGAGAGAGAGAGAGACGGGGAGAGAGAGAGAAACTGGCGAGAGAGAGAGAGACTGGGGAAGAGATAGAGAGACTGGGAGAGAGAGAGGGAGAGACTGGGCGACAGAGAGAGATAAAGAGATGGGGAGAGAGAGAGAGATGGGGGGAGAGAGAGGGAGAGGGCTAGAAATTCGGTATCGCCCCGTTTGGAGAGGGAAGGAGAGAGAGACAGAGAGAGAGGGATGGAGAGAGAGAGAGAGAGGGAAGTAGAGAGAGAGACAGAGAGGGTTGGAGAGAGAGAGAGGGAAGGAGAGAGAGAGAGAGAGATGGAAGGAGAGAGAGAAAGAGAGGGAAGGAGAGAGATACAGAGAGAGAGAGGGAAGGAGAGAGAAACAGAGAGAGAGAGAGGGAAGGAGAGAGAGAGAGAGTGAAGGAGAGAGAGAGAGAGAGGGAAGAAGAGAGAGACAGAGAGGGAAGGAGAGAGAGACAGAGAGGGAAGGAGAGAGGGAGTCAGAGAGGGAAGGAGAGAGAGACAGAGAGGGAAGGAGAGAGAGAGAGGGAAGGAGAAACAGATAAAGAGAGGGAAGGAGAGACAGAGAGAGAGAGGGAAGGAGAGAGAGAGAGAGGGAAGGAGAGAGAGAGAGGGAAGGAGAGACAGAGAGAGAGAGGGAAGGAGAGACAGAGAGAGGGAGGGAAGGAGAGCGAGAGAGAGGGAAGGAGAGAGAGACAGAGAGAGGGAAGGAGAGAGAGAGACAGAGAGGGAAGGAGAGAGAGAGACAGAGAGGGAAGGCGAGAGAGAGAGGGAAGGAGAGAGAGAGAGCGAGGGAAGGGGTGAGAGAGAGTGAGGGAAGGAGTGAGAGCGAGAGAGGGAAGGATTGAGAGAGAGAGGAGAGAGTGAGGGAAGGAGATAGGGAAGAGGAAAAGGCCCGGCCCGAGTCACCCCAGCTGAGTAGGCTGGGCACAGTGAAAGCATTGATTTCTTTATGACAGCACAAAAACTGCTCTGACATCATAGCAGCTCTTCGACATCATAGTCCCTCAATGCTAATTCCCCTGTAGGATTGGTCAACCGCTAATTGGCGGAATTTTGAACGTTTTTTGGATACTGTCGGCACAATTTTTGTCGCACCGAAAAGTAAATATGCTTATGACCGTTCCGGAATCGTAAGCTTTCTTTTGATGTAACACATGTGTAAGTATGCTCTATAACTTTTGTGTGTTTAGAAGACAGAATAGCAATTATATATATATAGACTAGCTGGGGGGGCCTGGCATTGCCAGGGCAGTTTAGAGGGCCGCGCGGTTAATGGCCGGCCGCTGCCGCTCCCCCGCTCTGTGTCTCGGGCCGCGCGGTTGACGGCCGCCCGCTGCCGCACCCCCGCTCTGTTTCTCAGGCTGAGTGGTTGTGAGGTCCGGTCCCAGTGACCCCAACTCACCTCCCGCTCCGGCGGGCCGACGCAGCTGCCGCGCTCACTGTCGAGGAAAAGCAGGGGAAAAATGGCAGCGAGGTTTCGGGAGGCTGCAGGATTAGGTCCCGCCCGTGATGCACCGATTGGTCAACCATCAGGTGACTGAACTGTAGGATTGGTCAACCATCATGTCACTCAACGCTAATGAGCGGCAGGATTGGTCAACCGCTAATGAGCAGATTTTGAAATTTTTTTGTATACTGTCCGAACACTTTATGTCTGAAAAAAGTAAATACACCTATGACACTCCCCTGATCATCAGCTTTCTTTTGATATAACATATGTGTAGTTAGGCTCTGTAACTTTTGAGTGTAAAGCGGACATACACACAGACAGACAGAGAGGCAGACGGACGGATCCTTTTATATATAGACTAGCTGGGGCGGCACGGCGTTGCCAAGGCTTTTTTGTAAAACGGCAGTTTACAGGGCCGCGTGGTTTACGGCCGGCCGCTGCCGCTCCCCCGCTCTGTGTCTCGGGCCAAGCGGTTGTGAGGCCCGGCCCGAGTGACCCCAACTCGGAGGGGGAGAGAGAGAGCCTTGGGGAGAGAGAGAGAGACGGGGGAGAGAGAGAGAGAGAGAGTAGAGAGACTGGGGGAGAGAGAGGAGAGAGATTGGAGAGAGAGAGAGAGAATGGGGAGATAGAGAGAGAGAGAGAGAGACTGAGGCGGAGAGAGAGAGACTGGGGAGAGAGACGGGGGCAGAGAGAGAGAGACTGGGGAGAGAGAGAAAGAGAGAGAGCGAGAGAGAGATTGGGGGGAGAGAGAGAGAGACTGGAGGTGAGAGAGACTGGAGGAGAGAGAGAGACGGAGAGAGAGAGAGACTGGGAGAGAGAGACTGGAGGAGGGAGAGTCTGGAGGAGAGAGAGAGAGACTGGGAGACTGGGGGAGAGAGAGAGAGTCTGGGAGATAGATAGATAGATAGATAGAGAGAGAGAGAGAGAGAGAGACTGAGGGGGGAGAGAGAGGGATGGGGAGAGAGAGAGCAACTGGGGGAGAGAGTGAGAGAGAAAGACTGGGGGAAGAGATAGAGAGACTGGGAGAGAGAGAGAGAGAGACTGGTAGACAGAGAGAGAGATAAAGAGGCGGGGAGAGAGAGAGAGATTGGGGGGAGAGAGAGGGAGAGGGCTAGAAATTCGGTATCGCCCCGTTTGGAGAGGGCAGGAGAGAGTGACAGAGAGAGAGAGAGAAGGAGAGAGAGACAGAGAGAGGGAAGTAGAGACAGACAGAGAGAGAGAGGGTGGAGAGAGAGACAGAGAGAGAGAGGGAAGGAGAGAGAGACAGAGAGAGAGGGAAGGAGTGAGAGACAGAGAGAGAGGGAAGGAGAGAGAGAGATAGACAGAGACAGAGAGGGAAGGAGGGAGGGAGACTGGTGGAGAGTGAGAGAGACGGGGAGAGAGAGAGAGATTGGGGGTGTGAGAGGGAGAGGGCTAGAAATTCGGTATCGCCCCATTTGGAGAGGGAAGGAGAGAGAGACAGAGAGAGAGAGAGGGAAGGAGAGAGAGAGAGAGAGAGAGGGAAGGAGAGAGAGAGAGAGGGGGGAAGGAGAGAGAGACAGAGAGAGGGAAGGAGAGACAGACAGAGAGAGAGAGAGAGAGAGGGAAGGAGAGAGAGACAGAGAGAGAGAGAGGGAAGGAGAGAGAGACAGAGAGGGAAGGAGAGAGAGACAGAGAGAGAGGGAAGGAGAGAGAGAGACAGACAGAGACAGAGAGGGAAGGAGAGAGAGAGTCTGGGTGGAGAGAGAGAGAGACAGGGAGAGAGAAAGTGTTGAGAGACTGGGGGGAGTGAGGGAGAGACAGAGAGATGGGGAGATAGAGAGAGAGAGAGAGAGACTGGGGAGATAGTGAGAGAGACTGGGGTAGAGAGAGAGAGAGACAGGGGAGAGAAAGAGAGTCGAGAGACTGGGGGGAGAGAAAGGAGAGAGACTGGGAAGAGAGAGACTGCTGGAGAGAGAGAGAGAGACCAGGGGGGAGACAGGGAAAGAGACTGGGGGAGAGAGGGAGTGACTGAGGGGGGAGAGAGAGAGAGAGAGAGAGAGAGAGAGAGAGAGACGGGGAGGGAGAGAGAGAGAGAGGGAGAGACTGGGGGAGAGAGAGAGACTGGGGAGATAGAGAGACTGAGGGGGAGAGAGAGAGCGACTGAGGGGGAGAGAGCAAGACTGGTGGAGAGAGAGAGAGCCCTCCAGGCCCAAGAGCTGAACCCAGAAAGGAGTCCTCTGAGTCAGTTGTTACTGAAACTAAGTACTCCTACCCAGCCGGACCCTGACCAGTCCCAGACCAACACTGCTCTCCAAACACCAATCCGAGTGAACCAAATCATTAAACAATGCAAAGAAACCTACCTGGAACATTGGAACAAAATAACCAAAAGCCAAAGCAGATTAGAATGCTACCGGGCCCTAAAAAGAGAGTATAAACTGGCAGACTATCTCTCGACCATCAGAGACACAAAACAGAGACAGACCCTCACCAGATACAGACTAAGCGACCACCAGCAGGCAAATGAAAAAGGAAGATACAAGAAATCCTGGCAACCTAAAGAAAATAGAATATGTGATCACTGTCTGGCCGGCGAGGTTGAGACAGAGGTGCACTTCCTCCTAAAATGCGAAAAATCCAACAAAACAAGAAACATATATTTTGACCAGCTGAGCCTTACAACCCCAGATTTCAAAGAATTGGATGACCTGTCAAAATTAAGAATAGTACTGGGGGAAGGAGACAGACCATATCTTGGTGCACAATATGTAACAACATGTCACAACCTGAGGAACAGTGAGTGACTAACGAGCACACCCATAGCATATATACTCTAAAAATGTTTAAACCAATACCGAATGTACCCAACGACTGTTTAATTTAATACTGAATGTACCCAACGAGGGTCAACGACTGTTTAAATTAATACTGTCTGTACCCAACGAAGGTCAAAATTGTTTGACACCTACAGAATGTTGGAAACCTGTACTTTTTGTTATCTTAGCTTTGGCAATATGGTTCCCTGTAAACTTTCATGCCAATAAAGCATTTGAATTTGAATTTGAATTTGAGTAGAGAGACTGGGGGGAGAGAGAGGAGAGAGTCTGGGTAGAGAGAGAGAGAATGGGGAGATAGATAGAGAGAGATTGAGAGAGACTGAGGGGCAGAGCGAGAGAGAGACTGGGGGAGAGAGACTGGGGGAGAGAGAGAGAGAGAGACTGGGGGAGAGAGAGAGAGAGATGGGGGAAGGGAGAGAGAGACTGGGGAGAGAGAGAGAGACTGGGGAGATAGAGAGAGAGAGAGCGAGAGAGAGACTGGGGGGAGAGAGAGAGACCGGGGGAGTGGGGGGGAGAGAGAGAGAGACTGAGGGGAGAGAGAGAGAGAGCTGGGGAGAGAGAGAGAGAGAGAGAGACTTGGGGGGAGAGGGAGAGAGTGGAGGGAGAGGGAGAGAGTGGGGGAGAGAGAGAGAGAGACTGGGGGGAGGAGGAGAGTGGGGGAGAGAGAGAGAGAAACTGGGGGGAGAGAGAGACTGGGTGAGCGAGAGACTGGAGGGGAGAGAGAGAGAGAAACTGGGGGGAGAGAGAGACTGGGGAGAGAGAGACTGGAGGGGAGACAGAAAGAGACTGGGGGAGAGAGAGAGACTGGGGGAGAGAGAGAGACTGGGGGGCGAGAGAGAGAGATGGGGGAGAGAGAGAGACTGGGAGAGAGAGAGAGAAACTGGGGGGAGAGAGAGACTGGGGAGAGAGAGACTGGAGGGGAGACAGAAAGAGACTGGGGGAGAGAGAGAGACTGGGGGAGAGAGAGAGACTGGGGGGCGAGAGAGAGAGATGGGGGAGAGAGAGAGACTGGGAGAGAGAGAGAGAAACTGGGGGGAGAGAGAGAGAGACTGGGGGATGTGGGGGGGAGAGAGAGAGAGACAGAGGGGAGAGAGAGCAAGAGATGGGGAGAGAGAGAGAGAGAGAGAGCGGCGGCCGCAACACAGAGCCCGAACGGCAGCCGGAACAGAGAGCCGGTGCGGCGGCCGCAACACAGAGCCCAAACGGTGGCCAGAACACAGAGCCAGAGCGGCGGCCGGAACACGGAGCCGGAGCAGCGGCTGCAACACAGAGCCCGAGTGGTGGCCGGATCACAGAGCCCGAGTGGCGGCCGCAAAACATAGCCCGAACGGTGGCCAGAACACGGAGCCAGAAGCCTGGGAAAGGCCCGAGGAGCCAGGCCGAGACAGAGGCCCAGAGACCCCTGAGGAGGAGGGGAGCAGCCCAGAGGCACCGGCTCCCAGAAGCAGACCAAGACAGTGGGTACAGGGCCCGGGGAGGGAGCCTGAAGCCAGGGGAAGGCCCGAGGAGCCAGGCCGAGACAGAGGCCCAGAGACCTCTGAGGGGGAGGGGAACAGCCCGGAGGCACCGGGAAACAGCGGCTCACAGACGCAGACCAGGACAGTGAGTACGGGGCCTGGGAATGGTGAACCCGGGAGCCGAGGCC
Organism: Somniosus microcephalus; assembly: GCF_052327205.1. Taxonomy (NCBI): domain Eukaryota; kingdom Metazoa; phylum Chordata; class Chondrichthyes; order Squaliformes; family Somniosidae; genus Somniosus; species Somniosus microcephalus. Next base: position 106,511,317 of record NC_140997.1, read on the forward strand.
CAGGGACCACGGGGTCGGAGAGGGGGAGCAGCCCGGAGGCACCGTGAAACAACCTGGAGAGCGAGCGAATCCGGGGCCTGGGAAAGTCCGCGAGCCGGGAGAGGGAAACAACAAAACCGGGGCCCCAGAAAAGTTTACTCTAAGGTCAGCAATAATTTTTACTATCTCTACTAAGAATGAGCACTGAGAGCAACCCCTTCCAGCTTCCCCGCAACATCAAAAAAATGGGAAAAAAAATCGCTCAAGCAACAGCAGCTGAGAGCGAAGCCAGAAACTCTTTTTGCTGACTGGTACACCAATGGGAACATGAGTAATCTCATTTTTTACTCAGATCAGTCAGCGGCTTGGATCAAAGCAATAAACATACACTATCCCAGGGTTAAGCAGGAAAAAACCGCTAATGGGTCCAAACTGAAAATAAAGAAATCAGGGGACCCTGGTAGTGAAACCACGATGGTCAACATGTACAGAAACGGTACAATAATGGTGCAAGGCAACCTCAAAGACTTTGAAACGCCCTTCCAGAAACTGAGAGAAATAATTGAGAAAGGAAAGACCAGCCCCAGTGTAACTACCAGGGAAAAAGCAACACACACTCCCCCCACCACTTACAGCTCACCAGGAGTAAATCACCCTGGCCAGGAGGTGAGCAAGCCACACAGTTCTGACCAGGCACACACCCTGGTGCCCCACAACCTCATGGTATATTTGACAAGCCCCAGCAGAAATACCAGGGAGTAAGCCACACACTCTCCCCCTACAACCTCCAGCTCACCAAGAGAAAAGCAGCCTAGCCAGGAAGTGAGTGAGCCCTCCAGCTCCGACCAGGCACACACCCTGAGGTCCCACAGCCCGGTAAACCTAAAGGAGAAATTTAACCAGCTGGAGACACAGCTGGTTAAAGTTACAGAGGAGTTCCTTAAACTGATAACCGACCAAGAAAATAGCATTTCAGTAATAAAACAGGAACAAAAACAAGAGAGTGAGAGACACAGGAGAGAGCTGAACTTACTTGGGAAGCAGATGAAAGAGCTGCAGAAAGACAAAGAGAGCCACAGGGGAGAGATAGCAGCATTAGCCCAGCAGCCAGAGGCTAGAGATAAGATAATACAGAGCCCGACTGAGCAGCTGCACTCTCACACTGAACAACAGCAGCAAACCCACAATACAGGGGCAGCCACACATACCGACCAGCACACTGAAGCCCAGTCTGCCCCCATCACTTTGGAACCACAGCCGAGCCACTCACAAGAGGAACGCACACACCAGACACGACCACCACAGTCAAACACACAACCTGTGAGTCCAGGCAAAAACCACCAGCCAGTAAACATCAACAAGGTTGACATCGTAATACTCATAGACTCAAATGGGAAATTCCTCTGGGAGGAAAAGCTCTTCCCTAGACGCAAATTAGAAAAGCTCAACAACAGACAGAGCCCTAGAATGGCTGAAGAAAACCCGATTAGGCTCCCCCCAACACATAATAATACACATCGGCACAAATGGCCTAAGGGCCCAGCAGAAAAGGGGAGCAACATCGCTCGGATCAGTGATTGAGAAGGCAAGCGACACCTTCCCAAACACTAGAATCACTGTTTCCACACTATTGCCGAAAAGACACTTCAGCAACAAAACAATCCATGAGATAAATGCCAGCATAGCAAGAGACTGTGAATTAAAACATAACGTGCACCTGGCCCAACACCCCACCCTCGATGTGGAATGTCTTCACGACCATGTCCATATCCACAGGAAGAGAATGTCGGTCTTTGTGAAGGCCCTGAAGGACGTTGCTGTTAACCGGGTCCACACCCAGACTCCAAGAGGACCCCCCCCGACCACCAAAGACCAACGGGATACAGACCAGGACTACTACAGAGACCACCACCACACCAGAGAGGAACCCCATGCACAACAACAATGTCGGACCTGCACCACTCCTGCCCTACAGGGGAACAGGACCAACCCCTGCAAGGCAGAGGGAGAGGTGCTCAGGGTGTACGCAATACCACAGACAGAGACAATCCTCCATTAAGAGACATAATGCAGATGATCAGCAGCATCTACTCCCACCTTATGGATCAGGAAAAATAAGGACTAGTTGTTAGAAAGAGTTGTAACCAATTATCCTCAGCATTTATAGACAATTGAAATGTTCTTTTTTCCCCATTTAGACACGACAAACACATATCACTATTTATCATAGTTTAGCCCATCACAGTAAAAAAACAATTTTAGCATGAAATCCTTATATATCTCAACCTGGAATATCCAAGGTCTACACTATTCTATGCTTGGCATGAAGAGTGGGACCCCAGAGTTCCTAGATGAAATTAAAGACCTGGATATTATCTTTTTACAGGAAACCTGGCATAGAGGGGAAGGGCACACTGGCTGTCCCCATGAATACACAGAGCTGGTGGCCCCCTCCAATAAACTGCCAGGAGTAACCCAGGGCAGAGAATCTGGAGGCATACTGATTTGGCTTAAAGCAGAGCTTAGGAATTACATTAAATTTATAAAAAAGGGCGAAAACCACTTATGGCTCAAAATTAAGAGGGGCATCATCTCTAGCATGCAAGACGTTTTCATTAGCACACTCTATATCCCCCTGACAGAATCCCCGTACTTCAAAGAGGACACCTTCTCCAACATAGAGAGGGAGATTATCCAATTCCAGGCCCAGGGAAATGTGTTGATCTGTGGAGACCTCAACGCAAGAACTGGCGAAGAACCAGACTTCATCGATAATCAGGGGAATAATTACATATTTGGGAATAACCACTTTGATCTCCCTTTCCATGCACACAGGCATAACTGTAACAAACAGACAAATGCTAATGGAAAACAGCTCCTGCAGCTCTGTCGAAGCCTGGGTCTGTACATTGTCAATGGTAGGTACATGGGAGACTACCTAGGAAGATCCACCTATTGCTCACCTCTTGGCTTCAGCACCGTAGACTATGTGATTACGGATCTGGACCCATCCTCTTTCAGAGCATTCACAGTCAAACCACAAACAACACTGTCAGATCACAGTCAAATTACTGCATATCTTAAAAGAACAGAAACAACCAACACGGAAACACAACCCAGTAAGCTGTACAACATTAATAAATCCTACAGATGGGCCAAAAACTGCATGGAAAAATACCAGAAAGCAATTAGCAATCAATCAACTCAAGCTCTCTTGGAAACCTTTCTGGAAAATACATGCACACACAATAAAGAAGGCGTAAACGGGCAGTGAATAACCTAAATAATATTTTTGATAATTTGGCATCAATGTCAAACTTGAAAGTTCATAAGAATAAACCCAAAACAAAAAACTACAAAAAATGGTTTGACTCAGATTGCCAGAACATGAGGAAAAAACTCAGAAAAATATCGAAGCAAAAACACAGACAAACAGAAAACGAGGAATTACGCCTTACTTATTGTCAGGCACTAACACAATACAAAAACACACTCAGAACCAAGAAAGAGCAGTATATTAAGAATACACCCAGTTCCGTTGAGGAATCCATTGATTCCAATTGTTTCTGGGACAACTGGAATACATTACACAAAAAACAACACGATGAATTGGCCATTCAAAACGGAGACACATGGGAAAACGATTTTGAAAAATTATACCAGAAAAACACACTAAGCCCAGAGAAATATCAAATATGCAAAAAACTGGAAAAGCTCGAATTGGCCATAAAAGATAACCAAAACCCGCTAGACCCCATAATAACTGAAAAAGAGCTAGTTGAAAAACTCAAGGACCTGTGACCAGGAAAAGCTTGCGGTGCAGACAGCATCCTAAGCGAGGTGATTAAACACATGGATGATAAAATGAAATTGGCTATCCTAAAGCTCTTCAACTTGGTTCTGAGTGTCGGTTACTTCCCTGATATCTGGAACAAAGGATTCATAACGCCCATATACAAAAGTGGAGACAAAGCTGACACAAATAAGTATCGAGGCATCTGTGTAAACAGTAACCTGGGGAAGGTATTCTGCACTATCATAAACAAAAGACTTATAAACTTCCTTGAGGAGCACAATGTCTTGAGTAAAAGCCAAATTGGATTCCTACCAAACTATAGAACATCAGATCATATCTTGACCCTACAGACCCTAATTGACAAACATGTTCATCAAAACAAAAGCAACATTTTTGCCTGCTTTATAGATTTCCAGAAGGCTTTCGATTCCATCTGGCACGACGGTCTATTCTTGAAACTTATTGAAAGTGGTGTAGGGGGAAAAGCATATGATGTAATTAAATCAATGTATAAAAACAATAAATGTGCAGTTAAAATTAGAGACAAACAAACAAAATACTTCCGACAGGGGCGTGGTGTGACACAGGGCTCGCCCATCTCACCGACACTCTTTAATATTTACATAAATGAACTGGCAAATCTACTTGAACAATCTACAGCACCCGGCCTCACCCTATATGAATCCAAGGTTAAATTCCTCCTCTATGCAGATGACCTGGTTCTGCTGTCACCAACTAAGGAGGGTCACAGCAGAACCTGGATCTGCTAGAGTCGTTCTGTCAGATCTGGGCGCTGACAATAAACCCCCAAAAAACCAAAGTCCTTGTGTTCCAGCAAACATCCAGACATTAGGGACCAAAATAAATTTCACACTAGGAACAACTAAAATTGAACAAACCACTAACTACACATAATAACAACAGAAAATGCTGGAAAAACTCAGCAGGTCAGGCAACATCCGTGGAGAGAAATTTGAGTTGACGTTTCGGGTTTGACCCTTCTTCAAAAGTTTTGAAGAAGGGTCAAACCCGAAACGTCAACTCAAATTTCTCTCCACGGATGTTGCCTGACCTGCTGAGTTTTTCCAGCATTTTCTGTTGTTATTTCGGATTTCCAACATCTGCAGTATTTTGCTATCGTACTAACTACACATACTTGGGCTTAAAAATCAGCTCTATGGGAAATTTTCATCTGGCTGTGAATGAACTGAAAGAGAAAGCTAGAAGGGCTTTCTATGCCATCAAAAAATCAATCCAAATAAAAATCCCAATTAGCATTTGGCTCAAAATTTTTAAATCAGTAATTGAACCAATTGCACTCTATGGCAGTGATGTGTGGGGACCGCTAACACAACAAGAATTTGCAAAATGAGACAAACACACAATTGAGATCCTACATGCAGAATTCTGTAAAAGTAACCTCCGGACTCAAAGGAAAACCGTAAACAATGCATGCAGGGCAGAACTAGGCCAATATCCATTAATAATTACTATCCAAAAAAGAGCCACCAAATTTTGGAAACACCTAAAAATGAGCAACCACCACTGCTATCATTAGGAAGCCCTGAAATGCCAAGAGAGGACCATAAAGAAGAATACCCTCAGTCAACTAGTCCTGGGACTCAGTGAAGTAACTACTAACACTACTAACAATAACCAGCCCCAGGACAGTGACATCGCAGCACAGAGAATTCGACCCAACACAATTGTCACTATGCAAAAGGAAAAATATCTCTCATATTGGGCAGAAACAACAAAAACCCAAAACAAACTCAATTGCTACTGGCCCTAAACAGACAATACAACATGGCTGAACACCTGACCATGGTAAAGGATAGCAAACTGAGAAAAACCTTGACAATGTACAGACTTAGTGAACATAGCCTGGCCATCGAAAAAGGCAGACACAGATTGACCCAGCTGCCAAGAGAGGACAGGATATGCTCTCACTGCAGTCAGGTAGTGGCGGAGACAGAGATGCACTTCCTCACAGGTTGTGGAAAATATCAGGGCATCAGGGAGAATTTCTACCCAAAATTCACAAAAATATGCCCTGAATTCAGAAATTTGAATGACGACTAAAAACTCCCAATCCTACTCGGGGAACAGAGAAATTGTGTAACCTTAGCGGCACACTATGTTACAGCTTGCCATAAACAGGGGGACATCCAGTAAACCTAAGAAAAGAGTATATACAATTTATACGAATGTATATTTATACACTCAGGGATATATCTGTTTATACACTGTATGGATAGACCTGCATTTATGTGTTCAACCATAAATATTTTTCGATGCTTTGGCAACATAAGATGTACCTTGTCATGACAATAAAGCGATTTGAATTGAATTGAATTGAATTGAGAGAGAGAGAGAGACTTGGGGGGAGAGGGAGAGAGTGGAGGGAGAGGGAGAGAGTTCGGGAGAGAGAGAGAGAGAGACTGGGGGAAGAGGGAGAGTGGGGGAGAGAGAGAGAGAGACTGCGGGTAGAGAGAGACTGGGGGAGAGAGAGACTGGAGTGGAGAGAGAGAGAGACTGGTGGGAGAGAGAGACTAGGGGAGAGAGAGACTGGAGTAGAGAGAGATACTGGGGGGAGAGAGAGAGACTGGGGGGAGAGAGAGAGACTGGGGGGCGAGAGAGAGAGATGGGGAGAGAGAGACTGGGAGAGAGAGAGAAACTGGGAGAGAGAGAGAGAAACTGGGGGGAGAGAGAGAGTGACTGAGGGGGGAGAGAGAGAGACGGTGAGAGAGAGAGAGAGAGACTGGGGAGATAGAGAGAGAGAGTGAGACTGAGGGGGGAGAGAGAGAATGACCCAGGGGGAGAGAGAGAGACTGGGGGAGAGAGAGAGAGAGGCAGGAGAGAGAGAGAGAGAGAGAGAGAGAAAGTAGAGAGACTGGGGGGAGAGAGAGGAGAGAGACAGGGGAGAGAGAGAGAGAGGGACTGGGGAGAGAGAGAGAGAGAGACTGGGGGAGAGCGAGAGAGAGAGACTGGGGAGAGAGACGGGGGAGAGAGAGAGAGAGAGGGGGAGAGAGAGAGAGAGGGGGACGGGGGAAGGGAGAGAGAGACTGGGGCGATAGAGATAGAGAGACTGGGAGACAGAGAGAGAGAGATAGAGAGACGGGGAGTGAGAGAGAGATTGGGGGAGAGAGAGAGATTGGAGGAGGGAGAGACTGGAGGAGAGAGGGAGACGGAGAGAGAGAGAGACTGGGAGAGAGAGACTGGAGGAGGGAGAGTCTGGAGGAGAGAGAGAGACTGGGAGACTGGGGGAGAGAGAGAGACTGGGAGATAGAGAGAGAGAGAGAGAGAGAGACTGAGGGGGGAGAGAGAGAGAGACAGGGAGAGAGAGGGAGAGAAACTGGGGAGAGAGAGAGAGAGACTGGGGGAAGAGATGGAGAGACTGGGAGACAGAGAGAGAGAGACTGGGAGACAGAGAGAGAGAGATAAAGAGACGGGGAGAGAGAGAGAGATTCGGGAGAGAGAGAGACTGGGAGGTAGAGAGAGAGAGAGAGAGAGAGAGATGGGGGAGAGAGAGAAACTGGGGGAGAGAGAGAGAGAGACTCGGGGAAGAGATAGAGAGTTTTCTGCCCTTGCAGTGCGTTCCTATGCAGAGCTAGACAGGTAACTAACAACTTGATATCTTCCCATAAATATCACAAGGCTTGACTTTTCTTGTAAACTTTACTGAAAGATTCTTATGGTGAAACTGAAATACAATACAGAAATGGAAGCACACATTAGTATACAAGCACATAACTGATAAGCATACACAAATTTAGGTACGCCTGAGCAGCACAATACATTTGGCATGTAACTTACCAAACACGTGGAAACACAGCTTACTGTGAATATACATTAGCAAACTGGAAGGCATTCTCTTTAAATTAGCCCTGTACATAGCGCATCAAAATACAGCTACAAGTTAACCAGCTAGACAGAGAGCGAGCACTTCATGGCTAGCTGAGTAAGTTTGCTTACAAAGAATAGTTACAAGCTAAACATTATCTGCAAAATATGGTGTACACTAATCATCTGTAACATTCTCAAGTACTTACAGACAAATAGTGTCCAAGGCTGAAGCGTGGCAACAATATAACTTCCCAGACCATGTGTGGCTGTAGGTCTGTGATATACAGTAGTTTACTTTACTGCACTTATTGTGCTTTACTGCACTTTACTGCGCTTTTACTGCAGTTACTAGGTACCAAATATCCACTAGGTGGTGGCACACAATGGGAATCGACCCAAATTACTCAAACCCCTGAATTAACTGGAAAACTAACATAAATTCCTAAAGAAAGACAGCACACTCCCCGCTTGGTACAATTCCATTGTACCACTACAGATACAAAATAAACTTAAAGAAAACGTCCTTTGGCTGCAAACATACTCAGAATCCTTTCTCTAGGTTTCTTCAGAAAGGAGGACTGCGATCTCTGAGACTGGCCTCAGAAACACTTTGACAGTACCCTCCTTGACAATCTTCACCTCCATCTTGCGGACCCTCTTCTCCCTGCTTGGCAGAGATTTGACAACCAGCCTCACTGGCCATTCATTTCTGTGTGTTTGGCTGTCTTTCAGCAAGACAACATCTCCCACTTTGACATTTGGCTTGTCTTCTGTCCATTTCCTACGGCTCTGTAGGGTGGACAGGTACTCTCCTCTCCATCTCTTCCAAAAAGTGTCTGCAAGACACTGGACTTGCTTCCACTGCTTCCCGTGCTGCTCAGCCATGTCGAAGTTTCCAGAGGGGGTTGAAATAGCACTCATCTTTTGAGTCAGGAGCATCGCTGGGGCGAGGACTGCAGGCCTATCTGGGTCGGTGAACACCGGCACCAGGGTTCTCCTGAGTGAGCAGAGGCACTTCATAGCATGTTCCCTGTTACTTGGAAGGTGGCGTCTAGGAGAGTGAAATGGTAAGGGTGCCACCCAGCTGTGTCATCTAATCATCTATAACATTCTCAACTACTTACAGACAAATAGTATCCAAGGCTGAAGCGTGGCAACAATATAACTTCCAAGACCATGTGTGGCTGTAGGTCTGTGATATACAGTAGTTTACTTTACTGCACTTACTGTGCTTTACTGCACTTTACTGCGCTTTTACTGCAGTTGCTAGGTACCAAATATCCACTAGGTGGCGGCACACAATGGGAATCGACCCAAATTACTCAAACCCCTGAATTAACTGGAAAACTAACATAAATTCCTAAAGAAAGACAGCACACTCCGCGCTTGGTACAATTCCATTGTACCACTACAGATACAAAATAAACCTAAAGAAAACGTCCTTTGGCTGCAAACATACTCAGAATCCTTTCTCTAGGTTTCTTCAGAAAGGAGGGCTATGATCTCTGAGACTGGCCTCAGAAACACTTTGACAGTACCCTCCTTGACAATCTTCACCTCCACCTTGCAGACCCTCTTGTCCCTGCTCGGCAGAGATTTGACAACCAATCTCACTGGCCATTCATTTCTGTGTGTTTGGCTGTCTTTCAGCAAGACAACATCTCCCACTTTGACATTTGGCTTGTCTTCTGTCCATTTCCTACGGCTCTGTAGGGTGGACAGATACTCTCCTCTCCATCTCTTCCAAAAAGTGTCTGCAAGGCACTGGACTTGCTTCCACTGCTCCCCGTGCAGCTCAGCCATGTCGAAGTTTCCAGAGGGGGCTGAAATAGCACTCATCTTTTGAGTCAGGAGCATCGCTGGGGCGAGGACTGCAGGCATATCTGGGTCAGTGGACACCGGCACCAGGGTTCTCCTGAGTGAGCAGAGGCGCTTCATAGCATGTTCCCTGTTACTCGGAAGACGGTGTCTAGGAGAGTGAAATGGTAAGGGTGCCACCCAGCTGTGTCCATCATCCTGGTAAACCTCCTCATCCATGATGGTTAGGAAAGCTTTGTCATCCATGGATAGTGCTGGCTTGTTATCATCCTTGGACCTTTCAAACACTGAGCATCCTAGGCTGTCTGTGCTTACAGTGGGGTCTGCCTCTTCCTCACAGACAGAGGAGGTTGACCTATGATGCTGCGTCATGTCATCATAGTCTTCCTTTACCTGGATCCTGTTTGGGCATGGGCTGAGACAGGATGTATGACCATTGTGCAACACGTTTGCTTTATAGATGTTGACACCCACTGGTTTGTGGACTGTTCCCAGGCAAACTCCACCCACGAGGACCCATCCCAGGTCAAGCCGCTGCACATAAGGAGCATTGTGGGGCCCGTTGATTTGCTCACACGCCTTGTGCGCCCTTAAGGTGTCTCTTCCCAAGAGCAGGAGGATTGGAGCGTCCGGGTCCACAGCTGGAATCTTGTTGGCAACTGACTGTAGGTGGGGCTGATGGCGTGCGACCTCTGGGGAGGGAATTTCTGCCCTATCATCTGGCATCATGTCACACTCAATTAAGGTGGGGAGGGGAAGCTGTAGTTTCCCATCCATGGACTCGATCATGAAGTTGCCAACTCTCCTACCCATAGTCTCTGTTGTCCCTGAACAGGTTTTTAGCATGTACGGAGCTGCGCTTGCCTTGACTTCAAAGAGATTGAAGAATTCTGTCTTCGCTAGAGACTTGTTACTTTGCTCATCAAGCACTGAATACATCTTGATTGCCTTCTCCTTTCTCCCTGCAAGATATGCTTTAACCAAGCAGATTTTGGAGCATGAGCGTGGGCTGCTTGCATTTCCACAAACCTCTCTACACTTGGAGGTGACTGAAGAAGATGTGCTTTCGCTTTGCTCCCCGCTATCCTCTTTGTCAACCGCAGCACTCTCGGCGGTTGAAGGAGGAGGACCTGGATGCAGGGCTGCGATGTGTTTTTCACTGTTGCACTCGAAGCACTTGATTGTCGCCTTGCAGTCTTTTGCCATGTGCATAGTCGACCCACAACACCTGAAGCAGATGCGATTCTCTTTCAGGTATGATTTGCGCTCATCTATAGGCTTGTCTCTAAAGCTTCGACACTTTTTGAGTGGGTGGGGCTTCTTGTGTATTGGACACTGATGATCTGGGTCATCCACTTTATTCCCAGCAGAACTGGATTGGTTGACTGAGGGTTCAGCTGGAACATATGTTTTGTGCATGCTCACAGAGGCTTTGTTGCTGTACTTTGTGGGTTTCTCTGTTCTCGAAGGAGCGTAACTGCTGGAGGTGGAGAAAGTGAAACTTGAATCATTCCTCACCTTTGCCTGTTGTTGGGCGAACCTGGAGAAGAGAGAGAAGGGGGGAAATGGCACTCCATTGTCCTCCTTGTACTTGGATCCCTTAGCTATCCATTTCTCTTGAAGGTTGCAGGGGAGCTTTTCCACTATTGGGTTTACCCCACGAGATGTATCCAAATACGAGAGGCCTGTCAGGTAATCTTCTCCCTTAGCACACTCCAGTTCGAGGAGAATGTCGCCCAGTTCTCGAAGCTCGACATTATCTTTGTTGGTTAGCTTCGGAAAGTCCTCAATCTTCTTGAGCAGTGAGTGTTCAATGACTTCTGGTGTCCCATAACAGTCTTCGAGACATTGCCAAACCAGGTTGAGGCCTGCTGTGGGATTGCAGTCGTGCGCTGAGTGAATTCTCTTCACCTGTTCTGACGACTCAGCTCCAAGCCACTTTGTCATCAAATCTAGTTCTTCTCTGGCTGACAGATTCAAGTCCTTGGTGGTACTCAGGAAGGACGCTTTCCATGACCAATAATTTTCAGGACGGTCATCAAATTCTAGAAGACCTGAACTTAACAATTCTCAGCGGATGATGTACCTAGCGAGGTCTTGTGCAGCTTGTGGCTCGGGTGAGGACTGCTTGGCTGGATTGGCCGAGCACTGTGGAGGTCTCTGCAGGTAAGTTACTTGTTTCTTCTCTTTTAAGCTCAGTGTCTACGAAAACAGGCTGTTTGTTACTGTGGTGAGTAGCTGGTTCTGCGTCAAGATACCTGGCTGTTTCCTTGAAGAACAATTTGGAGTGTTGTTGGACATACTCACTTGTACGTTGCACTGGACTGAGGGGCTGTTCTGGAACATATGGTTCATGACTGTGCTCCCTGCCTTCGTTCTCCTTGCCTTCTTCATAAGCTGCAGCTTCAGCTTCAGTGGCAGCAGCAGCTCTCTGGCTTTAGAGAATGTGGAGACTGGCGTCGAGGTCAGCTCTCTGCTTCATCACACTAGCTTCTTTTTCAGCGAAGGACAATTGAGCCTGCACAGCTTTTGCCTTGGCATGTGCTTTGTCGGCTGCAGAAGCTGTCGATGACGATGGTCTGCTGGACTGCCGAGATGATCTGGAGGATGCATTAGAGGACTGTGACTTGGCATCATTTGCTTGAAGTGGCTCATGCTTCTCGGTTGGCTGGTCGACCTCCTCTATGGTATATTGTCACACTGAGCATAGACTCATGGTAGCTGAGTGGTAACTTCTTGTGCTTGAGCACGCTGTGCTGTTGTCTTTTCACTTTTCTGCCCTTGCAGCACGTTCCTATGCAGAGCTAGACAGGTAACTAACAACTTGATATCTTCCCATAAAAATCACAAAGCTTGACTTTTCTTGGAAACTTTACTGTAAGATTCTTATTGTGAAACTGAAATACAATACAGAAATGGAAGCACACATTAGTATACAAGCACATAACTGATATGCATACACAAATTTAGGTACGCCTGAGCAACACAGTACATTTGGCATGTAACTTACCAAACACGTGGAAACACAGCTTACTGTGAATATACATTTAGCAAACTGGAAGGCATTCTCTTTAAATTAGCCCTGTACATAGTGCATCAAAATACAGCTACAATTTAACCAGCTAGACAGAGAGCGAGCACTTCACGGCTAGCTGTGTAAGTTTGCTTATGAAGAAAAGTTACAAACTAAACATTTTCTGCAAAATATAGTGTACACTAATCATCTATAACATTCTCAAGTACTTACAGACAAATAGTGTCCAAGGCTGAAGCGTGGCAACAATATAACTTCCCAGACCATGTGTGGCTGTAGGTCTGTGATATACAGTAGTTTACTTTACTGCACTTACTGTTCTTTACTGCACTTTACAGCGCTTTTACTGCAGTTGCTAGGTACCAAATATCCACTAGGTGGCGACACACAATAGGAATCGTCCCAAATTACTCAAACCCCTGAATTAACTGGAAAACTAACATAAATTCTTAAAGAAAGGCAGCACAGAGAGACTGGGAGAGAGAGAGAGAGAGACTGGGAGACAGAGAGAGAGATAAAGAGACGGGGAGAGAGAGAGAGATTGGGGGGAGAGAGAGGGAGAGGGCTAGAAATTCACCCAGTTTGGAGAGGGAAGGAGAGAGAGAGACAGACAGAGAGAGGGAAGGAGAGAGAGAGAGAGAGAGGGAAGGAGAGAGAGAGAGAGAGGGAAGGAGAGAGAGAGAGAGAGGGAAGGAGAGAGAGAGGGAAGGAGAGAGAAACAGAGAGAGAGAGGGAAGGAGAGAGCAACAGAGAGAGAGAGAGGGAAGGAGAGAGAGAGAGAGAGGGAAGGAGAGAGAGAGAGAGGGAAGGAGAGAGAGAGAGAGAGAGAAGGAGAGAGAGAGAGAGAGGGAAGGAGAGAGAGACAGAGAGGGAAGGAGAGAGAGAGACAGAGAGGGAAGGAGAGGTAGATTGAGAGAAAGGGAAGGAGAGAGAGACAGAGAGAGAGAGGGAAGGAGAGAGAGAGAGAGAGCGGGAAGTAGAGAGAGAGACAGAGGATTTTTTGTAAAACGGCAGTTTACAGGGCCACGTGGTTTAAGGATGGCCGCTGCCGCTCACCCGCACTGTGTCTCGGGCCAAGCGGTTGTGAGGCCCGACACGAGTGACCTCAAATCACCTCCCGCTCTGGCGGGCCGGGAGCGGGATACTGTGCCAGAGCCGCACTGTGGGGGTTTGTTGTGCTGGTGTTGTCACTGTCGGTATTTTAAAAATGGCGGCAATGTTTCGGGAGGCTGCAGGATTAGGCCCACCAACACATGGAATGAAACGCCCTCCGTGATGTAAGAGAGAGGGAGAGACTGGGGGGAGATGAGAGAGAGAGAGAGGGAAGGAGAGAGAGGGAAGGAGAGAGAGAGAGAGAGGGAAGGAGAGAGAGACAGAGAGAGGGAAGGAGAGAGAGAGAGAGGGAAGGAGAGAGAGACAGAGAGAGAGGGAAGGAGAGAGAGACAGAGAGAGAGAGGGAAGGAGAGAGAGAGAGAGGGAAGGAGAGAGAGACAGACAGAGACAGAGAGGGAAGGAGAGAGAGAGACTGGGGGAGAGAGAGAGACGGGGAGAGAGAAAGAGTAGAGAGACTGGGGAGAGAGGGAGAGAGAGAGACGGGGAGATAGAGAGAGAGAGAAAGACTGGCGAGATAGAGAGAGACTGAGAGGGGAGAGAGAGAGCGACTGAGGGGGAGAGAGAGAGACCGGGGGTGGGGGTGGGGGGGGAGAGAGAGAGAGACTGAGGGGAGAGAGAGAGAGATGGGGAGAGAGAGAGGGAGGCTTGGGGGGAGAGGGAGAGAGTGGAGGGAGAGGGAGAGAGTGGGGGAGAGAGAGAGACTGGGGGGAGAGAGAGACTGGGGAAAGAGACATTGGAGGGGAGAGAGAGAGAAAGACTGGGGGAGAGACTTGGGGAGAGAGAGACTGCAGGAGAGAGAGAGAGACTGTGGGACAGAGAGAGAGACTGGGGAAGAGAGAGAGAGACTGGGGGGAGAGGGAGAGACTGGGAGAGAGAGAGAGAGACTGGGGGGGAGAGAGAGCAACTGTGGGGTAGAGAGAGAGGCTGGGAGAGAGAGAGAGAGACTGGGGGAGAGAGAGAGAGAGGGAAGGAGAGAGAGGGAACGGGAGTGAGAGAGAGAGAGGGAAGGACAGAGAGAGAGAAAGGGAAGGAGAGAGAGACAGAGAGAGGGAAGGTGAGAGAGAGACAGAGAGAGGGAAGGAGAGAGAGACAGAGAGAGAGGGAAGGAGAGAGACAGAGAGAGAGAGGGAAGGAGAGAGAGAGAGGGAAGGAGAGAGAGACAGACAGAGACAGAGAGAGAAGGAGAGAGAGAGACTGGGGGGAGAGAGAGAGGCGGGGAGAGAGAAGGAGTAGAGAGACTGGGGAGAGAGGGAGACAGAGAGAGATGGGGCGATAGAGAGAGAGAGAGAGACTGGCGAGATAGAGAGAGACTGTGAGGGGAGAGAGAGAGCGACTGAGGGGGAGAGAGAGAGACTGGGGAGAGAGAGAGAGAGTAGAGAGACTGGGGAGAGAGAGGAGAGAGACTGGGGAGAGGGAGAGAATGGGGAGAAAGAGAGTGTGACTGGGGGGGAGAGAGCAACTGGGGCAGAGAGACAGGAGAGAGAGAGAGACTGGAGGAGAGAGAGAGAGAGACGGGGAAGGGAGAGAGAGACTAGTGAGAGAGAGAGAGACTGGGGTGATAGAGAGAGAGAGAGAGCGAGAGAGAGACTGGGGGGGAGAGAGAGAGACCGGGGTGGGGTGGGGGGGAGAGAGAGAGAGAATGAGGGGAGAGAGAGAGAGATGGGGAGAGAGAGAGAGAGGCTTGGGGGGAGAGGGAGAGAGTGGAGGGAGAGGGAGAGAGTCTGGGAGAGAGAGAGACTGGGGGGAGAGAGAGACTGGGGAAAGAGAGACTGGAGGTGAGAGAGAGAGTGAACTGGGGGGAGAGACTTGGGGAGAGAGAGACTGGAGGAGAGAGAGAGAGACTGGGGGAGAGAGAGAGAGACTGGGGGAGAGAGAGAGACTGGGGGAGAGAGAGAGACTGGGGGAGAGAGAGAGACTGGGGGGAGAGAGAGAGCGACTGAGGGAGGAGAGAGAGAGACGGGGAGAGAGAGAGAGAGAGAGATTGGGGAGAGAGGGAGAGAGACTGGGTGGAGAGACTTGGGGAGAGAGAGACTGGAGGAGAGAGAGAGAGACTGGGAGAGAGAGAGAGAGACTGGGGAAGAGAGAGAGCGACTGAGGGGGGAGAGAGAGAGACGGGGAGAGAGAGAGAGAGAGAGAGAGAGACTGGGGAGATAGAGAAAGAGTATTCTAAATAGTAGATTACTTGATTTTCTTAACAAACATAATATCCTCAGAAAAAACCAAATAGGCTTTCTTCCAAAACACCGCATCGCCGACCATATCTATACCCTTCACACCCTCATTGAAAAACATAAACACCAAACAAAAAATGGGAAAATATTCGCCTGTTTCATCGACTTCAAGAAAGCCTTTGACTCTATATGGCACGAAGGGCTCTATTATAAACTTCTTCAGTGTGGAATAGGGGGCAAAGTCTATGACCTTATTAAATCAATGTATCTGAAAAACAAATGCGGGGTCAAAATTGGAGACAAACGCACCGATTTCATCACCCAGAGAAGAGGCGTCCGGCAGGGCTGCAATTTGAGCCCGACCCTGTTCAACATATACATAAATGAATTAGCAGACATGCTGGAGCAAAGCGAGTCACCAGGTCTCCGTCTCCTGGATGGAGAAGTGAAGTCCCTGTTCTATGCGGACGACCTGGTTCTGCTGTCTCCCACAGAACAGGGATTACAGCAACAACTAGACCTACTCGACAAATACTGCCAAAATTGGGCTCTAACAGTAAATCTAAAGAAAACCAACATCATGATTTTTCAGAAAAGACCCAGATGCCAGGAAAACAAATACCAGTTTACCCTCAGTGATACCACTATAGGACACACTATGAGCTACACCTACCTTGGTCTAACTATTACAGCATCAGGGAGCTTCAGCATAGCAGTGAATGCACTAAAAGAAAAAGCCCGAAGAGCCCTATATGCAATAAAAAGAAAATTCTACAACATCCAAATCCCAATCAAAATCTGGCTCAAAATTTTTGACAGCATAATCCTGCCCATTGCACTGTACGGTAGTGAAGTATGGGGCCCGCTAAATCACCAAAGCTACACTAAATGGGAAAAACACACAATAGAAGCCCTACACGCAGAATTCTGCCGAAGCATCCTTCGCACCCAAAGAAAAACGCCAACAAATGCATGCAGAGCCGAACTAGGCAGATACCCACTGATAATAAACATCCAAAAACGAGCACTAAACTTCCTAAATCACCTCAAATCTAGCTCCCCAGACACCCTTCATTTCAAAGCCTTTCAAACCCAAGAGCTAAACCCAGAAAAGAGTCCCCTGAGTCAGCTGCTACTGAAACTAAGTACTCAGCCGGACCCTGACCAGCCCCAGACCAACACAGCCGTCCAAACACCAATCCGAGTGAACCAAATCATTAAAAAATGCAAAGAAACCTACCTGGAACATTGGAACAAAATAACCGAAAGCCAAAGCAGATTAGAATGTTACCGGGCCCTAAAAAGAGAATATAAACTGGCAGACTACCTCACGACCATCAGAGACACAAAACAGAGACAGACCCTCACCAGGTACAGACTAAGCGACCACCAACTGGAAATTGAAAAAGGCAGATACAAGAAATCCTGGCAGCCTAGAGAGAATAGAATATGCGATCAATGTCTGGCTGGCGAGGTTGAAACAGAAATGCATTTCCTCCTAAAATGCGAAAAATTCAACACATCAAGAAACATATTATTCAACAAGCTAAGCCAAACAACCCCAGATTTCAAGGAATTGGATGATCTGTCAAAATTGAGATTAGTCCTAGGAGAAGGAGACAGACCATACCTTGGGGCTAAATATATAACAACATGTCACAACCTGAGGACTGTTTAAAAGTAAGACTGTTTAAAATTAATATTGAACGTACCAAATGAAGTAGAAAGACTGTTTAAAATTAATATTGTTTAAAAGTAATATTGTATATACCCAACAAATGTCAAATCGATTGACACCTACAGAATGTTGGAAAACTGTACCTTTTTGCTATGTAAGCTTTGGCAATATGGTTCTCTGTAAACTTTCATGCCAATAAAGCATTTGAACTGAACTGAACTGAAAGAGACTGAAAGGGTGAGAGAGAGAGCGACTCAGGGGTAGAGAGAGAGAGACCCTGTTCAACATATACATAAATGAATTAGCAGACATGCTGGAGCAAAGCGAGTCACCAGGTCTCCGTCTCCTGGATGGAGAAGTGAAGTCCCTGTTCTATGCGGACGACCTGGTTCTGCTGTCTTCCACAGAACAGGGATTACAGCAACAACTAGACCTACTCGACAAATACTGCCAAAATTGGGCTCTAACAGTAAATCTAAAGAAAACCAACATCATGATTTTTCAGAAAAGACCCAGATGTCAGGAAAACAAATACCAGTTTACCCTCAGTGATACCACTATAGGACACACTATGAGCTACACCTACCTTGGTCTAACTATTACAGCATCAGGGAGCTTCAGCATAGCAGTGAATGCACTAAAAGAAAAAGCCCGAAGAGCCCTATATGCAATAAAAAGAAAATTCTACAACATCCAAATCCCAATCAAAATGTGGCTCAAAATATTTGACAGCATAATCCTGCCCATTGCACTGTACGGTAGTGAAGTATGGGGCCCGCTAAATCACCAAAGCTACACTAAATGGGAAAAACACACAATAGAAGCCCTACATGCAGAATTCTGCCGAAGCATCCTTCGCACCCAAAGAAAAACGCCAACAAATGCATGCAGAGCCGAACTAGGCAGATACCCACTGATAATAAACATCCAAAAACGAGCACTAAACTTCCTAAATCACCTCAAATCTAGCTCCCCAGACACCCTTCATTTCAAAGCCTTTCAGACCCAAGAGCTAAACCCAGAAAAGAGTCCCCTGAGTCAGCTGCTACTGAAACTAAGTACTCAGCCGGACCCTGACCAGCCCCAGACCAACACAGCCGTCCAAACACCAATCCGAGTGAACCAAATCATTAAACAATGCAAAGAAACCTACCTGGAACATTGGAACAAAATAACCGAAAGCCAAAGCAGATTAGAATGTTACCGGGCCCTAAAAAGAGAATATAAACTGGCAGACTACCTCACGACCATCAGAGACACAAAACAGAGACAGACCCTCACCAGGTACAGACTAAGCGACCACCAACTGGAAATTGAAAAAGGCAGATACAAGAAATCCTGGCAGCCTAGAGAGAATAGAATATGCGATCAATGTCTGGCTGGCGAGGTTGAAACAGAAATGCATTTCCTCCTAAAATGCGAAAAATTCAACACATCAAGAAACATATTATTCAACAAGCTAAGCCAAACAACCCCAGATTTCAAGGAATTGGATGATCTGTCAAAATTGAGATTCGTCCTAGGAGAAGGAGACAGACCATACCTTGGGGCCAAATATGTAACAACATGTCACAACCTGAGGACTGTTTAAAAGTAAGACTGTTTAAAATAAATATTGAACGTACCAAATGAAGTAGAAAGACTGTTTAAAATTAATATTGTTTAAAAGTAATATTGTATGTACCCAACAAATGTCAAATCGATTGACACCTACAGAATGTTGGAAAACTGTACCTTTTTGCTATGTAAGCTTTGGCAATATGGTTCTCTGTAAACTTTCATGCCAATAAAGCATTTGAACTGAACTGAACTGAACTGAGAGACGGGAGAGAAAGAGAGAGTAGAGAGACTGGGGGGAGAAAGAGGAGAGACTGGGGAGAGAGAGAGTGAGAGACTGGGGGAGAGAGAGGAGAGAAACTGGGGAGAGAGAGAGAGACTGTGGGAGAGAGAGAGAGAGCCTGTGGAGAGAGACGGGGGAGAGAGAGTTAGAGACTGGGGGAGAGAGAGAGAGAGGTACGGGGGAAGGGAGAGAGAGACGGGGAGAGAGAGAGATAGAGAGACTGGGAGACAGAGAGAGAGATAGAGAGACGGGGAGCGAGAGAGAGATTGGGGGGTTAGAGAGAGAGACTGGAGGAGGGAGAGACTGGAGGAGAGAGAGATGGCGAGAGAGAGACTGGGTGAGAGAGACTGGAGGAGGGAGAGTCTGGAGGAGAGAGAGACAGGGAGATAGAGAGACAGAGAGACTGGGGAGATAGAGAGAGAGACTGAGGGGGGAGAGAGAGAGCGACTGAGGGGGAGAGAGAGACTGGGGTAGAGAGAGAGAGACAGGGGAGAGAGAAAGAGAAAGTAGAGAGACTGGGCGGAGAGAGAGGAGAGAGACTGGGGAGAGAGAGACTGGGGAGAGAGAGACTGGGGGAGAGAGAGAGAGACCAGGGGGGAGAGAGAGAGACTGGGGGAGAGAGAGAGCGACTGAGGGGAGAGAGAGAGAGAGATGGGGAGAGAGAGAGAGGGAGAGACTGGGGAGAGAGAGAGAGAGAGACTGGGGAGATAGAGAGAGAGAGACTGAGAGGGGAGAGAGAGCGACTGAGGGGAGAGAGAGAGAGAGAGAGACGGGGAGTGAGAGAGAGGGAGAGAGTGGGGGAGAGAGAGAGAGAGACTGGGGAGATATAGAGAGAGAGACTGAGAGGGGAGAGAGAGCGACTGAGGGGGAGAGAGAGAGACTGGGGGAGAGAGAGAGATGGGGAGAGAGAGAGAGAGTAGAGAGACTGGGGGAGAGAGTGGAGAGAGACTGGGGAGAGAGAGAGAGAATGGGGAGATAGAGAGAGAGAGAGAGACTGAGGGGGAGAGAGCGCACGACTGAGGGGAGAGAGAGAGAGAGAGAAGGGGAGAGAGAGTGAGGGGGAGAGAGAGAGAGCGTAGAGAGACTGGGGGAGAGAGAGGAGAGAGACTGGGGACAGAGAGAGAGAATGGGAGATAGAGAGAGAGAGAGACTGTATGAGATCGTACATGCAGAATTCTGTAAAGGTATCCTCCGGACTTAAAGGAAAACCAGAAACAATGCATGCAGGGCAGAACTAGGCCAGTATCCATTAATAATCACTATCCAAAAAAGAGCCACCAAATTTTGGAAACACCTTGAAATGAGCAACCCCCAATGCTACCATTACGAAGCCCTGAAATGCCAAGAGAGGACCATAAAGAAGAATACCCTCAGTCAACTAGTCCTGGGACTCAGCGAAGTAACTACTAACACTATTAACAATAACCAGCCCCAGGACATTGACAGCGTAACACAATGAATTCGACCCAACACAATCGTCGCTAAGCAAAAGGAAAAATATCTGTCATATTGGGCAGAAACTACAAAAACCCAAAGCAAACTCAATTGCTACTTGGCCCTAAACAGACAATACAACATGGCTGACTACCTGACCATGGTAAAGGATAGCAAACTGAGAAAATCCTTGACAATGTACAGACTTAGTGAACATAGCCTGGCGATTGAAAAAGGTAGACACAGGTAGACCCGGCTACCAAGAGAGGACAGGATATACTCTCACTGCAGTCAGGGAGTGGCGGAGACAGAGATGCACTTCCTCACAGCTTGCAGAAAATATCAGGGCATAAGGAAGAATTTCTACCCAAAATTCACAAAAATGTGCCCGGAATTCAGAAATTTGAATGACGACCAAAAACTCCCATACCTACTAGGGGAAGAGAGAAATTGTGTAACACTAGCGGCACACTATGTTACAGCTTGCCATAAACAGAGGGACAACCACTAAATATAAGAAAAGAGTATATATAAATTATATGAAAGTATATTTATACACTCAGGGATATATCTGTTTATACACTGTATGGATCGATCTGTATTTTTGTGTACAAACATGAATGTTTTTCGATGCTTTGGCAACATAAGATGTAACTTGTCATGCCAATAAAGCGATTTGAATTGAATTGAATTGAATTGACTGAGGGGAGAGAGAGAGACTGGGGAAGAGAGATGGGAGAGAGAGAGACTGGGGAAGAGAGGGAGAGAGACGGGGAAGGGAGAGAGTGACTGGGGAGATAGAGAGAGAGAGACTGGGTAGATAGAGAGAGAGAGAGTGAGAGTGAGACTGGGGGGGAGAGGGAGAGACCTGGGGGGGTGGCAGGCAGAGAGAGAGAGACTGAGGGGAGAGAGAGAGGGTGGGGGGGAGAGAGAGAGAGAGACTGATGTGAGAGAGATGGGGAGAGAGAGAGAGACTGGGGGCAGATGGAGAGAGTGGGGGAGAGAGAGAGACGGGGGGAGAGAGAGACTGGGGAAGAGAGAGACTGCAGGGGAGAGAGAGAGACTAGGAGAGAGAGAGACTGGGGGAGAGAGAGAGAGACTGGGGGAGAGAGAATACTGGGGGGAGAGAGATAGTGACTGGGGGGGGAGAGAGAGAGACGGGGAGAGAGAGAGAGAGAGAGACTGGGGAGATAGAGAGAGAGACTGAGAGGGAGAGAGAGAGCGACTCAGGGGTAGAGAGAGAGACTGGGGGAGAGAGAGAGAGACGGGAGAGAGAGAGAGAGATTCGAGAGATGGAGAGAGAGAGAGAGTAGAGAGACTGGGGGGAGAGAGAGGAGAGAGACTGGGGAGAGAGAGCAGAGAGACTGGGGAGAGAGAGAGAGACTGGGGGAGAGAGAGAGAGAGACTGGGGAGAGAGACGGGGAGAGAGAGAGAGAGACTGGGGGGAGAGAGAGAGATGGGAGAGGTAGAGAGAGAGAGTAATATTGTATGTACCCAACAAATGTCAAATCGATTGACACCTACAGAATGTTGGAAAACTGTACCTTTTTGCTATGTAAGCTTTGGCAATATGGTTCTCTGTAAACTTTCATGCCAATAAAGCATTTGAACTGAACTGAACTGAACTGAGAGACGGGAGAGAAAGAGAGAGTAGAGAGACTGGGGGGAGAAAGAGGAGAGACTGGGGAGAGAGAGAGTGAGAGACTGGGGGAGAGAGAGGAGAGAAACTGGGGAGAGAGAGAGAGACTGTGGGAGAGAGAGAGAGAGCCTGTGGAGAGAGACGGGGGAGAGAGAGTTAGAGACTGGGGGAGAGAGAGAGAGAGGTACGGGGGAAGGGAGAGAGAGACGGGGAGAGAGAGATAGAGAGACTGGGAGACAGAGAGAGAGATAGAGAGACGGGGAGCGAGAGAGGAGATTGGGGGGTTAGAGAGAGAGGACTGGAGGAGGGAGAGACTGGAGGAGAGAGAGATGGCGAGAGAGAGACTGGTGAGAGAGACTGGAGGAGGGAGAGTCTGGAGGAGAGAGAGACAGGGAGATAGAGAGACAGAGAGACTGGGGAGATAGAGAGAGAGACTGAGGGGGGAGAGAGAGAGCGACTGAGGGGGAGAGAGAGACTGGGGTAGAGAGAGAGAGACAGGGGAGAGAGAAAGAGAAAGTAGAGAGACTGGGCGGAGAGAGAGGAGAGAGACTGGGGAGAGAGAGACTGGGGAGAGAGAGACTGGGGGAGAGAGAGAGAGACCGGGGGGAGAGAGAGAGACTGGGGGAGAGAGAGAGCGACTGAGGGGAGAGAGAGAGAGAGATGGGGAGAGAGAGAGAGGGAGAGACTGGGGAGAGAGAGAGAGAGAGACTGGGGAGATAGAGAGAGAGAGACTGAGAGGGGAGAGAGAGCGACTGAGGGGAGAGAGAGAGAGAGAGAGACGGGGAGTGAGAGAGAGGGAGAGAGTGGGGGAGAGAGAGAGAGAGACTGGGGAGATATAGAGAGAGAGACTGAGAGGGGAGAGAGAGCGACTGAGGGGGAGAGAGAGAGACTGGGGGAGAGAGAGAGATGGGGAGAGAGAGAGAGAGTAGAGAGACTGGGGAGAGAGTGGAGAGAGACTGGGGAGAGAGAGAGAGAATGGGGAGATAGAGAGAGAGAGAGAGACTGAGGGGGGAGAGAGCGCACGACTGAGGGGAGAGAGAGAGAGAGAGAAGGGGAGAGAGAGTGAGGGGGAGAGAGAGAGAGCGTAGAGAGACTGGGGGAGAGAGAGGAGAGAGACTGGGGACAGAGAGAGAGAATGGGAGATAGAGAGAGAGAGAGACTGTATGAGATCGTACATGCAGAATTCTGTAAAGGTATCCTCCGGACTTAAAGGAAAACCAGAAACAATGCATGCAGGGCAGAACTTAGGCCAGTATCCATTAATAATCACTATCCAAAAAAGAGCCACCAAATTTTGGAAACACCTTGAAATGAGCAACCCCCAATGCTACCATTACGAAGCCCTGAAATGCCAAGAGAGGACCATAAAGAAGAATACCCTCAGTCAACTAGTCCTGGGACTCAGCGAAGTAACTACTAACACTATTAACAATAACCAGCCCCAGGACATTGACAGCGTAACACAATGAATTCGACCCAACACAATCGTCGCTAAGCAAAAGGAAAAATATCTGTCATATTGGGCAGAAACTACAAAAACCCAAAGCAAACTCAATTGCTACTTGGCCCTAAACAGACAATACAACATGGCTGACTACCTGACCATGGTAAAGGATAGCAAACTGAGAAAATCCTTGACAATGTACAGACTTAGTGAACATAGCCTGGCGATTGAAAAAGGTAGACACAGGTAGACCCGGCTACCAAGAGAGGACAGGATATACTCTCACTGCAGTCAGGGAGTGGCGGAGACAGAGATGCACTTCCTCACAGCTTGCAGAAAATATCAGGGCATAAGGAAGAATTTCTACCCAAAATTCACAAAATGTGCCCGGAATTCAGAAATTTGAATGACGACCAAAAACTCCCATACCTACTAGGGGAAGAGAGAAATTGTGTAACACTAGCGGCACACTATGTTACAGCTTGCCATAAACAGAGGGACAACCACTAAATATAAGAAAAGAGTATATATAAATTATATGAAAGTATATTATACACTCAGGGATATATCTGTTTATACACTGTATGGATCGATCTGTATTTTTGTGTACAAACATGAATGTTTTTCGATGCTTTGGCAACATAAGATGTAACTTGTCATGCCAATAAAGCGATTTGAATTGAATTGAATTGAATTGACTGAGGGGGAGAGAGAGAGACTGGGGAAGAGAGATGGGAGAGAGAGAGACTGGGGAAGAGAGGGAGAGAGACGGGGAAGGGAGAGAGTGACTGGGAGATAGAGAGAGAGAGACTGGGTAGATAGAGAGAGAGAGAGTGAGAGTGAGACTGGGGGGGAGAGGGAGAGACTGGGGGGGGTGGCAGGCAGAGAGAGAGAGACTGAGGGGAGAGAGAGAGGGTGGGGGGGAGAGAGAGAGAGAGACTGATGTGAGAGAGATGGGGAGAGAGAGAGAGACTGGGGGCAGATGGAGAGAGTGGGGGAGAGAGAGAGACGGGGGAGAGAGAGACTGGGGAAGAGAGAGACTGCAGGGGAGAGAGAGAGACTAGGAGAGAGAGAGACTGGGGGAGAGAGAGAGAGACTGGGGGGAGAGAGAATACTGGGGGGAGAGAGATAGTGACTGGGGGGGGAGAGAGAGAGACGGGGAGAGAGAGAGAGAGAGAGACTGGGGAGATAGAGAGAGAGACTGAGAGGGAGAGAGAGAGCGACTCAGGGGTAGAGAGAGAGACTGGGGGAGAGAGAGAGAGACGGGAGAGAGAGAGAGAGATTCGAGAGATGGGAGAGAGAGAGAGAGTAGAGAGACTGGGGGGAGAGAGAGGAGAGAGACTGGGGAGAGAGAGCAGAGAGACTGGGGAGAGAGAGAGAGACTGGGGGAGAGAGAGAGAGAGACTGGGGAGAGAGACGGGGAGAGAGAGAGAGAGACTGGGGGGAGAGAGAGAGATGGGAGAGGTAGAGAGAGAGAGTAATATTGTATGTACCCAACAAATGTCAAATCGATTGACACCTACAGAATGTTGGAAAACTGTACCTTTTTGCTATGTAAGCTTTGGCAATATGGTTCTCTGTAAACTTTCATGCCAATAAAGCATTTGAACTGAACTGAACTGAACTGAGAGACGGGAGAGAAAGAGAGAGTAGAGAGACTGGGGGGAGAAAGAGGAGAGACTGGGGGAGAGAGAGAGTGAGAGACTGGGGGAGAGAGAGGAGAGAAACTGGGGAGAGAGAGAGAGACTGTGGGAGAGAGAGAGAGAGCTGTGGAGAGAGACGGGGGAGAGAGAGTTAGAGACTGGGGGAGAGAGAGAGAGAGGTACGGGGGAAGGGAGAGAGAGACGGGGAGAGAGAGAGATAGAGAGACTGGGAGACAGAGAGAGAGATAGAGAGACGGGGAGCGAGAGAGAGATTGGGGGGTTAGAGAGAGAGACTGGAGGAGGGAGAGACTGGAGGAGAGAGAGATGGCGAGAGAGAGACTGGGTGAGAGAGACTGGAGGAGGGAGAGTCTGGAGGAGAGAGAGACAGGGAGATAGAGAGACAGAGAGACTGGGGAGATAGAGAGAGAGACTGAGGGGGGAGAGAGAGAGCGACTGAGGGGGAGAGAGAGACTGGGTAGAGAGAGAGAGACAGGGGGAGAGAGAAAGAGAAAGTAGAGAGACTGGGCGGAGAGAGAGGAGAGAGACTGGGGAGAGAGAGACTGGGGAGAGAGAGACTGGGGGAGAGAGAGAGAGACCAGGGGGGAGAGAGAGAGACTGGGGGAGAGAGAGAGCGACTGAGGGGAGAGAGAGAGAGAGATGGGGAGAGAGAGAGAGGGAGAGACTGGGGAGAGAGAGAGAGAGAGACTGGGGAGATAGAGAGAGAGAGACTGAGAGGGGAGAGAGAGCGACTGAGGGGAGAGAGAGAGAGAGAGAGACGGGGAGTGAGAGAGAGGGAGAGAGTGGGGGAGAGAGAGAGAGAGACTGGGGAGATATAGAGAGAGAGACTGAGAGGGGAGAGAGAGCGACTGAGGGGGAGAGAGAGAGACTGGGGGAGAGAGAGAGATGGGGAGAGAGAGAGAGAGTAGAGAGACTGGGGGAGAGAGTGGAGAGAGACTGGGGAGAGAGAGAGAGAATGGGGAGATAGAGAGAGAGAGAGAGACTGAGGGGGAGAGAGCGCACGACTGAGGGGAGAGAGAGAGAGAGAGAAGGGGAGAGAGAGTGAGGGGGAGAGAGAGAGAGCGTAGAGAGACTGGGGGAGAGAGAGGAGAGAGACTGGGGACAGAGAGAGAGAATGGGAGATAGAGAGAGAGAGAGACTGTATGAGATCGTACATGCAGAATTCTGTAAAGGTATCCTCCGACTTAAAGGAAAACCAGAAACAATGCATGCAGGCAGAACTAGGCCAGTATCCATTAATAATCACTATCCAAAAAAGAGCCACCAAATTTTGGAAACACCTTGAAATGAGCAACCCCCAATGCTACCATTACGAAGCCCTGAAATGCCAAGAGAGGACCATAAAGAAGAATACCCTCAGTCAACTAGTCCTGGACTCAGCGAAGTAACTACTAACACTATTAACAATAACCAGCCCCAGGACATTGACAGCGTAACACAATGAATTCGACCAACACAATCGTCGCTAAGCAAAAGGAAAAATATCTGTCATATTGGGCAGAAACTACAAAAACCCAAAGCAAACTCAATTGCTACTTGGCCCTAAACAGACAATACAACATGGCTGACTACCTGACCATGGTAAAGGATAGCAAACTGAGAAAATCCTTGACAATGTACAGACTTAGTGAACATAGCCTGGCGATTGAAAAAGGTAGACACAGGTAGACCCGGCTACCAAGAGAGGACAGGATATACTCTCACTGCAGTCAGGGAGTGGCGGAGACAGAGATGCACTTCCTCACAGCTTGCAGAAAATATCAGGGCATAAGGAAGAATTTCTACCCAAAATTCACAAAAATGTGCCCGGAATTCAGAAATTTGAATGACGACCAAAAACTCCCATACCTACTAGGGGAAGAGAGAAATTGTGTAACACTAGCGGCACACTATGTTACAGCTTGCCATAAACAGAGGGACAACCACTAAATATAAGAAAAGAGTATATATAAATTATATGAAAGTATATTTATACACTCAGGGATATATCTGTTTATACACTGTATGGATCGATCTGTATTTTTGTGTACAAACATGAATGTTTTTCGATGCTTTGGCAACATAAGATGTAACTTGTCATGCCAATAAAGCGATTTGAATTGAATTGAATTGAATTGACTGAGGGGGGATGAGAGAGAGGACTGGGGAAGAGAGATGGGAGAGAGAGAGACTGGGGAAGAGAGGGAGAGAGACGGGGAAGGGGAGAGAGTGACTGGGGAGATAGAGAGAGAGAGACTGGGTAGATAGAGAGAGAGAGAGTGAGAGTGAGACTGGGGGGGAGAGGGAGAGACCTGGGGGGGTGGCAGGCAGAGAGAGAGAGACTGAGGGGAGAGAGAGAGGGTGGGGGGGGAGAGAGAGAGAGAGACTGATGTGAGAGAGATGGGGGAGAGAGAGAGAGACTGGGGGCAGATGGAGAGAGTGGGGGAGAGAGAGAGACGGGGGGAGAGAGAGACTGGGGAAGAGAGAGACTGCAGGGGAGAGAGAGAGACTAGGAGAGAGAGAGACTGGGGGAGAGAGAGAGAGACTGGGGGAGAGAGAATACTGGGGGGAGAGAGATAGTGACTGGGGGGGGAGAGAGAGAGACGGGGAGAGAGAGAGAGAGAGAGACTGGGGAGATAGAGAGAGGGACTGAGAGGGAGAGAGAGAGCGACTCAGGGGTAGAGAGAGAGACTGGGGGAGAGAGAGAGAGACGGGAGAGAGAGAGAGAGATTCGAGAGATGGAGAGAGAGAGAGAGTAGAGAGACTGGGGGAGAGAGAGGAGAGAGACTGGGGAGAGAGAGCAGAGAGACTGGGGAGAGAGAGAGAGACTGGGGGAGAGAGAGAGAGAGACTGGGGAGAGAGACGGGGAGAGAGAGAGAGAGACTGGGGGAGAGAGAGAGATGGGAGAGGTAGAGAGATGAGAGTAATATTGTATGTACCCAACAAATGTCAAATCGATTGACACCTACAGAATGTTGGAAAACTGTACCTTTTTGCTATGTAAGCTTTGGCAATATGGTTCTCTGTGAACTTTCATGCCAATAAAGCATTTGAATTGGAATTGGAATTGGAGTAGAGTGACTGGGGGAGAGAGAGTGGAGAGACTGGGGGGAGGGAGAGGAGAGAGACTGGGGAGAGAGAGAGAGAGACTGGGGAGAGAGTGGAGAGAGAGAGAGAGAGAGAGACTGGTGGAGAGAGAGAGAGAGATTGGGGAGAGAGACGGAGGAGAGAGAGACGGGGAAGGGAGAGAGAGGCTGGGGAGAGAGAGAAATAGAGAGACTGGGAGACAGAGAGAGAGATAGAGAGATGGGGAGCGGGAGAGAGATGGGGGGAGAGAGAGAGAGACTGGAGGAGGGAGAGACTGGAGGCGAGAGAGAGACGAGAGAGCAAGACTGGGAGAGATAGACTGGAGGAGGGAGAGTCTGGAGGAGAGAGTGAGACTGGGAGACTGGGGGAGAGAGAGAGTCTGGGAGATGGAGAGAGAGAGAGAGAGAGAAGGAGAGAGTGAGGGAAGGAGGTAGGAGAGGAAGAGGCCAGACCCGAGTCACCCCAGCTGAGTAGGCTGGGCACAGTGAAAGCATTGATTTCTTTATAACAGCAGAAAAACTGCTCTGACATCATAGCAGCTCTTCAACATCATCGTCGTTCAAAGCTAATTCCCCCGTAGGATTGGTCAACCGCTAATGAGCGGAATTTTTAACGTTTTTTGAATACCGTCGGCACAATTTTTGTCTCACCGAAAAGTAAATTATGCTTATGACCGTTCCGTAATCGTAAGCTTTCTTTTGATGTAACACACGTGTAGGTATGCTCTATAACTTTTGAGTGTATAGAGGACAGACAGACAGACAGACAGACAGAAGAGCAATTATATATATATAGGTAGACTAGCTGAAGTGCCCAGCGGTGCCGAGGGTCTTTTGAGGGCATGTTGTTGTTGGAAGAGACAGAGAGAGAGACTGGGGAGAAGAGTGAGCGAGCGACTGGGGGGAAGAGAGAGAGCAAGAGACTGGAGGGAAGAGAGAGAGCGAGAGATGGGGGGAAGAGAGAGAGCGAGACTGGGGGGAAGAGAGAGAGCGAGAGGCTGCGGGAGGAGAGGGAGAGGGGTGGGGGGGTGGAAGGGAGGGGGGGAGGGGGGGAGGAGGGAGGGGGGGAGGTGGGGATGGGGGGGGAGGAGATGGGGGGAGGGGAGGGGGAGGGGGGAGGGGGGGGGGGGTGAGGGGGAGGGGGGGAGGGGGGGGGGAGGGGGGGGAGGGGGGGGGAGGGAGGGGGGAGGAGGGGAGGGGGAGGGGGGAGGGGGGGGGGGGGGGGGAGGGGGGAAGGGGTGGGGAGGGAGGAGGGGAGGAGGGGGGGGGGGGGGGGGGGGGGGGGGGGAGGGGGGGGGGGGGGGGGAGGGGGGGGGAGAGGGGGGGGGGGGGAGGGGGGGGGGGGGAGGGGGGAGGGGGGGGGGGGGGGGGGGGGGGGGGGCGAGAGACTGGGGAAGATGGAAACGAGAGACTGGGGGAGAGAGAGAGCGATGACTGGGGAAGAGAGAGAGCGAGAGAATGGGGGGAAGAGAGAGCAGAGACTGGGGGCAAGGGAAGGGGTGGAGGGGAAGGGGGAAGGGGGATGAAGGGAAGGGGAGAAGGGGGCGGAGGGGGGGAAGAGGGGGAGGAAGGAGGGAGGGAAGGCAGGAGCAGAGGGGGAGCGGGGCAGGAGAAGGGGGAAGGGAAGGGGAGGGAGGAGGGGGAGGAGGGGAGGGGGAGGGGGGAGGTGAGGTGGGGAGGGAGGGGAGAGAGAGGGATGTGGGAGGGGGAGAGAGAGAGAGGGAAGAGAGAGAGGGGGGAGGGGGAGAGAGAGGGGGGAGAGGCCGGTTGCCGGGGTGACCCTCCTCCCTCTCCCGTGGCCTGCCCCTCCTGAACCCCGCCCCCCATCCCCTAGCCCCGCCCCCACTCCTCCTGAGCACCGGCCCCCCTCCTCCTGAGCCCTGCCCCCCTCCTCCCGAGCCCCGCCCCCCCTCCTCCCGAGCCCTCACCCCACCACCTCCCCCTGCCCCCACCCCTCTCCGAGCCCCCGGCCTGAGGTGACTTGAGATGGCCAATTGCGGGTGGCCTGGCCGGGTTGCCGGGGTAACCCTCCTCCCCTTCCCGAGCCCTGCCCCCCCCCCGAGCACCGCCCCCCTCCCGAGGCCGGGCCTGAGGCGGCTTGAGACGGCCGATTGCGGGCTGGTCAGGCCCGGATGCAGGGGTAACCCTCCTCCCGTCTCCGCCCTCCCGATCTCACGACCGGGCCTGGGCCTGAGGTGACTTGAGACGGCCGATTGCGGGTGGCCTGGTCGGGGTTGCCGGGGTATGGTTCATTG
This sequence comes from Somniosus microcephalus, assembly GCF_052327205.1. Classification (NCBI taxonomy): domain Eukaryota; kingdom Metazoa; phylum Chordata; class Chondrichthyes; order Squaliformes; family Somniosidae; genus Somniosus; species Somniosus microcephalus. The sequence continues at coordinate 106,542,090 of NC_140997.1, forward strand.
CGCGTGCGGGCGGGGCCATCCTACAGTTGAGTGTTGAGTGACTTGACGATCGACCAATCCTACAGTTCAATGACCTGATGGTTGACCAATTGGTGCATGTGTAGGCGGGGCCTATCATTCTGAACCGAGGTGAGTGGCCGCCATCTTGATTCTTAACGATTTCTTTCCCACACTTTCTGTGTGTGAGGAAACTAAGGAAAAGAACAATTTATATCAGTTTTAAACTGCATTTAGGAACAGTTAGAAATGAAGTGATCCCCTGCCCTTCGCCCGGAGGCTCACCTACTTTGACGGCCATTTCGAGCGGCTGTGCCGGCGCCGGCTGCGGCCTAGCAGCCGGCAGGCTGGGAACGGGATACTGTGCCAGAGCCGTAGGGGGTTTGTTGTGCTGGTGCTGTCGCTGCCGGTATTTAAAAAATGGCGGTGATGTTTCAGGAGGCTGCAGGATTAGGCCCGCCCACACATGGAATGAAACGCCCCCCGTGATGCAAGAAAGAGAGAGAGACTGGGGGTAGACGAGAGAGAGAGTGAGAGGAAGGAGAGAGAGGGAAGGAGAGAGAGAGAGGGGGGAAAGGAGAGAGAGAGAGAGAGAGAGAGAGGGAAGGAGAGAGACACAGACAGAGACAGAGAAGAAGGAGAGAGAGAGACTGGGGGAGAGAGAGAGAGATGGGGGGAGAAAGAGTAGAGAGATTGGGGGTAGAGAGGGAGAGAGAGAGAGACGGGGAGATAGAGAGTGAGACTGGGGCGATAGAGAGAGAGACTGAGGGGGGAGAGAGAGAGAGACAGGGGTAGAGAGAGAGAGAGACAGGGGAGAGAGAGAGAGTAGAGAGACTAGGGGGGAGGGAAGAGAGAGGCTGGGGAGAGAGAGAGAGAATGGAGAGATAGAGAGAGAGAGAGACTGAGGGGGAGAGAGAGCGACTGAGGGGGGAGAGAGAGAGAGAGAGAGAGATGGGGAGAGAGAGGGAGAGACTGGGGGAGAGAGAGAGACTGGGGAGATAGAGAGAGAGAGGCTGAGGGGGTAGAGAGAGAGCGACTGAGGGGGAGAGAGAGAGACTGTGGGAGAGAGAGAGAGATGGGAGAGAGAGAAAGAGAGACTGGGGGGAGAGAGAGGAGAGAGAGTGGGGAGAGAGAGAGAGAATGGGGAGATAGGGAGTGAGAGAGACTGAGGGGGAGAGAGAGAAAGATTGGGGGAGAGAGACAGGGAGAGAGAGAGAGAGAGAGAGAGACTGGGGAGAGAGAGAGAGAGAGACGGGGGAAGGGAGAGAGATAGACGGGGAGAGAGAGACTGGGGAGATAGAGAGAGAGAGAGAGAGAGCGAGTGAGAGACTGGGGGGAGAGAGAGAGAGAGAGACGGGGAAGGGAGAGAGAGAGACTGGGGAGAGAGAGAGACTGGGGAGATAGAGAGAGAGAGCGAGAGAGAGACGGGGGGGAGAGAGACTGGGGCATGTGGGGGAGAGAGAGAGACTGAGGGGAGAGAGAGAGAGATGGGGAGAGAGAGAGAGATTTGGGGAGAGAGGGAGAGATGGGGAGAGAGAGAGAGCAGTGAATGCACTAAAAGAAAAAGCCCGAAGAGCCCTATATGCAATAAAAAGAAAATTCTACAACATCCAAATCCCAATCAAAATCTGGCTCAAAATTTTTGACAGCATAATCCTGCCCATTGCACTGTACGGTAGTGAAGTATGGGGCCCGCTAAATCACCAAAGCTACACTAAATGGGAAAAACACACAATAGAAGCCCTACATGCAGAATTCTGCCGAAGCATCCTTCGCACCCAAAGAAAAACGCCAACAAATGCATGCAGAGCCGAACTAGGCAGATACCCACTGATAATAAACATCCAAAAACGAGCACTAAACTTCCTAAATCACCTCAAATCTAGCTCCCCAGACACCCTTCATTTCAAAGCCTTTCAGACCCAAGAGCTAAACCCAGAAAAGAGTCCCCTGAGTCAGCTGCTACTGAAACTAAGTACTCAGCCGGACCCTGACCAGCCCCAGACCAACACAGCCATCCAAACACCAATCCGAGTGAACCAAATCATTAAAAAATGCAAAGAAACCTACCTGGAACATTGGAACAAAATAACCGAAAGCCAAAGCAGATTAGAATGTTACCGGGCCCTAAAAAGAGAATATAAACTGGCAGACTACCTCACGACCATCAGAGACACAAAACAGAGACAGACCCTCACCAGGTACAGACTAAGCGACCACCAACTGGAAATTGAAAAAGGCAGATACAAGAAATCCTGGCAGCCTAGAGAGAATAGAATATGCGATCAATGTCTGGCTGGCGAGGTTGAAACAGAAATGCATTTCCTCCTAAAATGCGAAAAATTCAACACATCAAGAAACATATTATTCAACAAGCTAAGCCAAACAACCCCAGATTTCAAGGAATTGGATGATCTGTCAAAATTGAGATTAGTCCTAGGAGAAGGAGACAGACCATACCTTGGGGCTAAATATGTAACAACATGTCACAACCTGAGGACTGTTTAAAAGTAAGACTGTTTAAAATTAATATTGAACGTACCAAATGAAGTAGAAAGACTGTTTAAAATTAATATTGTTTAAAAGTAATATTGTATATACCCAACAAATGTCAAATCGATTGACACCTACAGAATGTTGGAAAACTGTACCTTTTTGCTATGTAAGCTTTGGCAATATGGTTCTCTGTAAACTTTCATGCCAATAAAGCATTTGAACTGAAAAAAAAACTGAACTGAGTAGAGAGAGACTGGGGGGAGAGAAGAGAGAGACTGGGGAGAGAAGAGAGAGTCTGGGGCGAGAGAGAGAGAATGGAGAGATAGAGAGAGAGAGAGGCTGAGGGGGAGAGAGAGAGTGACTGAGGGGCAGAGAGAGAGAGAGAGAGAGACGGGCAGAGAGAGGGAGAGACTGGGGGAGAGAGAGAGACTGGGGAGATAGAGAGAGAGAGAATGAGGGGGGAGAGAGAGAGTGACTGAGGGGGAGAGAGAGGAGAGAGACTGGGGAGAGAGAGGGAGAATGGGGAGATAGAGAGTGAGAGAGACTGAGGGGGAGAGAGAGAAAGATTGGGGGAGAGAGATGGGGAGAGAGAGAGAGAGAGAGACTGGGGAGAGAGAGAGATAGAGAGACGGGATAAGGGAGAGAGAGAGACTGGGGAGAGAGAGATTGGGGAGATAGAGAGAGAGCGAGAGAGAGACTGGGGGGGAGAGAGAGAGACTGGGGGGGTGGGGGGGAGAGAGAGAGAGACTGAGGGGAGAGAGAGAGAGAGAATGGGGAGATAGAGAGAGAGAGATACTGAGGGGGAGAGAGAGAAAGACTGGGGGAGCGAGACGGGAAGAGAGAGAGAGAGAGACTGGGGCGAGAGAGAGAGGGAGACGGGGGAAGGGAGAGAGAGAGACTGGGGAGAGAGAGAGACTGGTGAGATAGAGAGAGAGCGAGAGAGAGACTGGGGGGAGAGAGACTGGGGGGTGTGGGGGAGAGAGAGAGACTGAGGGGAGAGAGAGAGAGACTTGGGGAGAGAGAGTGAGAGATGGGGAGAGAGAGAGAGTCTTGGGGGGAGCGGGAGAGAGTGGAGGGAGAGGGAGAGAGTGAGGGAGAGAGAGAGAGAGACTGGGGGAGAAGGAGAAAGTGCGGGAGAGAGAGAGAGAGACGGGGGAGAGAGAGAGACTGGGGGAGAGAGAGACTGGGGGAGAGAGAGACTGGAGGAGAGAGAGAGAGACTGGGGGAGAGAGAGTCTTGGGGAGAGAGAGAGAGACTGGGGGAGAGAGAGAGACTGAGGGGGAGAGAGAGAGCGACTGAGGGGGAGAGAGAGAGAGAGAGACAGGGAGAGAGAGAGAGGGAGAGACTGGGGGAGAGAGAGAGACTGTGGAGATAGAGAGAGAGAGACTGAGGGGCGAGAGAGAGCGACTGAGCGGGAGAGAGAGAGACTGGTGGAGAGAGAGCGAGACGGGGGAGAGAGAGAGAGACTGGGGGCAGAGAGAGGAGAGAGACTGGGGAGAGAGAGAGAGAATGGGGAGATAGAGAGAGAGAGAGAGAGAGAGAGAGACTGAGGGGGAGAGAGAGAGAAAGACTGGGGGAGAGAGACGGGGAGAGAGTGACTGAGGGGGAGAGAGAGAAACTGGGGGAGAGAGAGAGAGATGGGCAGAGAGAGAGAGAGACTGGGGGGAGAGAGAGGAGAGAGACTGGGGAGAGAGAGAGAGAATGGGGAGATAGAGAGAGAGAGAGACTGAGGGGGAGAGAGAGAAAGACTGGGGGAGAGAGACGGGGAGAGAGAGTGACAGAGACTGGGGAGAGAGGCGTGTGCTAGGCGTGGTAGTCTGTGAAAATGAACAAAGAACTTTACATGTATGTTCATATCTCTATCAGTTCATTATCCCGCAATAACTGTTCAGTTTCTGGCTCAATATTGATTATATCAACTGTAGCAACCGGCACTATTCGGGACACAGCTGCCCTACAGCATGCTTTCAGAACCGTCATTATAACACAAAATAATACTACAACTATAATGACAATTATAAGTCCTTATCATTTCTATTTGTTTTTTGATGCTTGATATTCGACCTTGCTGGCATTTATGCTATCTATTTCTGCTTGCCTGTTGTCAGTCCCTGGTCTAAGAATTAAAACCCATCTTTGAATCTAACAGCTATTTCTTACAATTCCCTTTTTTTTGAGAAGGAAATACCTTTATTGACTTCTCACAATCGGCTCTTGACTAATCTAGCCAGCTCTTATAGCTCTCTCAACTTCGGCGTTTAGTTAGTAAGGAGTCTTGACGATTTCTCCCTTCCTTACAGTCCATTCCTTTGAGGAGAAGGAGCAACCTCTGACCCCTTACTCAAATTCAATTCACTGTTCCAGTGTTCCAATTCTGCCCTGCCTGGGGTATCCTCTGTTTCTTCTATCTTCTAGTGCTTGTCAGTCATGGGCATGAGTGCCCAATTGGCTTATGTACCAAAGTCTTACTACACACGTTACATATATCAAATACACTATCATTACAAGTTGGATAACTACCAGAGCATGTGAAATAATACAAAGCTAAGGGTGTGCTGATGTATTAAGCCCAATATCCCATCAATGTGAGTTGTCCCCTATGCTGTCAATTTCAATATCTATTCTCGAGTTGTCTTGCTCCAAAACATAAAAATGCTTTAAGAAGGAGTTCAGTCACTTCATGAGCTCACTGAAACCCACAAACAACAGGGGAATGTCATATCCGAGTATCCGAATAGTCCCACATAATTGTGTAGCTCATACTTATAAACGTGTTGGTTTATGGGACAGGTCCTGTTAGACCCGTAAAGCATGGTAATTGCGGTAGTAGTGACACAGGAGGCACCACTAAAATCACCTCATACTGGACTCGTACTGGTTTTTCCCACGCTCTGTTACCTACAAAACACAATTATTACAGTCACAGTTAAATTCAGTCTTACAATCATATCAAATACATTACAGTTTAACATCTAATCAACAAATCATGGATTTAAAAGGTTCTCCAGATCTCTCTTTTGCTCGTATCCATCTTGTGGATAATTCTTGCTAAACATGATTTCTCCTTGGCCCTCAATTGTCCCAATCCAGATTCCATGTAACTCTCCACTTCAACTTCAATTTCAATCCCTCTAACAGGTACCAATGTGTTTAACTCTATTCTGATTGTTTCATTAATTAGATAGTTTCTCGATGGAGCATGCTTTAAAAGTTGTCTCGCTCTCCTGAGCCACATTAACCATTTCATGTTTTGCTGTTGTCAAGTAACTGAGCATGTCTGAGACCCGTTCTTCAGTGCAAATTCACCATACATTCCTGGATGGGAATTACTTCATACGTAACAAATCACATTTGCACACTCATACCGGTATCTCAATATCATGCCACCCATGCCATCCGATACAAGCCTTTCTCGGGCTTTCAGGTATCTTATCGAAAGATTGTAGTCGTCTAATGGCTGAATACTTCTTCAAGGTCTTACTTGCTGCTATTTAAGCTTTGACCTGAGCTCTTGGCCCTCTGCCTGTAATCTGGCCACTTCAGCCTGCTTGATTTCAAGTTGATTTTTAGCAGTAACTAGCCCTACATTAATCTCTTCCATTTCTTTTTCCTGAAGTGCTCTTTCCTGTAGTTGTGCTTTCACTAATGCGGTTTTCTCAGCTATTAGGCTCTCTAAAAGCATAATCTGTTGCTTAAAGTTATTCTCAAGACCCAACTTTTCTTTTTCCACGGTCTCTATTGTTGCCTGACTTTTCTCAATGTTTTCCGAAAACTGCTTTAACCTGTCAACTTTTCAAGTAAAGCATCTTCCTTCTCAGCTAGAAGGGAGGCAAGAGAATTTTCATTCTGCTTTGACTTCATTAATTTATTCTCCAAGTCTGAAACCAGTTCTTCCTTGGTCTGGCAATCTACCTGGAGATTTAGTAAGCGGTCGTTCAAATTATTTTCTTCTTGTTTCAGATGCAGTTTATTATCAGAGCTCTGGGAGAAGAGTCTCAGACCCCGCGGTCTGTGCGAGCACCTTCTCGTTCTCTCTTGGTTGGTACAGCTTTTTATTCTATTTTCATCCAATCACATTGTATTACAATAATCACCTGATCACATTGTATTAGAATAATCACCTGATCACATATGAATTCTTTTCAGTATTAGTAAAGGTTAGTTACATCTTACTATGCCTTTGGTTACAGGTCAAATTCCCATGACCCCTATATTCTGCTGCGTCTACAATTTTTAGCTAAAGCAGCATATTCCTTATCGCTTATGCAAACGCACATATTCTGTCTGGTCTCACAACTGCGTCTTATCTTGGTTTTTTGAAGTTTCTCACATTGTTCTTTGTTTAGTTTTGCCTCTTTACGTAAGTCAATTTTTATTGTGATATTTCTTATCTTATTCACTTTCACATGACCCCCACTCCTTTGTTCTGATTTTAATTTTGCTGGCATCACTTAATTAGTGGTCACCTCGGCTGTCTGAATTCTGAGAGGGTTCAATTTAACCCCTTCAATACAATAGCTAATTAATCCTCCCCTGCAATGATTCTGGCAGCTAGGCTCTCGTGACCCTTCTTGGTCTGCAACACTGGGCTGCAGGTCATAGGTTACAGTATCAACAACTCGTTTGTAACTGAGCCCATTCTTTCTGTTCTATTTCTTATCTCTGCCACCTGGATTATGATGTCTGGTTCTACAGGCTGCCAGACCATAGTTGCTAGGCTGAGGTTTCTTTAATAATCTACGCAAGCCATTTTGTTTCTTTATGTTACTACTTTAAGTTTAGCTGATTTTATTAAATCTTTCTCACAGTTCAGCATTAGCTGTGTGTAGCTTGGTGGCTATGCCTTATCTTATTCTTGTAAGGCTCCATTGTATAAAGTCATTGAGCTGGGCAGACATTTTATCTAGCCACCTGGCTTCTCCTCAGCTCTTAGTGATTTCGCACATAACCCCTTTCTCTTGCCCTGCATTTTAAACACTGAGAGGGTTTGCTTTTAACCCTTTCACCTCCCCTTTTAGATTAGCAGTACCCATAATATTCAAATAGCAATTAACACTTTAACATGCACATTAAACAACAATAGTCCATTTATAGATTCAGTCTTTGGGGCGGCTTCCTGATCCTTTCGGGATAGCACCTTTCCTGAGGTTCTTGTTCTTGGTGTGGAGGTGATTCTGGCCCCTTTTCGTCGGTTAGTTCATCAGTTTCCACTGCTACTGGTTCTGAGGTAGATGCTACTGGTATAGAGTCATAGAGTCATAGAGTTATACAGCACGGATAGAGGCCCTTCGGCCCATCATGTCCGTGCCGGCCATCAAGCCCTGTCTAATCTAATCCCATATTCCAGCATTTGGTCCGTAGCCTTGTATGTTAATGCATTTCAAGTGCTCATCCAAATGCTTCTTAAATGTTGTGAGGGTTCCTGCCTCCACAACCCTTTCAGGCAGTGAGTTCCAGACTCCAACCACCCTCTGGGTGAAAAAGTTCTTTCTCAAATCCCCTCTAAACCTCCCGCCCTTTACCTTGAATCTATGCCCCCTAGTTATTGACCCTTCTACTAAGGGAAAAAGCTCCTTAGTATCCATCCTATCTATGCCCCTCATAATTTTGTACACCTCAATCATGTACCCCCTCAGCCTCCTCTGCTCCAAGGAAAACAAACCCAATCTGCCCAGTCTTTCTTCATAGCTGAAGCGCTCCAGCCCTGGTAACATCCTGGTGAATCTCCTCTGCACCCTCTCCAAAGTGATCACATCCTTCCTGTAGTGTGGCGACCAGAACTGCACACAGTATTCCAGCTGTGGCCTAACCAGTGTTTTATACAGCTCCATCATAACCTCCTTGCTCTTATAGTCTATGCCTCGGCTAATGAAGGCAAGTATCCCATATGCCTTTTTTACCACCTTATCCACCTGTTCCGCCGCCTTCAGGGATCTGTGTACTTGCACACCCAGATCCCTCTGCCCCTCCGTCTTGCCTAGGGTCTTACCATTCATTGTGTATTCCCTTGCCCTGTTAGTCCCCCCAAAGTGCATCACCTCGCACTTTTCCGGGTTAAATTCCATTTGCCACTGTTCCGCCCATCTGACCAACCCATCTATATCGTCCTGCAGACTGAGGCTACCCTCCTCGCTATTTACCACCCTACCAATTTTTGTATCATCCGCGAACTTACTGATCATACCTTTTACATTCATATCCAAGTCATTAATGCAGACCACAAACGCCAAGGGACCCAGCACCGATCCCTGTGGCACCCCACTGGCCACAGGCTTCCAGTCACCAAAACAACCTTCGACCCTCTGCCTTCTGCCACTAAGCCAGTTTTGTATCCAATGTGCCAAGGCACCCTGGATTCCATGGGCTCTTACCTTCTTGACCAGTCTCCTGTGCGGGACTTTATCGAAGGCCTTACTGAAATCCATGTATACCACATCCACTGCATTACCCTCATCCACACACCTAGTCATCCCCTCAAAAAATTCAATCAAATTAGTCAGACATGATCTTCCCTTGACAAAGCCATGTTGACTATCCCTGATTAATCCTTGTCTCTCCAAGTGGAGACTAATTTTGTCTGTCAGAATTTTTTCCAATAATTTTCCTACCACTGATGTTAGGCTCACTGGCCTGTAGTTCCCCGGTTTTTCCCAACTTCCCTTCTTGAATAATGGTACTACATTAGCGGTTCTCCAGTCCTCTGGCACATCCCCTGTGGCCAGAGAGGTCCTGAATATATGTGTTAGAGCCCCCGCAATCTCTTCCTTTGCCTCATACAGCAGCCTGGGATACATTTCATCCGGGCCTGGGGATTTATCCATTTTTAGGCCTGCTAAAACCGCCAATGCCTCCTCCCTCTCGATGTTAATATGTTCGAGCATATCACAGTCCCCCCGCCCTATTTCTATGTCTACATTGTCCTCCTCCATAGTGAAAACAGATGCAAAAAATTCATTTAGAACCCCTCCTACATCTTCCGGCTCCACACACAGATTGCCACTTTTGTCCCTAATGGGCCCTATTTTTTCCCTAGTTATCCTCTTACCCTTAATATACTTATAAAACATCTTAGGATTTTCCTTTATTTTGCTCACCAGTGTTATTTCATGGCCCCTCCTTGATCTCCTAATTTCTTTTTTAAGTATCCCCCTGCACTTTTTGTACTCCTCTAGGGCTTCCTCCATCTTTAGCCTTTTGTATCTGCCAAAAGCCCTCCTTTTTTTCCTAATCCATTCTCATATATCCCCTGACATCCAAGGTTCCCTGTGGTTTTTGGAACCACCCTTGACCTTTACGGGAACATGTTGCCATTGTATGATCTCAATCTCCCTTCTGAAAGCCTCCCATTGCTCCGATGCGGATTTTCCTACAAGTAGCTGATCCCAGTCCATTTTGGCCAGATCCTGCCTTATCCTATTAAAATCGGCCTTCCCCCAATTTAGAACCTTTATTTCCGGCCCATCCCTGTCCTTTTCCATGACCACCTTAAATCTCACCATATTATGGTCACTGTCACCAAAGTGCTAACCTACTAGCACTTTTTCCACTTGGCCGGCCACATTCCCTAGAATTAGGTCCAGTACCACCCCCTCTCTTGTAGGACTTTCTACATGCTGGCTCAAAAAGCTCTCCTGGATGCACTTTAAGAATTCTACACCCTCTGAGCCTTTCACACATTGACTATCCCAGTTAATATTTGGGAAGTTGAAATCCCCCATTATTATTACCCTATTATTTGCACATTTCTCTGAGATTTGCCTACATATCTGTTCCTCTATCTCCCCCTGACTGTTTGGAGGCCTGTAGTACACTCCCAGCAAAGTGCTTGCCCCCTTTTTGTTTTTAAGCTCCACCCATATGGCCTCATTAGAGGAACCTGCTAATATATCATCCCTCCTTACTGCAGTAATTGACTCCTTAATTAATATTGTGACACCCCCTCCTCTGTTACCTCCCCCTCTGTCTCGCCTGAAGATTCTGTACCCCGGAATATTGAGCTGCCAGTCTTGCCCCTCCCTCAACCATGTCTCCGTGATAGCAACAATATCATACTCCCATGTGTTTATCAACACCTTCAGTTCATCCACCTTATTTGCAAGACTCCTTGCATTAAAATAGATGCCATCCAGCTTTGCCCTTATATATTTGCCCTGTCTACCAAGCTGACTTGTTTTTTTCTCTATAATTGGCAGCACATCACCCCCTATTTCAGCTCCCCTCTGTATCCCATCCCCCTGCCAAGTTAGTTTAAACCCCCCCCAACAGTGCTAGCAAACCTCCACACAAGGATATTTGTCCCGCTCTGGTTCAGGTGCAACCCGTCCGACTTGTACAAGTCCCACCTTTCCCAGAAGCAGGCCCAGTGATCCAGGAAACTAAAACCCTCCCTCCTACACCAACTCTTTAGCCACGCATTCATCTGCACTATCCTCCTATTCCTATACTCACTAGGACGTGGCACTGGGAGTAATCCAGAGATTACAACCTTTGAGGTCCTGCCCTTTAATCTGTTACCTAGCTCCCTAAATTCTTGATGCAGGACCTCATCCCCCTTCCTACCTATGTCGTTGGTCCCAATGTGGACCACGACCTCTGCCTGCTCACCCTCCCCCTTAAGAATGCCCTGCAGCCGCTCAGTGACATCCATGACCCTGGCCCCTGGAGTCACGTTTGCGGCCACAGAAACGCCTATCTGTTCCCCTTACGATAGAATCCCCTACCACTATTGCTCTCCCACTCTTTTTCCTCCCTTCCTGAGCAGCAGAAGCGTCCCTGGTGCCAGGAAGCTGGCTGCTGCTGCCTTCCCCTGGTGAGTCATCCCCCTCAACAGTATCCAACTTGGTATACCTGTTTGAAAGGGGGATGTCCGCAGGGGTTCCCTGCACTTCCTGCCTGCCTCTGTTGCTCCGCCTGATGGTCACCCACTTTCTTTCTGCCTGTGCAGCCCTACCCTGAGGCGTGAACAACTTGCTAAACGTGCTATCCACGACCCTCTCAGCATCGCGCATGCTCCAAAATTCATCCACCCGCAGCTCGAGCGCCGCAATGCAGTCTACAAGTAGCTGCAGCTGGATGCATTTCCCACACACATGGTCATCAGGGACACTGGCAGCGTCCCTGACTTCCCACATGGAGCAAGAGGAGCAGAACACGGGTCTGAACTCTCCTGCCATGACTTACTCCTTCAATTAATTAAAAAATGTATTCAATACCCCAGTTACAGGTATACTCTAGGGCGCTTTATTTACCAACTGTCCCCACTACACCACAGAGACCCTAGAAATTTAACACCACAGAATTCAAGCTTGTATTGAAAAGAGAGAAATACTCACCAACCAATCACTTACCTGCTTCCTGCTGACGTCACACTTGGACTACTTTTTACCTCTCTCCCGGAACCTGGATTGGTATGCCTCGGTGCCTCTGACTGCTCCTTAAGAGTCATAGAGTCATAGAGTCATAGAGTTTTACAGCACAGAAAGAGGCCCTTCGGCCCATCGTGTCTGCGCCGCTCATCCATCCCTGTCCAGTCTAATCCCATTTTCCAGCATTTGGTCCATAGCCTTGTATGCAATGGCATTTCAAGTGCTCATCCAAATGCTTCTTGAATGTTGTGAGGGTTCCTGCCTCTACCACCCTTTTAGGCATTGAGTTCCACATTCCAACCACCCTCTGGGTGAAAAAGTTCCTCCTCAAATCCCCTCTAAATCTCCTGCTACTTACCCTAAATCTACGCCCCCTTGTTATTGACCCCCCTACTAAGGGGAAAAGTTCCTCTTTGTCTACCCTATCTATGCCCCTCATCATTTTGTACACCTCAATCAGGTCCCCCCTCAGCCTTCTTTGCTCCAAGGAAAACAACACCAGCCTGTTTAGTCTTTCTTCATAGCTGAGGCGCTCCATCCCAGGTAACATCCTGGTGAATCTTCTCTGCACCCTCTCCAAAGCAATCACATCCTTCCTATAGTGAGGCGACCAGAACTGCACACAGTACTCCAGCTGTGGCCTCACCAGCGTTTTGTACAGCTCCATCATAACCTCCCTGCTCTTATATTCTATGCCTCGGCTAATGAAGGCAAGTATCCCATATGCCTTTTTAACCACCTTATCTACTTGTTCCGCTGCCTTCAGAGATCTATGTACATGTACACCGAGGTCCCTCTGACCCTCTGTACTTCCTAGGGTCCTACCACTCATTGTGTATTCCCTTGCCTTATTTGTCCGTCCAAAATGCATCACCTCGCAATTTTCAGGGTTAAATTCCATTTGCCACTTTTCCGACCATCTGACCAACCCGTCTATATCGTCCTGTAGCCTGAGGCTTTCCTCCTCGCAATTTACCACCCCACCAATTTTCGTGTCATCTGCAAACTTACTGATCATCCCTTTTACATTCTCATCCAAATCATTTATGTAGATCACAAACAACAAGGGACCCAGCACCGATCCCTGAGGTACCCCACTGGACACAGGCTTCCAGTCACAAAAGCAACCTTCGACCATCACCCTCTGCCTCCTGCCACTCAGCCAGTTTAGGATCCAACGCGCCAAGGCACCCTGGATCCCATGGGCTCTTACCTTCTTGACCAGTCTCCTATGCGGGACTTTGTCAAAAGCTTTACGGAAGTCCCTGTAAACCACATCCACAGCATTTCCCTCATCCACCTCCCCAGTCACCCCCTCGAAAAATTCAATCAGATTTGTCAGACATGATTTACCCTTGACAAAGCCACGCTGACTATCCCCGATTAATCCTTGCCTCTCCAAGTGGAGACTAATTTTGTCCCTCAGAATTTTTTCCAATAATTTCCCTACCACAGATGTTAGGCTCACGGGCCTGTAATTCCCTGGTTTATCCCTGCTACCCTTCTTGTATAATGGTACTACATTAGCTGTTCTCCAGTCCTCTGGTACATCCCCTGTGGCCAGAGAGGTTCTGAAAATTTGTGTCAGAGCCCCTGCAATCTCCTCCTTTGCCTCCCACAGCAGCCTGGGATACATCTCGTCCGGGCCTGGGGATTTATCCACTTTTTGGCCTGCTAAAACCGCTAGCACCTCCTCCCTCTCGATGCTAATATGTTCAAGTATGTCACAATCCCCTTGCCCGATTTCTATGTCTGCATCGTCTTTCTCCATAGTGAACACAGATGCAAAAAATTCATTTAAAACCCCGCCTACATCATCTGGTTCTACACACAGATTGCCACTTTGGTCCCTAATGGGCCCTACCCTTTCCCTGATTATCCTCTTGCCCTTAATATACTTATAAAACATCTTAGGATTTTCCTTTATTTTGCTCGCCAGTGTTATTTCATGGCCCCTCCTCGCCCTCCTAATTTCTTTTTTAAGTATGCCCCTGCACTTTTTATACTCCTCTAGGGCTTCTTCCGTCTTTAGTAACTGCCAAAAGCCCCTCTTTTATTTCTAATGCATTTTTGTATCTCCCTTGTCATCCAAGGTTCCCTTTGCTTGTTGGTCCCACCCTTGACCTTAACAGGAACATGTTGGCGCTGTACTCTCTCTATTTCCCTTCTGAAAGTCTCCCACTGTTTTGATGTGGATTTTCCTATAAGTAGCTGCTCCCAGTCCACTTTGGCCAGATCCTGCCTTATCATATTAAAATCGGCCTTCCCCCAATTTAGAACCCTTATTTCCGTGCCGTCTTTGTCTTTTTCCATGACCACCTTAAATTTCACCGAATTATGGTCACTGTCGCCAAAATGCCCTCCTACTGATACTTCCACCACTTGCCCGGCTACATTCCCCAGAATTAGGTCCAGTACCGCCCCCTCTCTTGTAGGACTTTCTACATGTTGGCTCAAAAAGCTCACCTGGATGCACTTTAAGAATTCTGCAACCTCTAAGCCTTTCACACTCTGACTATCCCAATTTATATTGGGGAAGTTGAAATCCCCCATTATTATTACCCTATTATTTTCACACTTCTCTGAGATTTGCCTACATATCTGTTCCTCTATCTCCCCCTGACTGTTTGGGGGCCTATAGTACACTCCCAGCAAAGTGCTTGCCCCCTTTTTGTTTTTAAGTTCTACCCATATGGCCTCATTAGAGGAACCCGCTAATATATCATCCCTCCTTACAGCAGTAATTGACTCCTTAATTAATATTGCAACACCCCCTCCCCTTTTACACCCCCCTCTGTCTCGCCTGAAGAATCTATACCCCGGAATATTGAGCTGCCAGTCCTGACCCTCCCTCAACCATGTCTCCGTGATGGCAACAATATCGTACTCCCATGTGTTCAACAACAACTTCAGTTCATCCACCTTATTTGCAAGACTCCTTGCATTAAAATAAATGCCTTCCAGCCCTGCCATATTCCCTTTTGCCTTCACATATTTGCTCTGCCTTCCCAGCTGACTTGTTTTTTCCTCTGTATTTGGCTGTAAATCACCCCCTACTATAGCTCCACTCTGTACCCCATCCCCCTGCCAAGTTAGTTTAAACCCCCCCCAGCAGTGCTAGCAAACCTCCCCGCAAGGATATTGGTTCCCCTCTGGTTCAGGTGTAAACCGTCCGGCTTGTACAAGTCCCACCTTTCCCAGAAGCAGACCCAGTGATCCAGGAAACTAAAGCCCTCCCTCCTGCACCATCCCTTTAGCCACGCATTCATCTGTTCTATCTTCCTATTCCTATACTCACTAGCACGTGGCACCGGGAGTAATCCAGAGATTACAACCTTTGAGGTCCTGCTCTTTAATCCTTTACCTAGCTCCCTAAATTCTTGCTGCAGGACCTCATCCCTCTTTTTACCTATGTCGTTGGTACCAATGTGGACCACGACCTCTGGCTGTTCACCCTCCCCCTCCAGAATGCCCTGCAGCCGCTCAGTGATATCCTTGACCCTGGCACCAGGGAGGCAACAAACCATCCTGGATTCACGTCTACGGCCACAGAAACGCCTATCTGTTCCCCTTACTATAGAATCCCCTACCACTATTGCTCTCCCACTCTTTTTCCCCCCTTCCTGGGCAGCAGGAGCACCCCCAGTGCCAGGAAGTTGGCTGCTGCTGCCTTCCCCTGGTGAGTCATCCCCCTCAACAGTATCCAAAGCGATATACTTGTTTGAGAGGGGAATGGTCACAGGGGTCTCCTGCACTACCTGCCTGCTTCTATTGCTCCGCCTGGTGGTCACCCATTTCCTGTCTTCCTGTGCAGCCCTTCCCTGTGGTGTGACCAACTCAGTAAATGTGCTATCCACGACCCTCTCAGCATCGTGAATGCTCAACAACCCATCCACCCGCAGCTCCAGCGCCTCAATACGGTCTGCTAGTAGCTGCAGATGGATGCATCTCTGGCACACGGGGTCATCAGGGGCACCGGGGCCCCTGAATTCCCACATAGAGCAAGAGGAGCATACCACGGGGCTGGGCTCACCTGGCATGACCTTCCCTTTACTTAATTTAAATTAATTTACTATCACCAATTAAAATTATCTCTAAGGCGCTTGTATAATCTACCAACAGTCCCTGCTACACCAGAAAAGACCCTAGTAACTCTAAACTACAGAGTTAAAGTTTAAAAAAAGAGAAATACTCACCAACCAATCACTTACCTGCTCCCTGGTGACGTCACACACTGATTACTTTTTACCTCTCTCCCCGCTGCTGAGTTGGTAAGCCTCGCTGGTCGCCGGTTTTTATACCGAGCTCCTCCTCCGCTGCTCCCGCTGCTCCGACTGGTCTCGGGCCTCGCTGGTCGCCGATTTTTATACCGGGCTCCTCCTCCGCTGCTCCCGGTGCTCCGAGTGCTCTCGGGCCTCGCTGGTCGCCGGTTTTTATACCGGGCTCCTCCTCCGCTGCTCCCGCTGCTCCCAGTGCTCTCGGGCCTCGCTGGTCACCGGTTTTTATACCGGGCTCCTCCTCCGCTGCTCCCGCTGCTCCCAGTGCTCTCGGGCCTCACTGGTCACCGGTTTTTATACCGTGCTCCTCCTCCACTGCTCCCGCTGCTCCGAGTGCTCTCGGGCCTCGCTGGTCGCCGGTTTTTATACCGGGCTCCTCCTCCGCTGCTCCCGCTGCTCCGAGTGCTCTCGGGCCTCGCTGGTCGCCGGTTTTTATACCGGGCTCCTCCTCCGCTGCTCCCGCTGCTCCGAGTGCTCTCGGTCCTCGCTGGTCGCCGGTTTTTATACCGGGCTCCTCCTCCGCTGCTCCGAGTGCTCTCGGGCCTCGCTGGTCGCCGGTTTTTATACCGGGCTGCTCCCGCTGCTCCCAGTGCTCTCGGGCCTCGCTGGTCGCCGGCTTTGATACCGGTCTCCTCCTCCGCTGCTCCCGCTGCTCCGAGTGCTCTCGGGCCTCGCTGGTCACCGGTTTTTATACCGGGCTCCTCCTCCGCTGCTCCCGCTGCTCCGAGTGCTCTCGGGCCTCGCTGGTCGCCGGTTTTTATAACGGTCTCCTCCTCCGCTGCTCCCGCTGCTCCGAGTGCTCTCGGGCCTCGCTGGTCGCCGGTTTTTATACCGGGCTCCTCCTCCGCTGCTCCCGCTGCTCCGAGTGCTCTCGGGCCTCGCTGCTCGCCGGTTTTTATAACGGTCTCCTCCTCCGCTGCTCCCGCTGCTCCGAGTGCTCTCGGGCCTCGCTGGTCGCCGGTTTTTATACCGGGCTCCTCCTCCGCTGCTCCCGCTGCTCCGAGTGCTCTCGGGCCTCGCTGGTCGCCGGTGTTTATACCGGGCTCCTCCTCCGCTGCTCCCGCTGCTCCGAGTGCTCTCGGGCCTCGCTGGTCGCCGGTTTTTATACCGGGCTCCTCCTCCACTGCTCCCGCTGCTCCGAGTGCCTCGCTGGTCGCTGGTTTTTATACCTCTTTAAGTACCTCTTTAAGCACCTCTTTAAGTACCTCTCCTGCCTCGGGCTGCTCCCGCGCAGGTCCGCTGCTTCTCCGGTCTCGGGGCTGTGGGCCTCAGTGCCTCTGACTGCTCCTTAAGTACCTCTCCCGCCTCGGGCTGCTCCCGCGCTGGTCCGCTGCTTCTCCGGTCTCGGGGCTGTGGGCCTCAGTGCCTCTGACTGCTCCTTAAATACCTCTCCTGCCTCGGGCTGCTCCCGCGCAGGTCCGCTGCTTCTCTGTCGGGTTCATCCCCAGGTACGCGAGCCATGGGGTTGACTCGTTCCTGTGACGCTAAGATCTGATCGACGTGGCATCTCACTATGTTCTCCCCGACATCCACTGTGTACATTAATGGCCCCTGCCTTGTGCATATCATTCCGGGTTGCCATTTCTCTGTTCGGTAGTCACGGGCCAAGACTGGTTGTCCTACATTGAAGTTCCTTGTCGGCTTCTCATTGATGTGCTGGAATTGTTTATCCTCAACATTTCTTCGCACATTGGGTCTGAGCAAATCCAGGCGAGATCTCAACCTTCGGTTAAAGAACACCATGGCCGAGGTCTGGTTGGTAACTGCATGTGTCGCATTTCTGTAGGCTAATAGGAAATTGTCGACCTTATGCTGTAGTGGAATTTCATCATCGCACATGGCCTTTATTGCCTTTTTAAAGGTTTGTACGAACCTCTCAGCCAATCCATTTGTGGCTGGATGATACGGGGCGGATGTGTAATGCCTTACCCCATTCCTTCTCATAAATTTCCGAAAATCTTCGGACACAAACTGTGGTGCGTTATCAGAGCAAATCTGCTCTGGCAAGCCGTTCCTGGCAAATATGGTCCGTAGGACTGCAATCGTTTTCTCTGTAGTGGTTGAGGACATTTTTGTCACCTCAGGCCATTTCGAGTGAGCATCCACTGCTATTAAGAACATTGAGTCCATGAATGGACCAGCAAAATCAATATGCACCCGTTGCCATGGAGAGGAGGGCCACTCCCATGGGTGTAGAGGGGCATGTGGTGGTGCATTTTGGAACTTCTGGCATCCTGAGCAGCTCTTGGTTAGGTCCTCAATTTGTTGATCGATCCCCGGCCACCACACATAAGCCCTAGCAAGGCTTTTAATTTTCACCCCTCCCAGATGACCTTCATGAAGCTCATTTAGCACTCTCTCCCTTAACTTGGGTGGAATCACCACTCTGGATCCACACATCCACTGTCCCCTGGCATACTGACAGCTGTTCTCTTCTGGATGAGAATGCTGGCAACAGTGAGTCACCATGTGTTGGCCATCCCCTCACCGTTAAATCATATACCCGAGACAGCGTCGGATCATTGCGGGTCTCCTTCTCTATATCCGCATTAGTTACTGGCAGTCGTTCAATTATTGACGAATAAAATATCTCGATAGGGTCCACTGCTGGTGCTTCCTCCACTGTAGGCAGTGGCAGGCATGATAGCCCATCAGTGTTTCCATGCTGTTTCGTGCCTTTATATTCTATGTCATATTGGTTCGCCCCTAGAAAAAGGGACCATCTTTGTAATCGTTGTGCAGTCATCACCGGAATGCCCTTCTTTGGATTAAAGATGGAGACAAGTGATTGGTGGTCAGTCAGCAAGGTGAACTTCTGCCCATGCAGATAGTGGTTGAATTGTTTTACTCCCCATACTAGGCTGAGGGCCTCCCTGTCAATCTGGGCATAGTTGCACTCGGCTGAGGTTAGTGACCGAGACGCAAAGGCTACTGGCCTCTCCAACCTGTCTGGGAATTTGAGCGACAGCACCGCTTCAATACCATAGGTTGATGCATCACATGCCAAACGAATTGGTAGTGCTGGGTTGAAATGGGCCAACACCTCTTTTGATGTGATCAATTCTTTGCACTTCTGGAAAGCTCGTTTACGTTCGTCATTCCACTTCCATGGTACCCCTGTTTGCAGTTGGGTGTTCAGTGGGTGTAATACTGTAGACAAATTTGGTAAGAACTTATGGTAGTAGTTCGCCAGTCCGAGGAACGACCTCAGTTGTGACACATTTTCCAGTGCTGGAGCCTTGACTACTGCCTCAATCTTTTCAGGGGACTTATGTAACCCCTCTTCATCGATAACATGGCCACAATACGAGATCTGCTTCTGGAAAAACTCGCACTTGTGGCGATTAGCTCGTAGCCCATATTGCTTTAATCTAGTGAGCACCTTCTCCAAGTTGGCGAGGTGATCACTGTCATTTTCACCCGTGACCAGGATGTCGTCCAAATAACACTGGGTCCCTGGAATCCCTTGCAGGACTTGATCCATCGCCCTTTGCCAAATAGCCAGAGCTGATGCTTCCCCGAACACCAGCCGATTGTATTGGTAGAGACCTTTATGAGTATTGATCGTGAGGTATTGTTTCGAGGCTTCTTCTACGTCCATTTGCAAGTACGCCTGGGCTAGATCAATTTTGGTGAAGCGTTTACCTCCAGATAGCAAGGCGAAAATATCCTCAATTCGTGGAAGCAGATATTGTACCGTGTGAAGGACTGGGTTCACTGTCACCTTAAAATCCCCACAGATGCGGACCTTCTTTGGTTCCCCAGGCATATTACTCAATGACCTCTTCATTACAGGAATGATGGGTGTAGCCCACTCGCTCCAGTCTACTTTGGACAGTAATCCTGAATGTTCCAACCCTTCCAGCTCTGCTTCGACGGCTGGTCGGATCGCATAAGGCACTGGTCTGGCCTTAAGAAACTTTGGGCTTGCATTTTTCCCTATTTTAATCGTTGCTGTTATGCCTATTAGTGTTCCGAGTCCCTCCTGGAACACTTCTTGTGCATCAGTTAGCATTTTTGACAGTCATCCAGGTGTGACGTCATCATCCTTTTTGGTCTCAACCTTCAGTGCCTATATGGAACGCCAATCTAATTGTATATTCCGGATCCATTCACGTCCTAGTAGTGGTGGTCCTCCATCTGGCAATACATATAGGTCCATTTTAGGTATTTCCTGGCCTTTGTATATCACTTTCACCCTTATTTTTCCTTTGGGGTCGACTTTTTGCCCCGTGTACGTCTTCAAGACAATCTCTGTAGCTTTCAAGGGTATATGTGAAAATAGCCGCTTGTAGTCCCTTTGGTTTATGACTGTTAGGGCTGATCCTGTGTCCAATTCCATTTTCACTTGGACTCCGTCTATCTTGAGTGTAACCCAGATAGTCTGGTGATCCTCCATTTTGGTTACTTTATGTAGTTTCAGACAACCCAGCTCCTTGCTTCCGGAGTCTGTATCACTTTTCTGTTCTTCTGAACTACTGTCCATCACCTTATGTACCTTTTTGTACTTCTCCTGTGGAGATTTATTGCTGTTGGTTTTCTTCCCAGACCTGCAGACTCTTGCTATGTGTCCTGCTTTTCTACACTGTCTGCACACTTGGTCCTTGAACCAACAATCCTTCTGGTCATGTGTTGTTCTGCCGCAGTGATAAAACTTCCCTGTTCCATATCACATTTCATTGGTGCCATATTCTTGCGGTCTCCGTTGTATCTCTGCAGTGCCCCTTGCAGCTGCTTCATGTGATACTGCCATGCTGAAAGCCTTGTCCAGCATAAGATCCTTTTCTGATGGAAGCCGTCTCTGGGTTCCTTCACTTTGAAGCCCACACACTTGTCCCTTAACGTATCTGCTAGTCCCACTCCAAACTGGCAGTGCTTCGATAGCTTGCACAGTTCCGTTAAGTACTCAGCATTACTTTCGTCTTTATGCTGGTTCCTTTTATGGAACTTAAATCTTTCTGCTATCAGCAGCGGTGTGGGGTTTAAGTGGTCCTGTAGAATTTGTACATAGTGGTTAGCACTGTTGCCTCACAGCGCCAGGGACCCGGGTTCGAATCCGGCCTCGGGTGACTGTCTGTGTGGAGTTTGCACATTCTCCCCGTGTTTGCGTGGGTTTCCTCCGGGTGCTCCGGTTTCCTCCCACAGTCCAAAGATGTGCGGGTTAGGTTGATTGGCTATGATAAATTGACCCTTAGTGTTAGGGGGATTAAATACGTGGGGTTACGGGGATAGGGTGGGATATGTGTTGGTGTCGGGGTTACGGGGATCGGGTGGGATATGTGTCGGTGCAGGCTCGATGGGCCGAAATGGCCTCTATCTGCACTGTGGGGTTTCTGTGATTCTGTGATTCTGTGAATTTCTACTAAGCTTTCGAAATTCTTATTCACGGGCTTTTCTGGGGTTATTAAGTTTCGCAGTAAGCCATAAGTTATTGCACCCATGGAATTTAACAAAACCAGTGCTTTCCTAGCATCTGGCACTTCATTCGCCCTGCAGTACACCTCAATACATTCCACATATGTCACCCAATCTTCGGCTTCATTGTCGAACGTAGAGATACTGCCACTCTTCGGCATCCCTGGGTGTGATTTAACTGTCAAAAATGGCATCTCCTGCTCTCTCCCTTCTTCTCCGTTGGCAGAAAATGGCGTCTCCGACGCTTTCCTTTCTTCCTGCGCTCACCCTTCTTCTCTGCTGCGGCTTCTAAAAATGGTGTCTCCCGCGCTCTTCCTTCTTCTCTGTGGCTCAATGACATCTCCCATGCTCTCCCTTCTTCTCCCCATGAACACTTTTCAGCCCTTGAGCCCTGGCTGTGCTCTGCGTGTTTTTTTCTGTGCGCCTTTCCCGTTTCCGCCGCTCGGTCCTGAACCCGGCTGCTGCTTTACCCTGTCTCTCTCTCTGTTTGTTTTTCCTCAATGCCACTTGGTTTTCAACCCCCAGCTGTGCCCTGTGCGCTTCACCCTCTCTCTTACCCCGTCGACGCTGCTCGGCTTTTTCTCTGCTGTCGGTCGGCTCCAGCCGCCGCTGTCCGGGAAGGGTCTGCGCTGTACTTGTTGTCAGTCTGTTGCTGATCGTCGTGTCTGGGGAACCAAGCCCGGCTCTCAACAGCCTCCCCTGCGATGTTCACTCTCTGCCGGACGACTGGGCGGTTGCTCGTGGTCGACGCCCGTGCTTCTGGCCTCGACTTTCTTCCACCGCCCTCCCGGAGCGAATCCTCGAAGGGAAATGCAGAGTTGCAGGTAGATTCGAATCAACACTCGTCGCCACTGTTAGGTCCGTGATTCCGAGAGTATGATGTTTTCCAATAACTACACGGATGCTGTAACTTAACAATCAACAGGTGTTTACTGGAGTAGGGTAGCCTCAAGACTGGGGGTACAGAGGCATGCTCATGGCTTATATACAGGTGTGGTCACTGCCGGTACAACAGTATACAGGAGCTGTAAAAGTAGTTCTCTCTTAAAGGTACATACACTACAATGGGGAGAGAGAGAGGGAGAGACTGGGGGAGAGAGAGAGACTGGGGAGATAGAGAGAGAGAGACGGGGGGGAGAGAGAGAGCGACTGAGGGGGAGAGAGAGAGACTGCGGGAGAGAGAGAGAGATGGGGGAGAGAGCGAGAGACTGGGGGAGAGAGAGCAGAGAGACTGGGGAGAGAGAGAGAATGGGGAGATAGAGAGAGAGAGAGAGACTGAGGGGGAGAGAGAGAAAGACTGGGGGAGAGAGACAGGAGAGAGTGCAACTGAGGGGGAGAGAGAGAGACTGGGGGAGAGAGAGAGAGATGGGGAGAGAGAGAGAGACAGACGGGGAGAGAGAGAGAGAGACTGGGGGGAGAGAGAGGAGAGAGACTGGGGAGAGAGAGAGAGAATGGGGAGAAAGAGGGAGAGGGAGAGACTGAGGGGGAGAGAGAGAAAGATTGGGGGAGAGAGACAAGGTGAGAGAGAGAGAGAGACTGGGGGGAGAGAGAGGAGAGAGACTGGGGAGATAGAGAGAGAGAGAAAGAGAGAGATTGAGGGGGAGAGAGAGAAAGACTGGGGGAGAGAGACAAGGTAAGAGAGAGAGAGAGAGAGACTGGGGAGAGAGAGAGACAGAGAGACGGGGAAGGGAGAGAGAGAGACTGGGGAGAGAGAGAGACTGGGGAGATAGAGAGAGAGAGAGCGAGAGGGAGACTGGGGGGAGAGAGAGAGACAGAGACTGAGGGGAGAGAGAGAGAGATGGGGAGAGAGAGAGACATGGGGGGAGAGAGAGAGAGATGGGGAGAGAGAGAGAGAGAGGCTTGGGTGGAGAGGGAGAGAGTGGAGGGAGAGGGAGAGAGTGGGGGAGAGAGAGAGAGACTGGGGGGAGAGGGAGAGACTGGGGGAGAGAGAGAGAGAGGGAGAGAGAGACTGGTGGAGAGAGAGACTGGAGGGGAGAGAGAGAGAGACTGGGGGGGAGAGAGACTGGGGGAGAGAGAGAGACTGGGGGAGAGAGAGAGACTGAGGGGGAGAGAGAGAGCGACTGAGGGGGAGAGAGAGAGCGACTGAGGGGGGAGAGAGAGAGAGAGGGAGAGCCTGGGGGAGAGAGAGAGACTGGGGAGATAGAAAGAGAGAGACTGAGGGGGGAGAGAGAGAGCGACTGAGGGGGAGAGAGAGAGACAGGGAGAGAGAGAGAGAGAGACTGGGGGGAGAGAGAGGAGAGAGACTGGGGAGAGAGAGAGAGAATGGGGAGATAGAGAGAGAGAGGGAGAGAGAGAGAGAGACTGAGGGGGAGAGAGACAAAGACTGGGGGAGAGAGACGGGGAGAGAGCGACTGAGGGGGAGAGAGAGAGACTGGGGAGAGAGAGAGAGAGACGGGGAGAGAGAGAGAGTGAGAGAGATGACACGCTGAAGATGGGCTGCTGAATTTTTTAGTGTTTCATTTCAAGTTTTAAAAGGTTTAAAAGTTAAAGTTAAATTTAATTTTAGTTAAGATAGTTCAGTTTAGTTTAGTTTAAGTTTAAGGTTAGTTTAGCTTAGTTTAAGTACGGAAAAAAAGACCGCCAAAAAGATCGCCAAAGACAGGACCCAAAAGATGGAAAAAGAGTCCCGAGGAAAGCAGAAGCAAAAGGACAGAAGAAAGAGAGGAATAAACCAGGGAAAAACTGGGAGAGCGAGGCACCAAGGTAAAGCCCGAGCGGTGGCCGGAACATGGGGCCGAGCAATGGCCGGAACGCGAAGCCCGAGCGGCGGCCGTAACGCCAAGCCCGAGCGGCGGCCGGGACATGGGGCCGAGCGGCGGCTGGAACGCGAAGCCCGAGCGGTGGCCGGAACACGGGGCCGAGCGGCGGCCGGACCGCGAAGCCCGAGTGGTGGCTGGAACAGGGGGCCGAGTGGCGGCCGGAACGCGAAGCCCGAGCGGCGGCCGGAACACAGGCCCGAAAGGCAGCCAGAGCGTGAAGCCAGAAAGGCGGCCGGCGCGCTAAGCCCGAAAGGCGGCCGGAACACGGGGCCGGAACGCGGAGCCGGAAGCAAGGGAAAGGCCCGAGGAGCCGGGCCGAGACAGAGGCCCAGAGATCTCTGAGGGGAAGGGGAACAGCCCGGAGGCAGCGGCTCCCAGACACAGACAGTGAGTACAGAGCCTGGGGAGGGAGCCTGAAGCCAGGGAAAGGCCCGAGGAGCCGAATCAAGACAGAGGCCCAGAGACCTCTGAGGGGGAGGGGAGCAGCCGGGAGACACTGGGAAACAGCGGCTCCCAGACGCAGACCAGGACAGTGAGTACGGGGCCTGGGGAGGGACTGGAGAGTGAGCGAGTCTGGGGCCTGGGAAAGTTCGCGAGCCGGGAGAGGGAAACACCAAATCCGGGGCCCCAGAAAAGTTTATTCTAAGGTCAACAATATTTTTTACCTCTACACTAAAAAAATGAGCGAATCAGAGGAGCCGCAGCAGCTCCCAGGGCACACTGAGAGGAACCTCTTCCAGATTCCCCCTAACACCAAAATAAATGCAAAAAAATCGCTCAAGCAACAGCAGTTGAGAGCAAAACCAGAAACTCTTTTTGCTGACTGGTACAAAAATGGGAAAAGGTGTAATCTCATTTTTTACTCAGATCAGTCAGCGGCTTGGATCAAAGCAATAAACATACACTATCCCAGGGTTAAGCATGAAAGAACCACTAATGGGTCCAAACTGAAAATAAGGAAATCAGGGGACCCTAATAGTGAAACCACAACTGTCAACATGTACAGTAATGGAACAATATTGGTGCAAGGCAACCTCGACGACTTTGAAACGGCCTTCATGACACTGAAAGAAATAATTGAGAGGGGAAGGAACAGCCCCAGGGTGACTAACAGGGAAAAAGTGAAACACACTACCCCCACCATTTACAACTCACCAGGAGTAAATCAGCCTGGTCAGGAGGTGAGCGAGCCACACAGTTCTAACCAGACACTCACCCCGGGGCCCCACAGCCCCATGGTACAGTTGACCAGCCCCAGCGTAAATACCAGGGAGAAAGCCACACACACTCCCCCTACCACTTCCAGCTCAACAAGAGAAGAGCAGCCTAGCCAGGAAGTGAGTGAGCCCTCCAGCTCCGACCGGACACACACCCTGGGATCCCACAGCCAGATACAACTAAAGGAGAAATTTAACCAGCTGGAGAGAGAGCTAGTTAATCTTATAGAGGAGGTCCTTAAACTTAAAACCGACCAAGAAAACAGCATTTCAGCAATGAAGCATGAACAAAAGAAAGAGAGGGCGAGATACAGGAGAGAGCTGAATTTACTTGGGAACCAGGTGAAAGAGCTGCAGAAAGACAAAGAGAGCCATAGGGGAGGGATAGCGCCATTAGCCCAGCAGCCAGAGGCTAGAGATAAGACAGTGCAGAGCCCGACTGAACAGCTGCACTCTCACACTGAACAACAGCAGCAGACACACAATACAGGGGGAGCCACACAGACCAACCAGCATACTGAAGCTCAGTCTTCCCCCACCACTGTGGAACAACAGGCGGGCCGCTCACAAGAGGAGTGCACACACCAGACACGACCACCCCAGTCCAACACACAACCTATGAGTCCAGGCGAAAGCCACCAGCCAGTAAACACCAACAAGGCTGACATCGTAAGACTCATAGACTCAAATGGGAAATTTCTATGGGAAAAAAAGCTCTTCCCTAGACATAAAGTAATAAAGATCCGGTGCCCAACAACATACAGAGCCCTGGAATGGCTGACCAAAACCCAATTAGGCTCCCCCCAACACATAATAATACACACTGGCACAAATGACCTAAAGGCCCAGCAGAAAAGGGTAGCAACATCGCTCAGAGCAGTGATTGAGAAGGCAAGCAATACCTTCCCAAACACTAGAATCACTGTTTCCACACTATTGCCGGGAACAGACTTTAACAACAAAACATTCCATGAGATAAATGCCAGCATAGCAAGAGACTGTGAATTAAAACACAACGTGCACCTGGCCCAACACCCCACCCTCGATGTGGAATGTCTTCACGACCACGTCCATATCCACAGGAGGTGAATATCGATCTTTGCTAAAGCCCTGAAGGACATCGCTTTTAACCGGGTCCATACCCAGACTCCAGGAGGTCCCCCACTCCGACCACCAGAGACCAGCGGGGTACAGAGCAGGACTACTACAGAGACCACCACCACACCAACCGGGACCAGAGAGGATCCCCATGCACAACAACAATGTCGGACCTGCACCACTCCTGTCCTACAGGGGAACAGGACCGCCCCCAGCCAGACAGAGGGAGAGATGCTCAGGGCGTACGCAATACCTCAGGCAGAGACAATCCATTAAGAGACATAATGCAGACGTACAGCAGCATCTACTTCCACCTTATCGATCAGAAAAAAAAATAAGGACTAGTTGCTAGAAAGAGTTGTAACCTATTACTATCAGCATTTATAGACAATTGAAATGTTCTTTTCTTTCCCCATTTAGACACAACAAACACATGTCATATTTTAACCTATCATAGTAAATGATCAAACTTAACATGAAGTCCTTATATATCTCAACCTGGAATATCCAAGGTCTACGCTCTTCTGTGCATGGCATGAAGAGTAGGACCCCAGAGTTCCTAGATGAAATTAAAGACCTGGATATCATATTTTTACAGGAAACTTGGTGTAAAGGAGAAGGACACACTGGCCGTCCCCATGGGTACACAGAGCTTGTGGTCCCCTCCAATAAATTGCCAGGAGTAACCCAGGGCAGAGAATCTGGAGGCATACTGATTTGGTTTAAAACAGAGCTTAGGAATTGCATCAAATTTATAAAAAAGGGCGAAAACTACATATGGCTCAAAATTAAGAGGGGCGTCATCTCTAACATGCAAGATATTTTCATTTGCGCACTCTATATCCCCCCAATGGAATCCCCATACTTCAAAGAGGAAATCTTCTCCAACATTGAGAGGGAGATTATCCAATTCCAGGCCCAGGGGAACGTGTTGATCTGTGGTGACCTCAATTCAAGAACTGGCGAAGAACCAGACTTCACCAATAATCAGGGGAACAACTACATATTCGGGAATAACCACTTCGATATCCCTTCCCATCCATAACTGGGGCAATCAGACAAATGCTAATGGAAAACAGCTCCTGCAGCTCTGTCGAAGCCTGGGTCTGTACATTGTCAATGGTAGGTTCATGGGAGACTCCCTAGGAAGATTGACATTTTGCTCACCTCTTGGCTGCAGCACCGTAGACTATATGATTACAGATTTGGACCCATCCACTTTCAGGGCATTCACAGTCAAACCACAAACAACACTGTCAGACCACAGTCAAATTACTGTGTATCTTAAAAGGACAGAAACAACCAACACAGAAACACAACCCAGTAAGCTGTACAACATCAAAAAATCCTACAGATGGGCCAAAAACAGCACGGAAAAATACCAGAAAGCAATTAGCAATCAATCAACTCAAGCGCTCTTGGACACCTTTCTGGAAAACATATACACTCACAATAAAGAAGGCGTAAACCGGGCAGTGAATAACCTAAATAATATTTTTGATAATTTGGCAACAATGTCAAACTTGAAAGTTCGCAAGAATAAACCCAAAACAAAAAACTATGAAAAATGGTTTGACCCAGATTGCCATAACATGAGGAAAAAACTCAGAAAAATATCAAACCAAAAACACAGACAGCCAGAAAACGAGGAATTATGCTTTACTTATTGTCAGGCACTAACACAATACAAAAGCACACTCAGAACCAAAAAAGAGCAGTATATTAAGAATACACTCAGAGCAGTTTTAATGCAGTCATAAAGAAATCAATGCTTTCACTGTGCCCAGCCTACTCAGCTGGAGTGACTATGGCAGGGCCTTTTCCTCTCTTCTCTCTCTCTCTCCCCATCTCTCTCTCTCTCCCCCCTCAGTCTCTCTCTCTCCCTCTCTCTCTCTCTCTATATCCCAGTCTCTCTCTCTCCCCCAGTCTCTCTATCTCCTCCAGACTCTCCCTCCTCCAGCCTCTCTCTCTCTCCCCCAATCTCTCTCTCGCCCCCCGTCTCTCTATCTCTCTCTCTCTCACCATCTCGCTCTCTCTCCCCTCAGTCTCTCTCTCTATCTCTATCTCCCCAGTCTCTCTCTCTTTCTCTCTATCTCCCCAGTCTCTCTCTCTCTCCCCAGTCTCTCTCTCTCTCCCCAGTCTCTCTCTCCCTTCCCCATCTCTCTCTCTCTCTCTCCCCCAGTCTCTCCCTCTCTCCCCGTCTCTCTCCCCGTCTCTCTCTCTCTCTCCCTCAGACTCGCTCTCTCTCTCTCTCTAGCTCACCATTCTCTCTCTCTCTCCCCAGTCTCTCTCCTCTCTCTCCCCTCAGTCTCTCTACTCTCTCTCTCTCTCCCCCGTCTCTCTCTCTCTCCCTCAGTCGCTCTCTCTATCCCTCAGTCGCTCTCTCTCCCCCCTCAGTCTCTCTCTCTCCCCCCTCAATCTCTCTCTCTCTATCTCCCCAGGCTCTCTCTCTCCCCCAGTCTCTCCCTCTCTCTTTCCCCCCAATCTCTCTCTCTCTCCCCCCTTAGTCGCTCTCTCTCCCCCTCAGTCTCTCTCTCTCTCTCTCTGTCTCCCAGTCTCTCTAGCACTTCCCCAGTCTCTTTCTCTCTCTCCCCCAGTTTCTCTCTCTCTCCCCGTCTCTCTCTCTCCCCACCCAGTCTCTCTCTCTCTCTCTCCCCACAATCTCTCTCTCTCTCCCCCTCAGTCACTCTCTCACCCCTCAGTCTCTCTCTCTCTCTCTCTGTCTCCCAGTCACTCTATCTCTTCCCCAGTCTCTCTCGCTCTCTCTCCCCAGTTTCTCTCTCTCTCCCCGTCTCTCTCTCTCGCCCCCTCAGTCTCTCTCTCTCTCTATCTCCCAGTCTCTCTCTCTCCCCCAGTCTCCCAGTCTCTCTCTCTCCTCCAGACTCTCCCTCCCAGTCTCTCTGTCTCTGTCTCTCTCTCTCCTCCAGTCTCTCCCTCCTCCAGTCTCTCCCTCCTCCAGTCTCTCTCTCTCCCCAATCTCTCTCTCGCTCCCCGTCTCTCTATCTCTCTCTGTCTCCCAGCCTCTCTATCTCTCTCTCCCCAGTCTCTCTCTCGCTTCCCCGTCTCTCTCCCTCTCTCTCTCTCCCCCCAGTCTCTCTCTCTCTCTCGCCCCTGTCTCTCTCCTCTCTCTCCCCCCAGTCTCTCTACTCTCTCTCTCCCGTTTCACTCTCTCTCTCCCAGTCTCTCTCTCTCCCCCTGGGTCACTCTCTCTCTCCCCCCTCAGTCTCTCTCTCTCCCCAATCCCTCTCTCTCTCTCTCTCCCTGTCTCGCTCTCTCCCCCCTCAGTCGCTCTCTCTCTCCCCCAGTTTCACTCTCTCTCTCCCCATCTCTCTCTCTCCCCCCATCTCTATCTCTCCCCCCCCAGTCTCTCTCTCCCTCCAGTCTCTCTCTCCCCAGTCTCTCTCTCCCCCCAGTCTCTCTCTCTCTCCCCTCCAGTCTCTCTCTCCCCCAGTCTCTCTCTCCCCGCAGTCTCTCTCTCTCTCTCTCCCCATCTGTCTCTCTCTCCCCTCAGTCTCTCTCTCTCTCTCCCCCCCAAACCCCCGGTCTCTCTCAATTCAATTCAATTCAATTCAAATCGCATTATTGGCATGACAAGGTACATCTTATGTTGCCAAAGCATCGAGAAACATTCATGGTTGTACACAAAAATTTAGATCTATCCATACAGTGTATAAACAGATATATCCCTGAGTGTATAAATATACATTCATATAATTTGTATATACTCTTATCTTATATTTAGTGGTTGTCCCTCTGTTTATGGCAAGCTGTAACATAGTATGCCGCTAAGGTTACACAATTTCTCTCTTCCCCTAGTAGGTATGGGAGTTTTTGGTCGTCATTCAAATTTCTGAAATCCGGGCATATTTTTGTGAATTTAGGGTAGAAATTCTCCCTTATGCCCTGATATTTTCTACAAGCTGTGAGGAAGTGCATCTCTGTCTCCACCACTCCCTGACTGCAGTGAGAGCATATCCTGTCCTCTCTTGGTAGCCGGGTCTGCCTGTGTCTACCTTTTTCGATTGCCAGGCTATGTTCACTAAGTCTGTATATTGTCAAGGTTTTTCTCAGTTTGCTAACCTTTACCATGGTCACGTAATCAGCCATGTTGTATTGTCTGTTTAGGGCCAAGTAACAATTGAGTTTGC